>NC_142588.1:32497139-32800170 GCF_965207765.1 Zootoca vivipara | reverse complement strand
TTAGGAGTGAGACAAACCATGAGCCTGTGTTTGTACTTAATGCTAAAGAATCACTAGTGAGACCAGAGGAGGGTCAAAGTGTCTGTGCTCTCCTCTTAGGCAGAGTGAACATTCATGCTTAGTCATAATTTGGCTTAATGCTACATGAAAACCATCTCATTCTTTCGGAACAAATCCAGATAATCAGTGCTAGATTTACAGCCAGGCTGAGCAATCTTGGCCCCTTGCCATTAAAAACAAACAAACAAACAGGCAGATGTCTCTATGCTCAGTTGCTTAGTAACAGTGAGGACAAGAACAAAGTTTAGGTTCTCAAAAAAACCATAGAATCATCAAATAACAGAGTTGGGAAGGATCACAGGGGTCATTGAGTAAAGCCCCCTACAATGCAGGACTTTTTTTTGCCCAGCATGTGGCTTGAAGCCACAACTCTGAGATGTAGATTGACCAGGCAATCTGCACAATTTTCTCTTCATGGATGGATTATGTGCACTTTCTTGCACAACTTCTGATGAATGCGCACAATGCCCAGTTGTTACGCACATTAACAGTTCAACCTGCATTCCCTCAACTAAGAAATATGTTTGTGTTTTGCATGTGTGTACCTATATATGTAGGGACCCAGGTGGCGCTGTGGTTAAACCACTGAGCCTAGGGCTTGCTGATCAGAAGGTTGGCGGTTCGAATCCCTGTGACGGGGTGAGCTCCCGTTGCTCGGTCCCAGCTCCTGCCAACCTAGCAGTTCGAAAGCACGTCAAAATGCAAGTAGATAAATAGGAACCGCTACAGCGGGAAGGTAAACGGCATTTCCATGTGCTGCTCTGGTTTGCCAGAAGTGGCTTTGTCATGCTGGCCACATGACCTGGAAGCTATACGCCGGCTCCCTCGGCCAATAATGCGAGATGAGCGCGCAACCCCAGAGTTGGTCACGACTGGACCTAATGGTCAGGGGTCCCTTTACCTTTACCTATATATGTTATAAGGGACCCAGTGGCGCTGTGGGTTAAACCACAGAGTCTAGGGCTTGCTGATCATAAGGTCGGCGGTTCGAATCCCTGCAATGGGGTGAGTTCCTGTTGTTCGGTCCCAGCTCCTGCCCACCTAGCAGTTTGAAAGCACATCAAAGTGCAAGTAGATAAATAGGGACCACTCTGGAGGGAAGGTAAATAGCGTTTCCGTGCGCTGCTCTGGTTCGCCAGAAACAGCTTTGTCATGCTGGCCACATGACCTGGAAGCGGTCTGCGGACAAACGCTGGCTCCCTTGGCCTATAGAGCGATATGAGTGCCGCAACCCCAGAGTCGGACACGACTGGACCTGATGGTCAGGGGCCCCTTTACCTTTTACCTATATATGTAGGGATGCGGCTGGCACTGTGGTCTAAACCACTAAGCCTAGGGCTTGCCAATCAGAAAACTGGTGGTTTGAATCCCCGCAATGGGGTGAGTTCCTGTTGTTCGGTCCCTGCTTCTGCCAACCTAGCAGTTTGAAAGCATGTCAAAGTGCAAGTAGATCAATGGGTACCCCTCTGGCGGGAAGGTAAACAGTGTTTCTGTGTGCTGCTCGGGTTCGCCAGAAGTGGCTTAATCATGCTGGCCACATGACCCGGAAGCTGTAGGCCAGCTCCATCGGCCAGTAAAGCGAGATGAACGCCACAACCCCAGAGTCATCCACGACTGGACCTAACGGTCAGGGGGTCCCTTTACCTTTACCTATATATGTGTGCGTGTTGATCAGGAAGTCTTTGCAGACTGTTTTTAAACTTTTATTTCTCTCCTCTCTTTTAGCCAACACCACCTTTCTACAACGTACAACGGATGACTCTTCCAACAGCTGTCTGGAGTGGTGGTAACGACTGGATTGCAAACTCAAAGGACGTTGCCCTCTTGCTGCCTCAGATCCCAAACTTAGTTTACCACAAGGATATACCTGAATGGGAACATATGGATTTTGTCTTAGGCTATGATGCCCCCCAGCGCTTGTACATAGAGATAATGGATTTAATGCAGAATTATAAGTGAATGTGAAATATTCCTTCAGGACCCATCACTGTCAATCTGTGTTGATGAAAAGAACTACAATATTTTTTTAAGATTCCATTTCTCATACAGGTTTATCACAGTCTCAGTTATAAGAAAGGTTTGCTTAATAACCTTGCCTTTTCTAATTCAGTAACCATGGGTGTTCCTCCGTTGTTTAAGGACTGTCTAAGATTCTTTGTTGCTCTTGCTTCGTCATGCTGTGTAGCAGATTCTTGTTGTAGCTCAGCATGTCTATTGAGGGTAGAAAAAGTACTTGCGGTGATGTCCAAGTCTTTTCCTTTGAGGAACTGGTCCAATTTCAGTGGTTTCCCAGTTTGGGATTTATCTGCTTTGGGGTAGAGTGCTGCTGTTTCTTAGCTCCATCAGCAGTTTCTGGTCTAATCTCTCTCCTCCTCCTCTCCGCCAGTGAGTTGTAAACTTTAATTTGATTAGTTTCTCTCTAGATTGGAATCCTCCCTTAGTTAGCAGTTGTATTCATGGTAGTTTCTAGTTAGTTTTTCTTATCTCTAATTGTCAGGGGACCACCAGGGGTCAGCGGAGCCCGGGAGATCGGAACAGGGGCTCTTGGATGAAGCTGGAGCCCCAGAGCCTAGCGTCTGGTAACTTCCTCCGGAAGGTGGGACTGGGGCTCAGGAGGAGGTGCAGACCCTTAGAGGTGCTGAGGAGACTAGGTCTCCAGAGACTAGGTCTCCAGAGGCTAGGTCTCTTCTGGAACCCCTGAAGACCCCCTGAAGGCTCCTGAAGAGACAGCGCCGGTCCCTCAGCTGAGCAGTTCTAGCAGAGAAGACGCTCCACCAGCACCCTCACCCCAACAGAGAGGGGGGGGGAAGGAGGAGGGAACAATGGAGGAGGTTTAGGGTGCCCAGGGGGCTGTGTTGGCAAAAATCTTGATGGGAGATGCTTCTGGATTCTGAATCAGAATAGTACAGTCATGCTTTTTGATGCTCTGTCTTGTACATATGTATATAATAAAATCCTGTAAAAACCAAGCAGGGGGTTTGGAGCTGCTTACTCGTGAGGAAGCAACCAGCACCATTACACTAATTATTCACTTTGGATGGAGAAAAGGGGAGAGAAGCATTAATTACAGAGGAGCCTCTGTTGGGATATGTCATTCCCATATTTCTTAAGAAAATTCACCCTGGAAAGCTTTCCCTACCTTCCCCTTCTCTCCCCCACCTCTCTCTCTCCCCTCTTAACTCACAATGCCTATGACAGCAATGTCTCACACCAAATGTAACTGACCTGTAGAAAAGACTGAAAACAGAAATGCTATATGTACCTTTGTTATCCATGAAAACCCTTCCATAAAAAACAACAATTTTTAACATTGCTAGGATGTCTATGTGCAGTTTACGGTAGTAATCCCTCAGGTAATTAAATGTTTGCCCTCCTCAGAAATACTTAAATCCATACATGTTTAATGGGGGTACAGTGGTACCTCGGTTTATGAACACAATTGGTTCCGGAGGTCTGTTCATAAACTGAAGCGTCAACAACAACAACACCAGGACAAGGGAAGAGAGGGTTCTGTCCAAGACCCAGTAACCAAAATTAACCTTGCAGAATTAATTACAGATATGAGAAATAACATAACAGAACATATTAAAAATCTGGAGGAATAAATGGATAGGATGGGGGGCCAACTTGAAAGTAATACAAAGTCAGTGGAAGGGCTGGCAGGACAAAATAAAGAGCTCTCAACTAAAACAATTGATGAAGAGATAAGGGGAAAATAATAATGGAATTGGCAGCTTGGATGGAGATGGAGAAATAAGAGTTGGAGAAATAGGTAAATAGAATATTCAGGAAAAAAATTAAGATTTGCTAAAGTGGAAAAATTACCAGGGGACTCTTTAGTGATCCTAAACTCCCAGATAATTACAGGATTCTACAGTCAAATTAGGAGAAGTTATTCATAGAAAACCAAAGAGTGATAAGTTTGAAAGAAATTCCACACAAATACTGAGGAAAAGGAATAACTATAAGTTCCTGATGGATGCATTGAAACATAAAAAATTCCACTATAAATGGAAATATCAAGAAGGTATTTCATTTACATACAGTGGGGAAAAACAAAGATGCAGACATTGAAGTGAAACAAAAACCTATAGGCCAATTTCTCTGCTAAATAACAATTATAAACTTTTTGCCAGCATAATGGTGGAATGTTTAAAACTTATTTTAATAGAGGTATGGATAATGCAGAAGTTTATTGTAATTTCGAGGAGACAGTGATCCAACATGGTCAACTCTTCCTGTCTATCTGTTCCTGACTGGTTATCTATGTTTTATTACCTTCTCTATCCATTGTAAAAAGGTCATTGATGTGTGGCCTGTTGGTAAATAGCATTGGTCAGTAAAAGCCTTTGATGTATGGCCTGGCTTTTTGTCTTTGATGTACTGACATAACAGGACACAACATCTATAAAATATCTTGGTTTTGGGCATCGCAGTCAGAAGTTCAGCATAGACTGTTGGCCGCAGTGCTGTGCATCGTAGGCTACCTTCGAGAGCAAGTGTGGTGTAGTGGTTAAGAGTGGTAGACTCGTAATCTGGGGAACCGGGTTCACGTCTCCGCTCCTCCACATGCAGCTGCTGGGTGACCTGGGGCTAGTCACACTTCTTTGAAGTCTCTCAGCCCCACCCACCTCACAGGGTGTCTGTTGTGGGGGAGGAGGGGAAAGGAGATTGTTAGCTGCTTTGAGACTCCTTCGGGTAATGATAAAGCGGGATATCAAATCCAAACTCTTCTTCTACCTGGAGGTCACTTCGCCACTTCTTCAGGGATTCTCGGTGGCAGATTGAAGTGCTGATTGATAATGCATATTTTGCTTGCTGTTTGGAATAAAATCTGTAATCTTCCCACTCACTTGCATTTTTATTGCTTCTGAATCTAATTTTAAAGGAACCAGAGGCATCTTTCCCATAGGGCCTAGTGGCTCATCGCACCAGGGCGGCGGCCTCTCAGGGGCGCTGGCAGGGCACAACCAGCTACTAAGCCCTATGGCTCCTCCTCCGCCTCCTCCTCTCCCTGGGCTGCAGGAATCCCCTCAGCCGCTGCCCGCCAAGCCGCTGTCCTGTTCTTTGGGCCGCTGGGCAGCAGTGAGAGCGCCGGCAGTGGGCTGTCGTCAGGAGGAGGCGACTCCCCAGGGCCTCGCAAGCTCCGTGGCCCTGGGACTCCTGCTGCTCATGGTCGCGCAGCCCACCAGCAACCGGCATTAAAACAAGTGCACTCTGCAGGCAGCCATGGCATCGGGGGCCAGAATTTCTGCCAGGGGATAGCTCCAGGCAGGGCTAGAGTCAGCCAAGGTGGGGGGCAGGGCACAGCGCGAAGTTCAGAGTTCGGAGGCGTCAGCGTCAGCATCAGAAGTAGCCGCCTCAGCAATGGATCAGGCGAGCCCGTCCCATTGGTGAGCCCGCCTGTCTGCGCCATAGTGAGCCGCAGTGCTCTTTGCTGGGGGGGGCGGGGCGGGGGGTCCAGGCTGGATATGAACTACCCTCCAGCTGCTGCCCACCCGAGGGAAGAGTGGGGGTGGGGGGAATCGGAAAAGGAACGAGGCAGGGTTGTCCGCTTTCGCCCTTACTGTTTATAATGACCATCGAATGTTTATTAAATGAAATCAAAGATGAGGAGGAAATTAAAGGGATAAGGATGAGAAAACATATAATCAAAGTGAGGGCGTTCGTGGACGACATTATAGTAATGTTAGAAAATCCAGAAGAATCAATATCGAAATTAAAAAAGAAATTAGAAGATTTTGGGAATGTTTCGGGTTTTAAAGTGAATGTGAAAAAAACAAAAATTATGACGAAAAATATAAGAAAAGAAGAGATAGGAAATTTGGAAAAATTGACAGGCTGGCAAGTAGTTAAAAAAGTAAAATATTTAGGCATAGAAATGACCACGAACAATATAAATCTATTTGAGAATAATTATTTAAAATTGTGGAAAGATATTAAAGTAGATTTGGAAAGGTGGAAAAATTTATTTTTATCAATCTCAGGCAGAATAGCAGCGATAAAAATGGTGGTGTTACCCAAAATTATGTTTCTCTTCCAAACTCTTCCGATAGTGGGGAAAAAGGCGATATTTGAAGAATGGTGAAAGATCCTAAGTAAATTCATCTGGGCAGGGGGGAAACCCAGAATTCAATATAAATTATTAACAGAAACAAAAGAAAGAGGAGGCTGGGGAGTACCAGATCTGAGGCTGTATTATGTGGCAGCGGGATTCTGCTGGATCAAGGAATGGCTAACCCTGGAGAATAAAGAACTGTTGGAGGTGGAAGGTTTTCGCAACATCAAAGGTTGGCATAATTATCTATTAATGGAACAAAAAGGAAACAACAGGGAATTCACAGACCACATAGTTAAAAAATCACTATTCCAGATTTGGCAAGAGTTTAAAAATTTAGTGGAGCCACAAAGCCCCTGGTGGGCATCCCCCGTGGAAATGTCAGTGATGAGGCCCAGCTGGGGAGATGGAAAATGGCCAACATATAAGGACCTGGTAGTGAAGGAAGGAAATAGTCTGAATTTAAAACCCTATGAAGAAATAAAGAAGTATTGTTCAAGTTGGTTACAATATAACCAAATACAAAGTATATTTAATTCACACAAAGCAATTGGCTTCTCAGGAAGTGAGTCAAAATTACAAGAAATAATAATAAATAATGATAAAAAACCATTAGGCAAAATGTACAAATTTTTATTGGATTGGGAATTAAAAGATGAATTGACTAAAAAAGTAATGATAACTTGGGCAATTGATATTGGAAGACCAATCCTAATTAGTCAGTGGGAAAAATTATGGAAAACAGATATAAAATTTACAGCATGCACAACAATTAGAGAAAACATTTAAAAGATGTTCCATAGATGGTATATAACCCCGGAAAAGATTGAAAAATTTTACAGATCAGGAGATGGCAAATGTTGGAAATGCCAGGAAAAAACAGGTTCCTTCTATCACTGCTGGTGGACATGCCCAAAGGTGGCAAAATTTTGGAATGAGGTTTATGAAAAATTAAAAAAGATGATGAAATACACATTTGAAAAGAAGCCCGAGCTATTCCTCTTAAGTATGGTCCCATTAGATTTCCCAAAGGATAGAATAAACATCTTACTATATGCCTGTGCGGCTGCAAGAATTTTAATAGCATCAAATTGGAAAGAAGAAAAGATTCCGACAATACAAGATTGGCAAGAGAAATTAGTAGAGTATTTAAAATTGGCAAAACTAATGGCGATAGTAAGAGATATCCCTAGACGTAAAATAATAGAAGAATGGAAATATGTGCAAGAGTTTCTGGAAAAAGAAAACTTAGAAAATAGACTAGTAACGTGCATAAATTGAAGTTATAAAAGGTGAGAAAGAATATTTAGACAAATAGAAAACTATACAAATAGGGGAAATGAGAAATGGCAGTCATTAGGCTTAGAAGAAGGAAAGCGTGTAGTAAATAGTAGGAAGATTCGTCAATATTATTTTTCTGTTCTTTTCTGTTTTTCCTGTTTTCTTTTTTTCTTTTTTGTCTTTTTTGTCTTGTCTTTTTCTTTTTTTAATTTTTTTTCTTTTCTTGACGCGTTATATTAAGTTGTATGAATGGTATGGAATTATATATGATTTACGGTTTATATGATTTATAAGAGTTATATGATTTATATTTATACAATTTATTTTTTGAGGAGTGAGTGGATTTAACAATTATGATTTATCTGTCTTTTAATGATATGTATTCATTTTAAAGTTTCAATAAAGTACTTTTTTAAACCTAAAAAAAACAAAACAAAAAACAAAAAAAGTGCACTCTGCAGGCAGCCATGGCATCGGGGGCCAGAATTTCTGCCAGGGGATAGCTCCAGGCAGGGCTAGAGTCAGCCAAGGTGGGGGGCAGGGCACAGCGCGAAGTTCAGAGTTCGGAGGCGTCAGCGTCAGCATCAGAAGTAGCCGCCTCAGCAATAGATCAGGCGAGCCCGTCCCATTGGTGAGCCCGCCTGTCTGCGCCATAGTGAGCCGCTGTGCTCTTTGCTGGGGGGGGGCGGGGCGGGGGGTCCAGGCTGGATATGAACTACCCTCCAGCTGCTGCCCACCCGAGGGAAGGGTGGGGGTGGGGGGCGCCCAAGGGATCCCTGCACCATGGTGCCAGATAGGCTTAAGACGGCCCTGAAAAGAACCATCTTGCATTTGGCAAGTCAACAGATTTGATACATTCAGATCAGGCCGGGTTTTTACCCGGCCGACAGATGAAAGACATAGAAATATATTGGATGTAATAGAATATTTGGAGGTGAGGAATACTTTTGCTCTATGACACATCTGCTTGTATGTATTATTTCTATATATGATTTGAGGACATAATGACGGTGAATTCTGGGCCCTGCCACTTCTCCCAGGGCCCAGGAGAACTGGGGGGGGGAGGGGGGCTCCTTTAGAAGAAACTGAAATAATTCTCATATAACATACAGATCCTGAAGCATACCCCAAAATACAGTACTTAATGGAATCATACAAATACACCATCTTATTAAGAGAGATCAGAAAGAATTTGTTGATACACCGTTGATACACTTTGGAACAAAGCCCAGAGCCTTAACGAGACTTCGTCGAATGAAGGAGAGATCAAAGAAAGAGGACTGCACTTCAAAATAATTGGACAGAGAACAATATGGAATAAAAATGCCTCCTGTGTGTTAATAATATAAGGAACTGTTTAAAAAGATAGTGAGTCACAGAAATAGCAACTGATGGACTGAGAAGATGAGGACAGTTAAAATCAGAGTTATGAAAATGAAAAATAGCAAAGAACGCAGAGACTTTAATGAGGACAATATCTCTAGCTACCTGGAAAATGGGGAGTCCCCCTTTGATTTTTTTTAAATAATTGGAATATATTGGAGGGGGGACAACTCCCAAGAG
This sequence comes from Zootoca vivipara, assembly GCF_965207765.1. Classification (NCBI taxonomy): domain Eukaryota; kingdom Metazoa; phylum Chordata; class Lepidosauria; order Squamata; family Lacertidae; genus Zootoca; species Zootoca vivipara. The sequence continues at coordinate 32,791,208 of NC_142588.1, read as the reverse complement.
ACTGCGATCTACTCACAGAATTAAAAACTGCCAGTGATCTACCCCCTTTTTTTGGGGGGGGGGTTCATGTCAAAGTTGTTGAGCTAGTTTTAGGGAGGAGGAAAGCCAAGTGGGGGGGGGCTCAGGGCAAAGTTGTTGAGCCTTTTTGGGGGGAGCCAAAGCTTTTTTGGGGGGGGAGCTACCATGATCTACCACAGATGTCCAGTGATCTACCAGTAGATCAAGATCTACCTGTTGGACGTGCCTGGAAAATATAAGTGGTGGGATTGTTATTATTGTAATTTGGAATGATTTGATTTGATTTGTCATTAATTGGAAGAATTTTTATTGAAAATGAATAAAAATATTTTTTTAAAAAAAAGAATGAGAAAAATTTGTAGAATACCTTAAAAACCACTGTAGTTACTTAGAAACATTAGCAGGATATATACAGTATAAGCAATAAACATTCATCTTGAAAGCAACACAATGTGTCAAACTTACTTAAAAATTGGCACCTTGGGACTAAACACCATTTACTTGGAAATGATTTTTGAAATCTGCATTGATGTCAGTCCCTAGTTGTTGGAATGCAAGATTTGACCATGTATTAGAATGTTGTCCTTGGTGGACCAGGGCTGAAGTTTCCTCTCACCAAAACTTCAAAGAGAAGCATGGAAGCTATAAGGAGGACAAAAAGAGCACATAATTCTTCTGCAGTGCTGCCACAGTCAGTCTAAGTGAAAATTGCCACTGCAGGAGCCTAAAAGTGACACCCTCCTTCTCTTCTTTATCTCTTCCTTTAAACTCCCCTCAGCCATTTACCACAAGCACATTTGCTCTCGAGAACAATAGCAACTATTAAGAAACAGGAAGTAGAGAGTCGGAATAAAAGGATTCAAAAGGATCTCTCCAAAATGACAGTAAAATGGCAAATGCAATTCAATCCAAGCAAGTGTAAACTGATACACACTGCGGCAGATAAAATCTTAATTCCACATACTGTATAGGCTCATGGGGTCTGTACTGGCAGTGATGGACCAGAATTGAGACCATGGGGTCATAGCAGAGAGCTTGATAAAGATGTTGTGGCTGCTGTGAAAAAGGTGGATTCCGTGTTGGGAATCATTAGCAAAGGGGCTGTAGATAAAGCTCCCAATATGATAATGATCCAAGAAGGCATTGAGGTGTTAGGCCAGTGCTTGGAGGCAGTGACAGGCTGGATGTGGATCCATTTTTTAAAACTAAATTCTGAAAGAACAGAGATGTTATGTGTTTCAAGTTATCCAGTCTAGAAAGTGCAAAAATGGACCACCATTCCTACCATTTAGGCAACAAGCTGCAAGGTGAATTTTAAGGTGGTGAAGATAATCCCCTCGCAGCTTTAATTGTAACTATACAGTACTGTATGTGCAAAATCCGTAATTAGGAAGATCCTAGACAGGGAAGTTCCTGTTGCCTTTTGAATCTTAACAGTGATACATTTTCAGAACAAGTTACCACTTCAAGCAAGTTGATGCAATCTGATGCCAGAAGATGGAGCTGTGGCCCATATGAGTGATACTTTGTAACTTTAGCTGGGAGATGCTGTTCTTGCAACATAAAGAGAATGTGAAAGAAACTATCCCTCCTTTTAAGTACTGTATCTTAAAACAAGATTCTCAAAATCTAGCCTGCCTTGCAACTTTGCTTCCTTTGCAGCAATAATTTTGTTCGCTTAAGGAAAAAGACCTTGTGGGTTCCCGTGTGAAGATGCAAAAACATACATTTACAGTGGTACCTTGGTTCTCAAATGCCTTGGTACTCAAACCACTTGGAACCCCAAAACTGCACACCTGGAAGCCGAACATGCTCTGTTTTGAGTGTTACACTTCTGATTTGAGTGTCACACTTCTGTTTTGAGTGTTACACTGAGGTCTGTCTGTTTTTGCTAGCTATTCTGCATTTTTGTTTTTACAGCTCTTTTTTGTTTTGTTTTTGTGATTGTTTTGTATGGAACTCAGCTCAGCAACTGGTTGATTGCTTGTGCGACTGCAGTACATTGTTTATTGCTTTCATGTTAAATTGCTGTTTTGGGGGTTGTTTTCAGGGGCGTAGCCAGGATGAAAATCAGGGGGGGCAAGGGGCGGGGAGCAAGGGGCGGGGCCAAGGGGCGGGGGCGGGGCCACATCGGAGCAGCCCGAAATCGGGCTGCTCCGACTCCCTCCTCCCCCTCCGTGATAGGAAGGGACGAGGGGGAGCCAGGATCAGCCCGAAATCGGGCTGCTCCGACTCCCTCCTCCCCCTCCACGATCGGAAGGGACGAGGGGGAGCCAGGATCAGCCCGAAATCGGGCTGCTCGACTCCCTCCTCCCCCTCCGCGATAGGAAGGGACGAGGGGGAGCCAGGATCAGCCCGAAATCGGGCTGCTCCGACTCCCTCCTCCCCCTCCACGATCGGAAGGGACGAGGGGGAGCCAGGATCAGCCCGAAATCGGGCTGCTCCGACTCCCTCCTCCCCCTCCACGATCGGAAGGGACGAGGGGGAGCCAGGATCAGCCCGAAATCGGGCTGCTCCGACTCCCTCCTCCCCCTCCGCGATAGGAAGGGACGAGGGGGAGCCAGGATCAGCCCGAAATCGGGCTGCTCCGACTCCCTCCTCCCCCTCCACGATCGGAAGGGACGAGGGGGAGCCAGGATCAGCCCGAAATCGGGCTGCTCCGATCCCCTCCTCCCCCTCTGCAATCGCTGGGGCAGGTGGAGGGAAAGCCCCAGACCCGCGCAAAGCGGTTGCCTGGCTTTCCCTCCGCCCGCCCCACAGCCAGCCGGCTAGAAGGGACGTCTCCCTTCTCCCTTGCTGGCTGTGGGGTGGAGGGAGGGAAAGCCAGCCAAACGCTTTGCGCGGCTCTGGTGCTTTCCCGCCGCCCGCCCCACAGCCAGCCAGGGAGAAGGGAGACGGCACCGGGCGGGCAGTGGGGCAGGCTGGCCAGTGGCCCTGCTTCTAGGGGGGGCAATTGCCCCCTCCTGCCCCCCCTGCCTACGCCCATGGTTGTTTTTAAAAGTCTGGAATGGATTAATTCATTCTGCATTACTTTCTATGGGAAAGTGCACCTTGGTTTCTGTGAAGTTGTTGAACGTCATTTCAAAATCACAGGATGCAAACTGTTGCACTGATGGATCCACTACCAACCACATAATCTGTTCTGGATGGCTGGAGGGCCTTCCAGAAGGGAGAAAGAGAGCAAGAGAGCGAGAGAGAGCGAGAGCGAGAGCGAGAGAGAGAGAGAGAGAGAGAGGGAGAGAGGGAGAGGGAGAGGGAGAGGGAGAGGGAGAGGGAGAGGGAGAGAACAAATGCTTGGGGAGAATCTGCCTTTAACTACAGTGTTAGGTTTTACATAATCATTTAAATTATATCACTATAATAGCTAATTGATTTGAATATGTTGTCTGATCATCTGTGGCCAAATAACATGGCGTGTGATTCCAGATATGTTGATATTTCTGTTTGTTCTGAGCCAAAGTGGTACCTCAGGTTAAGAACGGTTTCAGGTTAAGAACGGACCTCCGAAACGAAATAAGTTCATAATCAGAGGTACCCCTGTATTAACGTATAAATACCAAGAGTTGTAGCCAACACTGCACAAATGGAGTTCCACTCGTGCAAAAGGTCTTGCCTTGTCTTACCTATTCCCACCAAATCAGTTCCAGATGGTCCTGCAACACTCTGGAGCAGCTTCTGAGGGAGCACAGGAGGATGCAGGAAGAAGAAGAGGACATGGTATTGCATTTTGCAAGTAGAGGTCTGTTGCATGAGTGGAACAGCAATGTTGGATGCAAACTAAAGTCTTCCTAATGTTTATTTGGGATGTTTCTAATTGGTGAATATGGTAGCACCCTGTGAGTTACATAAGTGGCTGTTGAAAGGTGGTTTTTATTGCTTTAATGACAGCCAAATCCCAAATTTTCAAAGGGCTGTGGGCGAAAAAGTGTTGCCTAAACAATTTGTGCTTCAATAACCTTTCGTGCCTGTCTTTTGGATGGTGTTCTTGGAGCATAATTACAGTTGCAGGAAAACATTTATATGACTTGCCACGAGGGGTGTGCAATTCTAATGTGCATGTTTTAAAAAACATTTATAGAGAACTAAGGAAAAATCTCGATACAAATCCAAAGCAGACCTTTTAACATCACAGTAATCCAAGTTTATGCACCAACTACTGGTGCTGAAGAAAGTGAAATTGACCAGTTCTATGAAGACTTACAACACCTTCTAGAAATGACACCAAAGAAGGATGTTCTTCTCATTATAGGGGATTGGAATGCTAAAGTAGGGAATCAAGAGATAAAAGGAATAACTGGCAAGTTTGGCCTCGGAGTTCAAAATGAAGCAGGGCAAAGGCTAATAGAGTTCTGTCAAGAGAACAAGCTGGTTATCACAAACACTCTTTTCCAACAACACAAGAGACGACTCTACACATGGATATCACCAAATGGGCAGCATCAAAATCAGATTGATTATATTATCTGCAGCCAAAGATGGAGAAGCACTATACAGTCAGCAAAAACAAGACTTGGAGCAGATTGTGGCTCAGACCATCAGCTTCTTATAGCAAAATTCCAGCTTAAACTGAAGAAAGTAGGAAAAACCACTGGGCCAGTAAGACACAATCTAAATCAAATCCCTTATGAATACACAGTGGAAATGAGGAACAGGTTTAAGGATTTAGATTTGGTGAACAAACTATGGATGGAGGCTTGTAACATTATACAGGAGGCAGCAACGAAAACCATCCCAATGAAAAGGAAATGTAAGAAAGCAAAGTCCAATGAGGTCTTACAAATAGCGGGGGAGAGAAGGCAAGCAAAATGCAAGGGAGATAGTGAAAGATACAGGAAATTGAATGCAGACTTCCAAAAAATAGCAAGGAGATACAAGAGGGCCTTCTTAAACGAGCAATGCAAAGAAATAGAGGAAAACAATAGAATGGGGAAAACCAGAGATCTGTTCAAGAAAATTGGAGATATGAAGGGAACATTTTGTACAAAGATTACCATAATAAAGGACAAAAGTGGAAAGGACCTAACAGAAGCAAAAGACATCAAGAAGAGGTGGCAAGAAAACAGAGAGGAATTATACCAGAAAGATATGGAGGTATTGTACACCCCAGGTAGTGTGGGTGCTGACCTTGAGCCAGACATCCTGGAGAATAAAGTCAAATGGGCCTTAGAAAGCACTGCTAATAACAAGGCCAGTGGAAGTGATGGTATTCTAGCTCAGCGTTTCTCAACCGCTGTTCCGCGGCACACTACTGTGCTGCGAGACGCTGGCTGGTGTGCCGCGAGCCTCTGGGATTGTTGTTGCTGCTGCTGGCTGCCGGAGGCTCGGGGTGCTCTGCGCGCGCTGCTGGGTGACGACCCGGCAAGCCTCCTCCTCCTGCCGGCTCCCAGAGGCTCGGGGCACTCCACCATGCCTCAGCCCCCACCGCACTGAGCGTGCACTCCTCTCGCTGCTGCTGCTGTCCGGGAGAGTGACGAAGCTGAGCGAGATCCCCCCCCCCGGTCCCGGTCCCATGGGGAGGCCTGACATCACTGGGGCCGGAATCTGCCCCTCGCTGCCTCCGGCTTCAGCCCCTGGGAGCCTCGGCGCGGCGCTTTGCAGGCGGTCCCCGGGGGAAGCCTGCAGCTACGGTGGTGAAGGCGCCTTGTGTGGAGACCCGACCTAGTGGAGGCAGGCCTCCCGGGCCATTTGCACACGCCGCAGATGGGAGTGCATCAATTCCCACAGGTTGCGCGTGCTCGCCCTGCCTGCTCTCTCCGCAGCCCAGAACCGGCGGCAGCTGCAGCACAGAACACTCGGAGAGCCCAGCAGCGCCGCGGAGCAGAGAGCCTGCAAGGAGGGAGGAGGAGGACTCCTCTGTGCTGCTTGGCGGTGGCACATTAGCAGCATGGTCATGGACACCCTGGGATAGGGGCCCTTCCTGACAGGGTGGCTGCAGCCCCTCAGCGCAAGCTGAGACCCAGTGTCGACGGGGTGCCCCCTCCCCAGCCCAGCCTGCTCCTTCTGAACGTGGGGAGGGAGGGAAGGCATGGGCGTATGTGTGTGTGTGTGCGCGCACACACACGGTCCAGCCCGCCACAAGTTGTAATACTGTATTATACAAGTACTGTAATAAAAACAGTAATAAATTTTTAAAAAATAAGACATCCCCTGACAGTGTCTTAAAAAGGGGGAAACACGGTAGTCAATATAGGGCGGCACAGAGTTAATTTTTTAAACTTTTTTAATGGTGGTGTGCCTCGTGATTTTTTTCATGGAAGAAGTGTGCCTTGGCCCAAAAAAGGTTGAGAAACACTGTTCTAGCTGAACTATTTAAAATTTCAAAAGATGATGCTGTTAAGGTGCTACGCTCAATATGCCAGCAAGTTTGGAACACTCAGCAGTGGCCAGAGGATTGGAGAAGATCAGTCTACATCCCAATCCCAAAGAAGGACAGTGCCAAAGAATGCTCCAACTACCGCACAATTGCGCTCATTTCACACGCTAGCAAGGTTATGCTTAAAATTCTACAAGGCAGGCTTAAGCAGTATGTGGACCGAGAACTCCCAGAAGTGCAAGCTGGATTTCGAAGGGGCAGAGGAACCAGAGACCAAATAGCAAACATGCGCTGGATTATGGAGAAAGCTAGAGAGTTCCAGAAAAACATCTACTTCTGCTTCATTGACTAAGCAAAAGCATTTCACTGTGTCGACCACAGCAAACTATGGCAAGTTCTTAAAGAAACGGGAGTGCCTGATCACCTCATCTGTCTCCTGAGAAATCTCTATGTGGGACAAGAAGCCATCGTTAGAACTGGATATGGAACAACTGGGAAAGGAGTACGACAAGGCTGTATAGTGTCTCCCTGCTTAGGTAACTTAACTTATATGCAGAATTCATCATGTGAAAGGCTGGACTGAATGAATCCCAAGCCGGAATTAAGATTGCCGGAAGAAATATCAACAACATCAGATATGCTGATTAAACAACGTTGATGGCAGAAAGTGAGGAGGAATTAAAGAACCTTTTAATGAGGGTGAAAGAGGAGAGCGCAAAATATGGTCTGTAGCTCAACATCAAGAAAACTAAGATCATGGCCACTGGTCCCATCACCTCCTGGCAAATAGAAGGGGAAGAAATGGAGGCAGTGAGAGATTTTACTTTCTTGGGATCCATGATGACTGCAGATGGTGACAGCAGTCACAAAATTAAAAGATGCCTGCTTATTGGGAGAAAAGCAATGACAAACCTAGACAGCATCTTAAAAAGCAGAGACATCACCTTGCTGACAAAGGTCCGTATAGTTAAAGCTATGGTTTTCCCAGTAGTGATGTATGGAAGTGAGAGCTGGACCATAAAGAAGGCTGATCGCCGAAGAATTGATGCTTTTGAATTTTGGTGCTGGAGGAGACTCCTGAGAGTCCCATGACCTGCAAGAAGATCAAACCTATCCATACTGAAGGAAATCAGCCCTGAGTGCTCACTGGAAGGACAACAACAACAACAACAACAACAACAACAACAACAACAACAACTACAACAACATAATCATAACAGGAGTCTATGTCATGACAGAGGTTGAATTAGAAGTTGGAAGGAAATCCACTTAAAAGTCTGTTTTCCATTAGTTCCCTACTCACCACCCAGTCCCCATACATTAAAAAAGCAAAGCTTGTCACAGCCAACAGTATATAATTGCTGACTCTTCCCATAACCTCATAAATAAATGTTCAGATATTCAAATCGGCTCTCTGAACCAATCTCAAATTTAAAAAAACCAACATTTTGAAGAACCTTTTCTCTCCCTTAGAACAGCAGAACATAAGCAATGGAAACAAATCTATAGAACTACAAAGAGAAAAATGAAACAGGAATGGGATCACCTCAATTGACCATGGGAATTTAAACCGGAAGTTCAAACTCTGCACAATTTCCAATGGATCCTCCACAGGGTCCAAAGTTGGCATCATTTACTCAGATGCAGAGATAGGACTGTGCTGGGACTCTGAGAGAAAGAAAGCAACTCCCTCTCCAGAAGGCAATTTGACTTATGACATCTGTGCAGTACAAATACAATCAGGTTCTCACTGCATTATGAGAAAATAATTCATTTTTATTTCTGCTTCCAAGTATCTTTATTATTTTAACCATTTAAACCATACTTTGATAATAAATACTCAGAATATAAAAAGGAAGAAAAGGAGGACAAAGAAATAAATAATAACAAACTACATCAAAGAGAAAAAATTACATAGATAATTATTTTAACCACTCATATCTGTTTAACAATATGGTTAAATTATACCTATTCTTATTCCCCAAATACGTTTCATTCCAAGCCATAATAAATAAGGACCATGTCTCCATACAGCTACAAATAGGCACAGCCTCCTCTCTTTTACAAAATGTTACGTTACGTTACAAAATAAAAATGTTACGATTTTTCGTATTTCATACAATGCTGTAGTTTTCTTCTAAGAGTTTGTAATTGCTGATTTTGCTGCTATTGTCAGAGTTATGACCATTTCCAGATCAGAATCAGGTACCAGGAGACCTTTCTTTCTTAAAAAAAGAAATATATCAGAACAGACATATATGCACTGCCTGTTGAGAATCAGGTACCAGGAGACCTTTCTTTCTTAAAAAAAGAAATATATCAGAACAGACATATATGCACTGCCTGTTGACCACCATCACCACAGCAAATGCTGCTGAATGTGTGTTGAGTGGCAGTTTTTTCTGTAACAAGTAGGAGTGTTGGGATTCACTATTCCATTTTCACTCCTCTTCTTCAGTTTTCCACCCTTCTCTGTACAGCAAACACTCCACTGTATTCCTTCCTCATTTGCCTGTTTTTTGTTTTTGAAAGGGGGGTATTTCCCCTACTTGTGTTCCCCTATTCTAAAGCTTTTGTGTTCTTTTGGAAGCCATGTTTTCCCCACCCACATGCTTCTTTCTTCTCAGTTGCCCCATGCGGACTACAAATCCTGCTGGTACTCACAAAAAGTTAATATAAGTCAGAAGATATGGGGCAATAGGGGAGCATAGCTTCTGATTCTTGCATTAAATGAAGCCATTGCATGTGGTTTCTGGGTGTGCACATAATTGATTGTTAAGTGCTGGATCCTGGCATCTTTTGCATGCTAAACAGGAAAGGGCACATATATGGGTAAGTTTGGCTTGTGCATATCCTGATTTATTAATGGTACGCAACTTTTTAATAAACGCCTCTCTTGGGTAGTTTTGAGTTATACATTATACAATATACATGAGATTACCAGTAGCTGCTGTATTGATCACAGTCATGTGGAGAACCAGTGACCTCCATAACTCTCTGGAAAATTCTAGAAGCAGATTCAACCCACAGAGTGATTGGGAGGTGGCTGCCTCTCTGTGTGGTTGAAGTTGTGATCAGCTTTCTCGGAAGGTCTGTTGTGCATGTCAACCACACAAAGTGTTCTTTTTCATCAATCCAACATTAACTCCATATGTTTGGGATGCGGGTGGCGCTGTGCTCTAAACCAGTGAGCCTCTTGGGCTTGCTGATCGGAAGGTCAGCGGTTCGAATTCATGCAATGGGGTGAGCTCCTGTGCTCTGTCCCAGCTTCTGCCAGCCTAGCAGTTTGAAACATACCAGCACAAGTAGATAAATAGGTACCACTGAGATGGGAAGGTAAACGGTGTTTCTTGTGCTCCGGCACTTGTTCTCTGTGTGCCAATATTGGAATGGTTATGCTGGTCATGTGACCTAGAAAGCTTTCTGTGGACAAAAGACGGCTTCCTTGGCCTGAAAAGCGAGTTGAGTGCCACACCCCATATTCACCTTTGACTTGACTTAACTGTCCATGGGTCCTTTAGATTGACATTTATCTATATATTCCATATGATTACGGTGTGAAAAATAATGTGCCTCAGGCCACCCAGATGAGCTTTGAATCAGCTACCTGGAGATTGATCATTGTACTCTTAACGGCTGCACTAAATGATCTGTTACACCTTGACTAATCTTTTGTTGAACTGAGACTGCAGTCCTATGCCCACTTGCCTTGAAAGATGCCACACAGAACTCAGTGGAAATACCTTCTGAGAAGTTTGCGTAAGATTATATTGGGAGTTGGGCAAGACTGAACCAATGATATCAATTAGAGAGGATGTTTCTTTTCCTTCCAGGAAGGAAGGTGAAGAGCGGCACCTTCCTCCCAGGGAGGAAGATGAAGGTGAAGAGAGGCAAGCTATTTAAGCCACGCTACCTGCCATTTCATTCTCCAGTACATGAGTTTAAGCACATATTCTTTAATCAAGCTCTGTGGAGCCCAGTCTTGTACTCCACGCTGAAAGATGGATTTGCTTCCATGCACATCAAGGATGTGGCTCTTCATAATGGGGGCAGGCTTGGTCCAAGCCCTTGTTACTTCAGGAATATTCATGAAAAGAAGAACTGTACAACCAGAAGCTACTATGGATGTTGTAAGCCATCTATCTTTTATTCTTTTATTTGCCTAACTCAAGGCATTTTTGGTTATTAGTGCTGCTTAATTGTGCTATATTCCACATACCTAAAGTTTGTTTTTCATGGAATGCTGGGATTGCAGGGAGCAAGAAAATGATGGTGGTGAAGATAATGATGATGGTTTTGAAATATGTACCCTGCCCTCTGAAAATACATCATTGCTCAGGGCAGCTTGCAGCATTATTATTATTTAATCATTCCCAAAGTAGCTCCCAACATCTGCTTCATGTAACCCCAGTGCTCTGTGAGCTTCATTTAGGTATCAGCAGTAGCAACTTTAGCATCTTGCCCTATGCATTATTATTGTTCAACAGCATGAAGAAAAATCATTAAGTGGTCCACAAAGACCTTCAGCAATTTTCTAGTGATCCAAAGGTATTGGGTGGAGTTTGGGAACCAATGCTATTAAAGATATAGTCTTCTTTGGAAAAGAAGTGTCCAGGAGTTTTACAGTCGCAACCAAGCTCAACCCTTTCTTTTTTTCCCTTCCGCCAAGGGTGAAATGATTTCCTTCAAAGGATATCCCAGTGAGACATATGAAGTGGTGACAGATGATGGATATATCCTGAGTATTAACAGAATTCCTCATGGGAAAAGAAATAACCAGAAATCGGGTGAGTGTTTTTTTTTGAGGTAACTATTATGTATACATGCAAATACTGTTAGGCCTTTAAAAATTATTGTTAGAAAAATGATAATTTCATGCTTTCCAATTTTTTTTACTTATTGCAAGAAAACCTCATGCCAAATGAATCTAATTTCTTTTTTTTGATGGAGTTTTTGATGGAGTTACAAGCTTGGTGGAACAAAGGAATACTATGGACATTGTGTAAATTCTTGACAAAGTCCCCCATGATATTCTTGCAGAGAAGCTGGTAAAATGAGTACAGTTGTACCTTGGTTTTCAAACAACCTGGTTCTGGAAAGTTTTGGTTCCTGAGCGCCATAAACCCAGAAGTGAGTGTTCCAGTTTGCGAACTATTTTTGGAAGCCAAACACCCGACAGGGCTTCCATGGCTTTTGATTGGCTGCAGGAGCTTCCTGCAGCCAATCAGAAGCTGCCCTTTGGTATCCGAACATTTTGGAAGTTGAATGGACTTCCAGAACAGATTCTGCTCGACTTCCAAGGTACTACTGTACTTGATAAGGTAAGGTGATTTCGTAGCTAGTTGACTGACCAAACCCAAAGGGTGCTCACTAACAATTCCTTATTATCCTGGGAAAAAGTGGTAAGTGGGGTGCTGTACAGTGCTGTACATGGTCCATTGTTATTCAACATCTTTTGAATAACATTCAAAATGACTTGGATGAAGGTACTGAGAGGATGCTCATCAAATTTGAAGACAACACCAAACTGGGAGGGGTATCCAATGCCACAAAGGACAGAATTGGGATTTGAGTTGTTTGTTGTTGTTGTTGTTTAGTCGTTTAGTCGTGTCCAACTCTTCGTGACCCCATGGACCATAGCACGCCAGGCACTCCTGTCTTGCACTGCCTCCCGCAGTTTGGTCAAACTCATGTTCGTAGCTTCGAGAACACTGTCCAACCATCTTGTCCTCTGACGTCCCCTTCTCCTAGTGCCCTCAATCTTTCCCAACATCAGGGTCTTTTCCAAGGATTCGCCTCTGCCCCGCTTGGGTGGTGAGCCGATTTGGGCTCGTCCGCGAAGGCTGATGGATCCTGATAGATTCCGTCAGGCTTTACGGGACCCTGCTCCCCCTGGTGGCTCGTTAAATGAGCTGGTCGAGAACTGGAATAACCGGCTCTTGGCGGCCATTGATGAGATCGCACCTAAGCGCCCTCTGCAACCCCGCCGAAACCGGGCCCCTTGGTTCACCGAGGAACTTCGGAAAATGAAGCGGGACCTCAGACGGCTTGAGCGAGTATGGCGGCATACTCGCGACGGAGCCTCAAGAACATCTTATAGGTCGCTTATGAAAACCTACGAGATGGCGGTGAAAGCCACAAAGAAGTCTTACTTCTCAGCTTCCATCGCATCCGCTAGCTCTCGCCCGGCACAACTTTTTCGAACAATCAGGTCTCTAACAACCCTTGAGGATCAGTCAAATTTAGGCACTAATTCGACCCATAGCTGTGAGGCATTTGCGAGCTTTTTTGCGGAGAAAGTCTTGACACTTCGCCGTGACCTTTCTGCCAATTTTGATACAATAGCGGAACTAGAGGCCCCTCGACTGTCTTCGAGTTTAGTATTGGACCATTTCGACCACATACTCCCCGCTGATGTAGACAGATTCCTCCAGGCTGGGAGGCCCACCACTTGCTCCCTAGACCCCTGCCCGTCCTGGCTGATTAGAGAGTGTCCAGACGAGGTACGGGGCCCCCTGGTTGAGATTATCAACTTGTCTCTCAGTTCAGGGACTTTCCCAGAGGAGTTGAAGGAAGCAGTGGTGCGTCCGCTCTTAAAGAAAGCATCGTCAGATCCGCTAGATCTATCCAATTATCGCCCTGTTTCAAATCTTCCATACTTGGGTAAGATAATTGAAAGAGCGGTTGCCGAACAGCTCGGTAGGTTTCTGGATGAAACATTGGCTTTAGATCCATTCCAGTCCGGCTTTCGTCCCGGCCACGGGACCGAGACAGCACTGGTCGCCCTAACAGATGACCTCCGTAAACAGCTGGATCAAGGCGGGTCGGGGCTGCTGATTCTTCTAGATCTGTCAGCCGCCTTCGACATGGTCGATTATGAGCTTTTAGACCACCGCCTTGCCGATGTGGGGATTCAGGGTACAGTCCAACAATGGCTGCGTTCCTTTATCTCAGGTCGGGGACAGAGGGTGGCGCTAGGGAGGGGGTTGTCACTGCGGCACTCCTTGGTGTGTGGAGTCCCGCAAGGTGCAATCCTTTCCCCAATGCTTTTTAATATCTTCATGCGCCCCCTTGCCCAGATTGTCCGGAGTTTTGGGCTGGGTTGTCATCAATATGCTGATGACACCCAGATTTATCTGTTGATGGATGACCGTCCTGCCTCGGCCCCGGACATATTGACCAAGTGCCTGGAAGCTGTTGCTGGATGGCTACGTGGGAGTCGGCTGAAGCTAAATCCTTCGAAGACAGAGGTCCTCTGGCTGGGTCGGGATGACATGGGGCGGGGGGGCCAACTTCCATCTTTCGCTGGGGCCCAATTAGTGTCAGCCCCTTCTGTCAAGAGCTTGGGGGTAACCTTGGATGCCTCCCTTTCCATGGAGGCACAGGTTGCAACCACAGCCAAGGTGGCATTTTTCCATCTCCGCCGCATTAAGCAGTTGGTCCCCTATCTCTCTCAACCTGATCTAGCCACAGTGATCCATGCGATGGTCACCTCTAGGCTTGATTATTGTAATTCGCTCTACGCGGGGCTGCCCTTGAAACTGACCCAGAAACTCCAGCGGGTGCAGAATGCCGCGGCGAGGCTCCTTACGGGGTCCCGGCTGCGGGATCATATTCATCCAGTGCTTTACCAACTGCACTGGCTCCCGGTGGAGTACAGGATCAGGTTCAAGGTGCTGGTTTTGACCTTTAAAGCCTTATGCGGCTTAGGACCCTCGTACCTACGGGACCGCCTCTCCCGGTATGACCCACAGAGGACATTACGGTCCACAAATAATAACATATTGGAGATCCCGAGTCACAAGGTGGCTAGGCTGGCCTCGACCAGGACCAGGGCCTTCTCAGTACTGGCCCCGACCTGGTGGAACGCTCTGTCCCAGGAGACTAGGGCCCTGCGGGATTTGTCATCTTTTCGTAGGGCCTGCAAGACAGAGCTGTTTCGTTTGGCCTTCGGACTGACGCAGTCTGACCCCACGGTTACCCTCCCCTAAGGTTTTATTTATAATGGTTTTATCTTATTCGTAGATTTTTAATTTTAAAATTGAATTTTAACATTGTATTATTCTGTTGTTTTAACTGAAATGTTTCTTTTATATTTGTGTTGATATTATTTGTTGTTAGCCGCCCTGAGCCCGGTCTTGACTGGGAAGGGCGGGGTATAAATAAAAATTATTATTATTATTATTATTATTCTCTTCTCATGAGGTGGCCAAAGTATTGGAGCCTCAGCTTCACGATCTGTCCTTCCAGGGAGCACTCAGGGCTGATTTCCTTCAGAATGGATAGGTTTGATCTTCTTGCAGTCCATGGGACTCTCAAGAGTCTCCTCCAGCACCACAATTCAAAAGCATCAATTCTTCGGCGATCAGCCCTCTTTATGGTCCAGCCCTCACTTCCATACATCACTACTGGGAAAACCATAGCTTTAACTATACAGACCTTTGTCGGCAAGGTGATGTCTCTGCTTTTTAAGATGCTGTCTAGGTTTGTCATTGCTTTTCTCCCAAGAAGCAGGCGTCTTTTAATTTCGTGACTGCTGTCACCATCTACAGTGATCAAGGAGCCCAAGAAGGTGAAATCTCTCACTGCCTCCATTTCTTCCCCTTCTATTTGCCAGGAGGTGATGGGACCAGTGGCCATGATCTTGGTTTTTTTTATGTTGAGCTTCAGACCATATTTTGCGCTCTCCTCTTTCACCCTCATTAAAAGGTTCTTTAATTCCTCCTCGCTTTCTGTCATCAAGGTTGTGTCATCTGCATATCTGAGGTTGTTGATATTTCTTCCGGCAATCTTAATTCCGGCTTGGGATTCATCTAGTCCAGCCTTTCGCATGATGAATTCTGCATATAAGTTAAATAAGCAGGGAGACAATATACAACCTTGTCGTACTCCTTTCCCAATTTTGAACCACTCAGTTGTTCCATATCCAGTTCTAACTGTAGCTTCTTGTCCCACATAAAGATTTCTCAGGAGACAGATGAGGTGATCAGGCACTCCCATTTCTTTAAGAACTTGCCATAGTTTGCTGTGGTCGACACAGTCAAAGGCTTTTGCATAGTCAATGAAGCAGAAGTAGACGTTTTTCTGGAACTCTCTAGCTTTCTCCATAATCCAGCGCATGTTTGCTATTTGGTCTCTGGTTCCTCTGCCCCTTCAAAATCCAGCTTGCACTTCTGGGAGTTCTCGGTCCACATACTGCTTAAGCCTGCCTTGTAGAATTTTAAGCATAACCTTGCTAGCGTGTGAAATGAGCACAATTGTGCGGTAGTTGGAGCATTCTTTGGCACTGCCCTTCTTTGGAATTGGGATGTATTCTGATCTTCTCCAATCCTCTGGCCATTGCTGAGTTTTCCAAACTTGCTGGCATATTGGGTGTAGCACCTTAACAGCATCATCTTTTAAAATTTTAAATAGTTCAGCTGGAATATCATCACTTCCACTGGCCTTGTTATTAGCAGTGCTTTCTAAGGCCCATTTGACTTCACTCTCCAAGATGTCTGGCTCAAGGTCAACAACCACACTACCTGGGGTGTACGAGACCTCCATATCTTTCTGGTATAATTCCTCTGTGTATTCTTGCCACCTCTTCTTGATGTCTTCTGCTTCTGTTAGGTCCTTACCACTTTTGTCCTTGATTATGGTAATCTTTGTATGAAATGTTCCTTTCATGTCTCCAATTTGAGGGATTTGAGTTACTATTAATAGATTGGAGAACTGGCCAAAACTAACAAAATGAATTATAGTAGGGACAAATGTCATGTCCTGCACAAATATAAAATTGGGAACACCTGGCTTACCAGCAGTATGCATGAAAAGGATTTAGGAGGCATAGTATACCACAAGCTGAACATGAGTCAACAGTGTGATGCAGTAGCAAAAAAGCTAATGCTATTCTAGGCTGCATCAACAGAAGTCCAGGTCAAGGGATGTAATAGTCTAGCTCTATTATGCCTTGGTCAGAGCACACCTGAAATACTGTGTCCAGTTCTGGGCACCACAACTTAAAAAGATATTGACAACTGCTTTGGAGGGTAGAACCTGAACCAATGGCTTCAAGTTACAAGAAAGGAGATTCCAGCTAAACATCAGGAAGAACTTTCTGATGGTAAGAGCTGTTTGACAGTGGAATGGACTCCTTTGGAAGGTGGTGGACCTTCCTTGGAGGTTTTTAAGTAAGAATTGGATGACCATCTATCGTGGATGCCTTACTTGAGATTCTTGCATTGCAGAGGGTTGGACTACATGAGGGTTGGACTCTATTATTCTGTGTGTGTGTGTGTGCAGAGGAAGATGACAAAGATGATAAAGGGTCTGGAAAACAAGTCTTATGAGGAACAGTTGAGGGAATTGGGTCAGTTTAGCTTGGTAATGAGGAAACGGAGAGGAGATATGATTGATAGATATGATATCTAAAGGGCTGTCCCATGGATGATGGAGCAAGCCAATGGATTCAAATTATAAGAAAGGAGATTCCGACTAAACATCAGGAAGAACATTCTGACCATAAGAGCTGTTCAACATTGGAACAGAGTCCCACAAGATGTGGTGGACTACCCTTCCTTCAAGATTGTTAAGCAGGGGTCTGATGGGCATCTGTCATGGATGCATGCGTTGCAGGGGGTTGGACTAGTTGGGGTTCCTTCAATTCTACAAATCTTTGATTCTATATGCACTTCAGCCATCCAGAGTGAGACTTTTTAAGGAGGGAACTAACAGGGTAGATGCAGACCATGGGTCTGGGGGCCAGATCCGGCCCAATCGCCTTCTAAATCCAGCCTGCGGATGGTCCCGGAATCAGTGTGTTTTTACATGAGTAGAATGTGTGCTTTTATTTAAAATGCATCTCTGAGTTATTTGTGGGACATAGGAATTCATTCATCCCCCCCCAAATATAGTCCAGCCCCCCACAAGGTCTGAGGGACAGTGGACCAGCCCCCTGCTGAAAAAGTTTGCTTGGTATAGACCAGGGATAGGCAACCTAAGGCCTGTGGGCCAGATGCAGCCCATGGATGGTACGGGAATCAGCGTGTTTTTACATGAGGAGAATGTGTCCTTTTATTTAAAATGTATCTCTGGGTTATTTGTGGGGCCTGCCTAGTGTTTTTACATGAGTAGAATGTGTGCTTTTATTTAGAATGCATCTCTGGGTTATTTGTGGGGCATAGGAATATGTTCATTCCCCCCCCCCCAAAATACAATCCTGCCCACCACATGGTCTGAGGGACAGTGGACTGGCCCACGGCTGAAAAAGGTTGCTGACCCCTGATATAGACACTGCCAGATTAATTCCCCAATGTAATTATGTGTGTTGTCTGCAGCTTTTCCTTGGGTGAGGAGTTCAGTCCGATGAAATGTGGTAGGAGAGCCTGAAGGCGTTGCATTTGTCAAGTTTGATTAAAGGATGATCTGAAAACTGAGCAGCAAAGGTGATGCAATGAAGAAAGGGCAGGACTGCTTCCAGTGCTAAGCTCCATTATAAAGTTTAAAGAGAGAGCAATAAATTATTTCACCTTAATCAACACTTTAATTGATACTTTAACAAGCACTGCTATCTACGACTGACCTACACAGTTGAGCTACTCACATGATACCAGATAGATCAGGGGTCAGCAAACTTTTTCAGCAGGGGGCCGGTCCACTGTCCTTCAGACCTTGTGGGGGGCTGGACTATATTTTGGAGAAAAAATATGAATGGATTCCTATGCCCCACAAATAACCCAGAGATGCATTTTAAATAAAAGAACACATTCTACTCATGTAAAAACATTCTGATTCCAGAACCATCCGCAGGCCGGATTTAGAAGGCAATTGGGCCGTATCCGGCCCCCGGGTCTTAGTTTGGGGACCCCTGAGATAGATGAAAGCAATCATTCACAATATTGAGGCTGGTGTTCTGATTCCCCATACTTGTAAATCAAATGCGACAAATACCAAAGTGATGATTTATGTTGATTCTTAAAAATACCTCTGTCTTGCTTTCCATATTGCATTCCATATTGCTGGCCTGCTCTGCATCCCAAGTTTATAGGTAGTAGGTGATACACACTAGGGGCCAGTGAGGCTGCACATGTGGGGAAATTGTTGTTCTCCTGGCTTCTTAACAGCACCATCACTGGTGATTTTTGGGAAGGAGAGCAGAGGTGCAATGTGAGGAGAGTTTGGCCAGGTGAGGCTGTTCTGGGTCAAGCTGTCTGTGCCTCGCCCTTCCCTCCTGCATCTTATTGAATGGAGACACTGAAATGACTTATTGTAACTATGCTTAAAACTATTCACTTTTAGGTCCCAGGCCCGCAGTGTTCATGCAGCATGGCTTGTTCGGTTCTAGCAGTAACTGGGTGCTTAATATGGACTACAACAGCCTGGGCTTTATATTGGCTGATGCTGGTTATGATGTTTGGCTTGGAAACACCAGAGGTAACACCTGGTCCAACAAACACATCAACTATACTGAGAAGCATCAAGAATTCTGGCTATTCAGGTAGAGTGAGCTTTCTAAACTTAATTTCTTGTTTCTGGTTCCTAGTTTTCCCTTTGGGGGAAACTTTAATCAGCCATGCTTTTCCTATTGGAGCCATGTTTTTCCTCCTCCTCTTATAATATATGATATGGAGGTATAGAAATACATTTACAAGTAAGTAAAATTTGTAGTTGTTCCTTTAATCAAACAAACAAACAAACAACTTGTTTGTTCCTGGGGGGAATAGGGCCTTGGTGGAATATGGCCTTGGTGAACTCCACAGAGTAGATGATAGCAGATCAGCTTAACTTCAGGTGCAATTAGACTTGATCTGGAAAGATTCAATATTGGCCCTTCTGAATCTCTGTAAAGTTACTGGGCTGGAATTTGAAGCTCCTCAGACAGACATGGGTTGGAGGGAAAGCAGAGCCCTCTCCTGCCGACAGCATAAATACTGTTCCTCCTGAAACTGATATTTTAAAAATATTTTTGTTCTTATATTGCATTGGGCAGAGAACAGGGCATTTTAGGCTTGCACAATATAGATCCCACTGCATATACATGTCTGTTAAACATAGGCTGTTCCTTTTTCTTTGCAGTTTAGATGAAATGGCTAAATACGACCTTCCAGCTTCAATAAACTTTGTCCTGAACAAAACTGGCCAGGAGAAAATATTTTATGTTGGTCATTCCCAAGGCACCACAATGGGTAGGTTAGGAAGATTCTTAAACACATGTTGGCAATTCTAATAGCTACATATTTATTTGTGCAGTTGCTGTTGTATATTAAATTCAAGAGACATCTTGCTCATAGTATAGTGATGTTCCATGGAACCTATGGACACTTATGGAGAAGCATCTTGAATAACAATCCCTGCATTTGTGTTTCCTGCATTTTCCTTCTTAGTGATACTTCCCATCTAGGTGATGATTCAATTTGGTTAAGGGGCTTATAAAAAGTGGTTTGTCTGGACTGAGAAACTGTTAAAATTCTGGATTGCAAACCAGGATCAAGCCTAGTTTGCAATCAGAGTTTAGGTAACAGTTTCCCTCTCTGAATGTAGCAGGAAGCTATAGTTTAACAAACCTGGGATGTAATGTCTTAAGGCCCCTGAGACAAGAGAAGAAGAGAACTTGTTGGCTGAACATTCCTTCTTGTTATGATAAATCATATTTCTATAAAACTCATTAACCCGCATAGGGATTTAGTGAGAGTTGCGAACAGGCCTATCAGAAATGACGGTGTGGTTGTGGGGTGGGTTTAAGCTAATTGGGAGAACCTGATTGGAGGGGCTGGCTGTCTCTGGGGAGAATGGCATGTATCCAATTTTGATTGACAAGGGGATCTGTTAAGTAGTCAGCGTCCCAGGGGTTCAGCTCCATTCCTGCTAGTGAATTTGATCTCCCTCCCACCCTCCTCCTTTTTTCTTGCAGGTTTAGGTTGACCTTGCTATGGTACTGCCTGTATTCAGGGGTCAGTAGGAATTTTTTCCATCTGGCTGATTGGCTGTTGCCATTTGGTTTTTCGCCTACTGCTTAGCAATAGTCACAGCTTGTTAGGGTTGGCAGGTTAGGCTTTGGTTGATGAGTTTGGGAGGGGCATCGCATGGAGGTGCATGCCCCTCAGTGGTTGCTCTTATAGAAGTATTCCGTTAAAGGAATCCTGGGGCTCCGGGGCTCTAGTCTTTACACCCCCACACGGTGCGGGGCTGGGGCCTATACAGAGCACGAGCCTTGGGGAACATTTCTGGAGGGGGAGATTGCCTGTTGCACAGTTATCTCCTCCTCCATGCAGTGTTTACTTGACTTTCCTATTGCAGGAAGTCAGAGCTGGTCCTGTCCCACCGTGGGGCAGAAGATTAACCAAAGCCTAAGGCCAACACTCAAAAAATTAATTGTAATTTTAAATAAAGTTGTGGCCAAAATTATGCCAAAACAAAACCTAAAATAATGTGTCCGTCTGAGTTATTGGTTGGGAATTTCTGGGGGGTCTTGGCTCGCAACCAAAACAGTTTGAAATTCACCTCACCTCTGAGTGTCACTTCATGTTTTATTGGTTCTTAGTACAGCCTAGAGTGGCTGGAGAAACCCAACCAGATGCGTGGGGTATTAATAATAATAAAATAATAATAATAATAATTGTTATTAGCCACAGAGTGTGTTACTCAGGTGAATTTACGACTACAGTATTACACTACTGAGGAAACATATGCAGCACTAAAAAGTTTTAAGTAGGTCAGAAACAAGGCAGGGCCTTTTCTGTTGGGATGTGCACATTATAATTCACCATCCCTAGTAGGGTTGCTAGCAGTGGTGGAGGAAGCCACTTGGGCGCCTGGCGCAGGGTTCCCAGGGACACGGCGAGCCACCCATAGAGGCAGGGCGCTCTGCCCATAGGGGAAGTATGCACTGTGGGGCCTCTGGAGTCTTCCTGCCTCCTCCCACCATTAATTATGGTCTCTGAGAGCATGTCATTTAAATAAAAAGCAAACAGTCTAACAAATGAGAAAGTATGCCACTGGTTGGAAATGAAGACAGAAACCTTAACTGAAGGGGGTGTTCCCAGCTACTGCTGCTCTATGAAGTACTAAGGATGCTTGCTATGAAGAGATTGAATAAGAGTGGTACTGGAGAAGCCAGTATAAGTTGCATTTTCAGCTCTGCAGCTGGACCCACAATTCAATTGCTTTTTGTTTTAATTTGTTCATTGCAAATAGCTGAAAGTCTCTAAAATTTGACAATAACCCAATTTGCAATGGGGGGGGGGGTAATTTCAATTTCAACTGTAGTTCTGCCTTCAATCCAGATTTTAGTTTGGTAAAATTCTCCATTGCCTGGCGTGCTATGGTCCATGGGGTCACGAAGAGTCGGACACGACTAAACGACTAAACAACAACAACAACCTTAAACACACTGCTCTGTTTTCCACCATGTCATTGATTTCTATTTTGAAAAGGATTTCTTGGTGATTTCTCTGCTTCAAACTAAACTAAACTAAATAATAAACACCTCCTTTAGTCTCGACTCTGCAGTCTCCACTTCTGTCAATTTTCTGTGACTTCTCTGACTTATTTGAGAGCCATCCAAGAATTGCTCTGGTGTGGGTTTTTTTGCAGGCGGGTGGGTGGGCAGGAAGTTTCAGCTGTGGCTGCTACTCTTCATGTGCTCTGCAGATACACCTTGTCACACATGCACACTCTTAAGGCTCTCCTCCTCTTGAGCCTAGTCCAGTTCCTTTTCTTCCTCTGCACTCCTTCCCTCCATCAAGCCCTGGAGATGGAGGTTAATGAGGAGAGGGTAGGAATGAAAGAGGGAGGAGAGTCATTGTTACAATATACAGCCAGCTCTTGCTGAACTGAAGCTTGCAATCCCCCTGGAGGGGACTGGGCAAACCTGGAGACTAGGTCAGCCCTAGAGCCCTGGCAACCCTCATACCTAAATTGTTCTGGTTTGCTGCTTCTCCTTTAAGCTTCAAGCCTTTCTATTCTGTCAGTTTTTCACTGTGATTACATGCTCCTATTTCACTTCATTCACACTACACAAAACCATATGTGAGCTGAAACACAACCATCCTTCCAAATTCACCCTTCTCCAGATTTTGAAATGAAATTCTGAACCCAAGAAATGTGTACAAAAATGCATATACTAGGGTAAAAATGCATAAGTGGAAATACATACAAAAAGCATTATATTTGGAAAAAGTGCTTTGCAAAACTGTGGGTACTAGGTAAGATTGCAGACAAATTATGCATGCTACAATAAAATTGCTCTAAAACGTTGATGATTTTCATAAGCACTTAATGGGGCAGCAGGAAGCCCCATTAGCTAAAGTGGTGCTTCAGGTTAAGAACAGTTTCAGGTTAAGAACGGACCTCCGGAACGAATTAGGTTCTGATCCCTAGGTACCACTGTATCAGAAACATGGAGAATTAAACTTCACATTTGATCATCTTCAATTTTAGCTATGATTATTGCTGTTGTTGCTTTATTTCACTAATCTTGTAAGTCACTTTAAATTTAAAAGAAAGCTTCAGATTTAATTATAAATAAATAAATTTTTTGACTTGAAATAAAATAAAAAAAATTCCTTCAGTAGCACCTTAAAGACCAACTAAGTTTTTATTTTGGTATGAGCTTTCGTGTGCATGCACACTTCTTCAGATCTGAAGAAGTGTGCATGCA
This sequence comes from Zootoca vivipara, assembly GCF_965207765.1. Classification (NCBI taxonomy): domain Eukaryota; kingdom Metazoa; phylum Chordata; class Lepidosauria; order Squamata; family Lacertidae; genus Zootoca; species Zootoca vivipara. Next base: position 32,768,238 of record NC_142588.1, on the reverse strand, counting down.
CACGAAAGCTCATACCAAAATAAAAACTTAGTTGGTCTTTAAGGTGCTACTGAAGGAATTTTTTTATTTTACTTCGATCCAGACCAACACGGCTACCTACCTGTAACCTTGACTTGAAATGTTTGAGTATAAATGGTCCCCCACAGGGCATACAATTCCATGTACTTGATGGCTTTTGCATTATGCGAAAACTGGGTTTAAGATTTTGTTACTGGGTTTTTTCAAGACTGCATTGCTAACTCTATTCATTTCTCTCCTCTCCTCTCCCCTCCCACCCCACAGCATTCATTTCATTTTCAACCATGCCACACCTTGCCAAGAAGATCAAAATGTTCTTTGCATTGGCACCAGTAGCCACTATAACGTATTTGACCAATACGGCTTTGACCAAACTTGGAATGGTTCCTGAACCTCAGCTCAAAGTATGTATTTTGGACAAAATATTTGTTCAAACAACAGAATGCAAATATTGCTGGATGTAGCTAAGTACTGTATTTTTCCATCTATAGGATGCCCCCATGTATAAGATGCCCCCTATTTTGGGGGGCTCCAAATTTAGAAAATAAGGGGGCTTTGGGGGAGGATTATTTGGCAGGAATGCCAAAGATTGCTCACCCGCCAGAACGCAGCACACAACCGCTTGTGTCGCAGCTGCCCGATCGCCACTATTAGCCCTTCCGATTCCACTGTAGCAGCCAATAGATAGCTGCCCTTGTCACAGCAAGCGGGAGCGTGATTGGCGGCCGCTGGTGGTGATTGGGCTGCTGATAGGTGGTATCTGCTCACATCGCAGAAATCGCCGCTTACAGTCTTGGGCTCGTGCCAAAAAACCATTCACCCGTCCCCCCTCAGCACTACCTGTTTATAAGACAACTCTAAATTTTGAACCTCGTTTTTGGGTCAAAAAAGCTTGTCTTATACACGAAAAAATACAGTACTTGGGGATGCCCTTTCAATTTGACCTGAGGCCATTTATAGTGCTCTTAGACATCTAAAGAGGTCATGCTAGCCAATGCTGCAACTTGATAGTACAGTGTTGCTTTGGCTGTTCTGTGCCAGGACTTTTGTGGGGTAAAAAAATAATATTGAGGGGCTGGCTTTTCTCCCTTGCTGTACATGTCATGGGTTCCAGTTTCTGCTGTGGGCAGAAAAGGAAAGGTGTTGGTGCTCTATAGTCGTGGATACTGTTTGCATACGGTGCCCATATTAAAGTATTTGGCACAATTATCTATGGTTCCTAATAAAATTGCCATGGGAAACTTGTCATTATGGTGGCAGATCACACCTGTGGGTAACTCAGTTGCCGTTAAAGCAATAATTCGGAGCAGTTACATGGGAATGTATTTATTACAGAGTCTAGGGCTTGCTGATTGGAAGGTCGGCGGTTCGAATCCCTGCAATGGGGTGAGCTCCTGTTGCTCGCTCCCAGCTCCTGCCCCCCTAGCAGTTCGAAAGCACATCAAAGTGCAAGTAGATAAATAGGGACCGCTCCGGTGGGAAGGTAAACAGCGTTTCCGTGCGCTGCTCTGGTTCACCAGAAGCAGCTTTCTCATGCTGGCCACAGGACCCAGAAGCTGTCTGCCGACAAACGCTGGCTCCCTCGGCCTATAGAGCGAGATGAGTGCCACAACCCCAGAGTCGGACACAACTGGACCTGATGGTCAGGGACTCCTTTACCTTTACCTTTAAGCCTGTGCGCCAGGGATCTTGCTTAACGGCAAATCTTCCCCTGCAACCCTGCCCCCTTTCCACCTTTATTTCTTTATTTCTTTAAAGTTGTGGACTTATTTCCCTATTAACAATGAATAGCTGTAGGGGAAGAGAGTCAAGCTGATCATATTTACAGACACATGCGCCCATTTTGGGGGCTCAGAGACACTCACTGATCATGTTGGAGGCTGTTTGCTTGGGTCTCCTGTGTTGTCTATCTCTTCCACCCTGCTGCTTTTAGCTCTGTAATCCATAAAACAACATTGGAGCATGGTCAGTTTTATCCCCATGTTATAGTCACACTTGGCTGCTATCCTACACCCCTGTCCTTCTCAGATTGGAGGAATAGCTACTTCTCCTATTCGTAGCCTAGGTTCAAGTCAGTATTTTGTTGCTACTAGATACAAGTATCCCTAGGAAAACAGAGAATTGACTAACAAAATGGCCTATGTACTAATGTTTTTGTTTTGGCAGAAAATGTTTGGAACGAAGCAGTTTTTGGCTCAAGGCAGAACCTTGAAATGGTGTGCTACTTACTTGTGCAACCGTTTCCCAATGGATTATCTTTGTAGCAGTGCTGCCTTCATCATGACTGGCTTTAATGTGCTAAACTTCAATGTGGTAAGATTTCTGATTACTTAATAGTGTGTTGTAAAGAAATAATAATGTAGGTGTATTGATGCTTCTCTGAAGTAATTGCTACTTGTGCCTTCCATTACTTAATTACACTTAGACAAAACATACTGTAGAAGGTACCTGCACATTTTGCCCCATAATTTTGTGCCTATGATGGATAGAGACTTATTTTTAAAAGGAAAGCTCAGAGTCTGGGGCACTAGTGAAAATCTGTGTGGGTACCGTGGTGACTCCTGCACTAGAAGCAGTGGCATAGCAGGGGTTGCCAGTGCCTGAGGCAGGGCAAGTATTGTGCCTCCTAGCCCCTGGACTGTGTGCTGTGCTTGCCCCATGGAAAGTGTTAAGTGGAGTGGAGTGTAGTTACTATGTAAACATGGATTCCTGCGTGATATCCAGATGTTGAGCTCTGGTGCACTGCTTTAGTTCAAACAAATCAAATGGAAGGAAAGTGGCTGTTGCAATTTGTGATAAATTCATCTAATCACTTTGCTCTTTCTTACAGAGTCGAATCGATGTATATGTCTCACACTTTCCAGCTGGGACATCTATCCAGAACATGCTTCACTGGGCTCAGGTAGCCAAAATCCTCTATTCTGTTTAAAAACAGTTTTCTGTATTGATTGAACAATGGGCAATCAGGACAGGCTTTTACAAAGACTTTTAAGAATGAAATGAATAAATACAATGGAAAGAAAAAATCTTAATAACTCAGCCTCCATTTTTACATACTCCAGAAATATGTTTTGTTTTTATGATAAAGGATTTAAAGCTGAGAGTGTTTTATTGTGTTTAAAATGTTTCCAAACTGGAGTATTTCAAGTGCTACAGATACAATAATTTCCACAACGGATTTGTTTTTATTGGCAATATAGTCCCTATGCATGGAGATGGACAAATACTACATTTCTGTGGTATTTTACTGATTTGTGTCTCAGTGCAGAACCCAGTGCTACTGGAAGCTTTCCCCGCCTTTTGGACTACAACTCCCATCAGCCAGGCCACACTGCCTTTTGCTGATGGGAGCTGTAGTCCAAAGCATCAGGATGGCTCTAGGCTAGCAAAGGCTGTGTCTTCATATCATTGGGCAGGCAAGGCAGTGCTATCATTTGGGAGCACATGGTCTTGAATGCAGTAGCTTCTGCATAGCTCTGTGAGAACAGAACAACCTAACAAAGAGGTACAAGTCGCAGACTTGTAGCGCAAAATAACATGGGTTTGTTTTTCTTCTATATGTGGTAGAAGAGGCATTGTAGAAAGGCATTGGAAACTGACTTGTTCATGAGAGTCATTTCTGTTGGATATTAATGCTTGTTTGTAAATGGTTTAAAAGGGAAAAAAGGAGATGCCTTGATCCAGGTTTGGGGCAAATGCTCTTTGGTGAGAGAGCCCCAGCAGAAATTTAAAATCACAAAACATGGAAATATAGACTGTTAAACCTTTTAAATATCTCCTTTTAAGTTTCTTCCAAAGCTCCCCTTCCCTTAGCATAGAAAAAGAGCATACATTTGGTAAGTTATAAATGGTTTACTTACAAACTCTTCAGAGGTCAGAGTCATGTGCTTTCCCATAAGAGTAGCAAGAAAAAATAGACACTTTAACTTAGTTTCATCTGAATTATTTGTATAGAAACCAAAGATGCCTTGCTAAAGCCACATGGTAGAAGCGAGGAGCATCTAGCTAAGATGTCCTTTCTGATGGGATTCACATGGTGGAGAAGAGAATTAATAATGGCTTTGGTAGTCCTTCCTTCCCAAGTGAGGGGGAATAACCTAGTTAAGCCTGGCTGGACTGTCTTAAACCCTTCATGCATTAACTTGAGCTAAACATGCTGGTTATTTGAGGCTCATATATCCCACAATTGAGGTGTTTCTTCCTGGCCACTGCTTCCCTTGAACCTGCTCTCTATTTTGGATCAATTGTGTGGAATGATCTTTAGGGAGGGAGTTGGTGTTTTCTAACTCTGATTCTGTGACTTAGCCTGCAGTTCTAGACACACTTCCCTGGGAATAAGTCCAATTGAATGGTTCCGAATAGACGTGAATAGACAGATGCATTTACATTTTAAAGTGGCCTATATACATTTTGGCTGTGTCACAAATGGGCAACCTTTTTTTTGCTCCACAGGCCCGGTTCTTATCATGATCAGTTGCACATGCAAAGTTTAACAACAGGGTGGGGCACCCAACCTGTTAATAACCTATTAAACAATCCAAGATGTCAAAGTGACTTGAAGGTGCTCCTTCTGGATTCCAATGCAAACCTCTTCCTGATTCACTTTAGTAACACTTCCAACACTTCCTTAATAAGGCAGTGGTTTGCATGGAATCCTGCCAAGCAGAGCAAAATTTAAATGAGTGACACCAGCTGATGGGCAAGTGGGTGTCTTTGTGGGAAAGTTTTTGGGGAGACTGGATACCCTGGCAGACTAAGTAGGACTGTGGAGTGGAAATTCCTGATCCCTGCTCAATATTCTGATTTCTGAGCAATGGGTTACTTGGCTACTTATCCAACCAAACAGCATAATCCAGCTGCCCAGAGGCAGAGAGGGAATTCATATTAGATAGGAAGAGAAATTTGCAGCCCAAACCTAAATGTGTTTACTTAAGCCCCCCTAAGTTAAATGGGAGTTACTTCCAAGTAGGTGTAAAACAGACAGATCATATCTAGCAGTACTAAAAAACAGGTCTACTGCTTTCAGATGGCTTTGTGTAGTTTTCTTTGTATGTTTACATTAACTTTTGTTCTCACTAAAGATGAAGTTAGACATTAGTGCATAGCCTTAATCATAGCATGGTTTGGGGCACATTCAACATCCCTGTTTATGCCGGTGCCACAGTTTTTTCCTCTAGAAAACTTCTATATCACCTGCTTTCCCCATTTGGTTTTTCAAAGTATGGCACACCTCTTTTTCAGATTGTGAAGGCTGGGAAGTTCAAAGGCTTTGACTGGGGAAGTGAGGAAGCAAACGTGGCTCACCACAACCAGGTAAGAATTTCTCACAAATTGAGCATTTCTCTCTGTAGGTGTTTATATGAGGGTAGATACTGGTAACGCTTGGCCACAGCTACTTGTGGCAAAGGCTGCTGTTCATTTAACACATGGTGGATAATATGAAGTTCCAAGGTAAAATTAAAAAGTCAAGGGTAACAAACTTAAACGAAGTTTATAATCAGGCTCTACACACACAAAATCAAGCTGTTGTTGTGCCCATAAATATGTTAGCCTAATTGTTTACATAAATCCATAGACTGAGCATGTATCAAAAGAATCCATCTACAAGGTGTGAAGAACCATGCAACAATCAGATTAAAAAGAAACTCTTTAGATAACACATGAGATATTCTTGTACTTCTTTAATCCTATTCTTTAAATAGCTGAATGCCTGCAGATGTTAATAGTTACAGGTAGGTAGCCGTGTTGCTCTGACGTGGTCAAAACAAAATAAAAAAATCCTTCCAGTAGCACCTTAGAGACCAACTAAGTTTTTCATAGGTATGAGCTTTCATGTGCATGCACACTTCTTCAGATGTTAATGTTCTTCAATTAGGCTTTCACAATAACAGAAATGCCAAATGTGTTTTTAAGTTTTCTGAGCTTTATCAGTCAACTATTTTGTTATATAGCATCCTTTATGCAGAGAACCTTTCATTTAAAAAGTACCGTTATAGATTTAGGGGAGGGATCCCCTAAATCCTAGAAATGAATAAATGCTAGGATTTTGATTAATTGGGATATAAATTAAAGTACAAGTTGCAGAGCTGTTCCAGACAGAAAATGCCTGAGCTGGTTTATGCAAACCAGACTGGCAGGATTAGTGAACAGCAAACCTGTTAACATGACAAAAAGGTGTTGATGGGCCATTGGGGAGAGAAATCCTTTAGCCTGGGGAATGAGGTGTTGCCAGGTTGTTAGGGTGTGTATTTGAGGGGACAGGAAAAGGGTGTTTTTTGAGCAAGGGTTGCAGGGAGGAAGAAGCAGGTAGAAGAACAGAGATCCATCTTGACCAGGCAGGCTGGAGGCTGGCCGCGCTGCTTCCTCTTGAAATTACAATGCCATAAGATTTGGCCTCCCTCCAGGCAGACTGAAGGTGTAAGTAGGTGAATAAACCATATTTCTTAAAGTCATGACAGTGTCTGCCATGTCTTCCATTCTCCAAAGGAACACAAAACCTGGTGCACGGGACCCCATGGGCTCTTGCCACCACTTGGCAGTGGGGAGGCAGGCACCTGACTTTTGTCACAGTATGCTCACCAAATCAGATCCAAATATCACCTTTGCTTACGTGGAGTCAAAAGCCAATATCTTCAGTTGGTACAGCTTTGCAAAATAATAATAATAATAAAATGGCAACCATCTATTAAAGCAATGCATACAACATAGAACCATATCTCAAAAATAGGAACATATGTGAACAAACAAACAAACAAAAGGAAAAACTTGCCAAAATAAAATTTGACAATTCAGTGGTCATGGGTGCAATGAACTTATGCAAGAGGATCTGCTATTACTTTACCAACAATAGCCATTGCATTGATAATCAGGTTTCTAGCTCCATTTCATAGAAATTCCATGCATTATGTCAATACTGTGACAATAATAATAACTGGAATGGAAAGAAATGTGGCATAATTTCCATTAAAAGTACATCTTAAACTTGTTGCATAACAGGCACCCATTTTATGTTCTCCTTAAGTCCACCAGGTGCTACTGTGTCTTAATCTATAGATCTCTCTATAGGTATGGTGACTTCTGTTTCAGTGTATCTGAAGAAGTGTGCATGCACACGAAAGCTCATACCAATGACAAACTTAGTTGGTCTCTAAGGTGCTGCTGGAAGGAATTTTTTTTATCTTTTGTTTTGACTACATCAGACCAACATGGCTACCTACCTGTAACTATATAGATCTCTCTGATTTCCTTCCTTTTCAATTGTGTCTAAAATTGTTTCTCTGAACCATGTATGTCCTCAAAGCACCAATATTTTAGGTTTAGCATCACGTTGCTGCTCCATACAGTGTTTAAGCAATAATACATTGAGGGTTTTTTTTTGGTCCTTATGCAACTTTTGCATTCCCCTGTCCAGATCTTAATCTATCTTGTGGTCATGCCAATGTATAAGGGCATTATCTTCATTAATCACTCCCCTGATTATTGTGGGTATATGCTTCATTAAGATGCTAAATTTGATTAAAATCAGGATTGCAGAAGGAATTCAATTTATCACCTTACAACTCCCACATGGGAATTATTTGGCCCAGCTTGATAATATCTATGGTGCCAAAGAGGTTTTGGATTTACTTTCGAATATGCCAAAATATCTCTTAAATTAGATGCACATTTACTATAAGGAGTGGTCTCCAGATTCCCTTGAGAATATCTAATTTCTATATCCAAAAAATGTATCTCAAATTTAATATGGGGATGTAAATTTGTTGACAAAACTGCCATATGCCAGGTGTCTATCTTCACTCCCCTGTCATATAATGAAGATCGTTTTTTATAAAGCAATACACCACACCCATGAGGATTGCTTCCATTCATTCAGGGTGTGTGTTCTTTCAAATTTATCCCTCTATAGATCAGCTAACTAAGATATAAGTCTGGTTCTTACAGCCACACTTGAAATTTGCCAGAACAGTCTGTCTTGAAACTGCAATCATGTTTCTTCAGTGCTAACAAAACTGGTGCAGTAGGAAGAATCACGGTGATGACAGTTGGGAGTAAGAGTCAAAGACACTGAGCTGGTTTGTAGGTAATGCTAAGCCAAACTAAAGCTCGCCATGAATGCTGGTGTGGAAGAGCTTCCTGAGAGGAGAGCATGGCCACTTCACACTTCCCTTGACTCTCCTGCTGCTGCTCTTCTGCAAGCTAATCTGTAGTTTGGTTTAGCATGTTGCTCAATCCTAGGCATGTGGCTTGTCTTTCTCTAGAGACACTGCATGAGTTGTAAATATGAGAAGAAACTTGGGTTCCATCTTGTGGTTTGTTTGGAGTGAGACAAACCATGACCCTGGGTTTGTACTTAATGCTAAAGAAGCCCAATGAGACCAGAGGAGGGTCAAAGAGTCTGTGCTCTCTTCTTAGGCAGAGTGAACATTCATGCTTAGTCATAATTTGGCTTAATGCTACATGAAAACCATCTCATTCTTTCGGAACAAATCCAGATAATCAGTGCTAGATTTACAACCAGGCTGAGCAGTCTTGGCCCCTTTCCATTAAAAACAAACAAACAAACAAACAAACAGGCAGAGGTTACTGTCTAGGCCCAGTTGCTTAGTAACAGTAAGGACAAAGTTTAGGTTCTCAAAAAATCATAGAATCATCAAATTACAGTGATACCTCTACTTACGAATAACTCTACTTACAAATGTTTCTACATACAAACAGAGCTTCGTCTGCCATCTTGGATGCGGTTTACGAATTCTACTTACAAATTCTACTTACGAATTCTACTTACAAATTTTTAGATAGGGTTGCTTCGACTTACGAATTTTTTCTCCCAATGCATTCCTATGGGATTCGACTTACAAATTTTTTCGACTTACGAATGTGTGTTCGGAACGCATTAAATTCGTAAGTGGAGGTACCAATGTATAGAGCCAAACCCCCTACAATGCAGGACTTTTTTGCCCTGCACGAGGCTTGAACCCACAACCTTATAATAATAATAATAATAAATTTTTATTTATACCCCGCCCTCCCCAGTCAAAAACCGGGCTCAGGGCGGCTGACACCAACAGAATTACAATAAAACATAAAAACAATTAATTAAAATACAGATTAAAATACAGTATTAAAATTTAAAGTGCAGCCTCATTTCAAGTAGTCCATAAATCTAAGCCATGAGGGAGGAAAACACAGGGATCAAGCTGAGTCTAACCCAAAGGCCAGGTGGAAAGATGACAAATCCCGCAGGGCCCTGGTCTCATGGGAAAGAGCATTCCACCAAGTTGGGGCCAGTACTGAAAAGCCATCTTATGGCTCGGGATCTCCAGAATATTGTTGTTTGTGAACCTTAAGGTCCTCCGCGGGGCATTCCAGGAGAGGCGGTCCCGTAGGTACGAGGGTCCCAAGCCGCATAGGGCTTTAAAGGTCAAAACCAGCACCTTAAACCTGATCCTGTACTCCACCGGGAGCCAGTGCAGCTGGTAAAGCACTGGATGAATGTGATCCCGTGGCCGGGACCCTGTGAGGAGCCTCGCCGCGGCATTCTGCACCCGCTGGAGTTTCTGGGTCAGCTTTAAGGGCAGCCCCGCGTAGAGCAAGTTACAATAGTCAAGCCTGGAGGTGATCGTCGCATGGATCACTGTGGCCAGATCAGGGCGAGAGAGGTAAGGGACCAACAGCTTGATACGGCGGAGATGGAAAAATGCCACCTTTGCTGTGGATGCAACCTGCGCCTCCATGGAAAGGGAGGCGTCAAAGGTTACATCCAAACCTTGAGATGTAGTTTGACCAGGCAATGTGCACAATTTTCTCTTCATGGATGGATTATGTGCACTTTCTTGCACAACTTCTGATGAATGTGCACAATGCCCAGTTGTTATGCACATTAATGGTTCAACCTGCATTCCCCTCAACTTAGATATATGTTTGTGTTGTGTGTGTGTGTGTGTGTGTGTGTGTGTGTGTGTGTGTGTGTGTGTTGATCAGGAAGTCTTTGCAGACTGTTTTCAAACTTTTATTTCTCGCCTCTCTTTTAGCCAACACCACCTTTCTACAACGTACAACGGATGACTCTTCCAACAGCTGTCTGGAGTGGTGGTAACGACTGGATTGCAGACTCAAAGGACGTTGCCCTCTTGCTGCCTCAGATCCCAAACTTAGTTTACCACAAGGATATTCCTGAATGGGAACATCTGGATTTTGTCATAGGCTATGATGCCCCCCAGCGCATGTACATAGAGATAATGGATTTAATGCAGAATTATAAGTGAATGTGAAATATTCCTTCAGGACCCTTCACTGTCAATCTATGTTGATGAAAAGAACTACAATATTTCTTAAAATTCCATTTCTCATACAGGTTTATCGCAGTCTCGGTTATAAGCATAGCTGTCAAGTTCTCCCCCTTTTTAAAGGAAAATTCCCTTATGCTGAATAGGCTTCCTCGCGAGAAAAGGGAAAACTTGACAGCTATGGTTATAAGGAAGGTTTGCTTAGTAACCTTGCATTTTCTAATTCTGTTCCTCCATTGATGTAGGACTAAGATTCTTTGTTGCTCTTGTTTTGACATGCTGTGTGGCAGAGTCTTGTTCTAGTACAGCATGCCTATTGAGGGTAGAAAAAGTACTTGTGGTGATGTCCAAGTCTTTTCCTTTGAGGAACTGGTCCAATTTCAGTTGTTTCCCAGCCTTGGAATTTATCTGGTTTGGGGTAGAGTGCTACTGTTTCTTAGCTGCCTCAGCAGTTTCTGGTCTAATCTCTCTCTCCTCCTCTCCACCGCTGAGTTGTAAACTTTAATTTGATTAGTTTCTCTCTAGATTGGAATCCTTCCTTGGTTAGCAGTTGTATTCCTGGTAGTTTCTAGTTAGTTTTTCTTTTCTCTATTTAATCACTTTGGATAGAGAAAAGGGGAGAGTAGCACTAATTACAGAGGAGCCTCTGTTGGGAGACGTTACTCCCATATTTCTTAAGAAAATTCACCCTGGAAAGCATTGCCTACCTACCCATTCTCTCCCTCACCTCTCTCTCCCCCTCAAACTCACAAGGTCTCCAATAGCAGTGTCTCACACCAAATGTAACTGACCTGTAGAAAATACTCTATAAACTGAAAACAAATGCTATACGTATGTTATCCATAAAAATCTTTCCATAAATTTTTTTTTTAAGTACAGTGCTACCTTGGTTTAAGAACAGCTTAGTTTATGAACAACTTGGATTAAGACAGGGGTCAGCAAACTTTTTCAGTAGGGGGCCAGTCCAATGTCCCTCAGACCTTGGGGTGGAGGGGCGGACTATATTTTGAAAAAATATATGAACGAATTCCTATGCCCCACAAATAACCCAGAGATGCATTTTAAATAAAAGGACACATTCTATTCATGTAAAAACACCAGGCAGGTCCCACAAATAACCCAGAGATGCATTTAAAATAAAAGGACACATTCTACTCATGTAAAAACATGCTGATTCCTGGACTGTCCATGGGCCGGATTGAGAAGATGATTGGGCCGCATCTGGCCCCCGGGCCTTAGTTTGGGGGACCTGTGGATTAAGAACACTGCAAACCCGGAAGTAGGTGGTTTGATTTGTGAACTTTGCCTTGGAATAAGAACATGTTTCGCTTCCTGTTGAGTGTCTTCCATTTGTAAAACGGAAACGGGTGTGAGTGCCTGTGGAATTTTAAGGGAACAGCTGATATTGGGGTATTATCTTTTTTCCCCTCCATTGAATTTTAAAGGTGTGGCTTATATTTGGCTGTGGCTCAACCCAGGTGGCGCTGTGGTTAAACCACTGAGCCTAGGGCTTGCTGATCAGAAGGTCGGCGGTTCGAATCCCTGTGACGGGGTGAGCTTCCGTTGCTTGGTCCCAGCTCCTGCCAACCTAGCAGTTCGAAAGCACGTCAAAATGCAAGTAGATAAATAGGAACCGCTACAGCGGGAAGGGAAACGGTGTTTCCATGTGCTGCTCTGGTTTGCCAGAAGCGGCTTTGTCATGCTGGCCACATGACCTGGAAGCTATACGCCGGCTCCCTCGGCCAATAATGCGAGATGAGCGCGCAACCCCAGAGTCGGTCACGACTGGACCTAATGGTCAGGGGTCCCTTTACCTTTTACCTTTACCATATTTGGGCCAACACGGTATATACACCCACACACCCACAAACACCCACACCCACCAGGAAGCATACTTGCAGTTATGAAATAATGAAGAAACCTGTGCACTATGCACCATAGGTTTCTAAGTTTTGGGGGTTTGGGTGTGTGTGTGCTGGGGTGGATCCAGAATTGGCCTCCACAGTCACTTACGAACACACTGTTAAAACCGTGTTTATGGAAGACAATCTTACTCTGCTACGAGTGATCACCGAAGGAGGAGGAGGAGGAAGAAGAAGAAGAAGAAGAAGAAGAAGAAGAAGAAGAAGAAGAAGAAGAAGAAGAAGAAGAAGAAGTTGTTTTCCTGCAGATATGATACTCTGGAAGGATTTCTCCAATAAAGAGATGGTCAGACAATCACTTTCAGCCATGAAAACCACACGTAGGTTAAGGGGTGGTATGATAGCCATGTTCAAATATATAAAAGGATGTCATATAGAGGAGGGAGAAAGATTGTTTTCTGCTGCTCCAGAGAAGCAGACATGGAGCAATGGATTCAAACTACAAGAAAGAAGATTCCACCTAAACATTAGGAAGAACTTACTGACAGTAAGAGCTGTTCGGCAGTGGAATTTGCTACCAAGGAGTGTGGTGGAGTCTCGTGGGTGGGTTCGAAATGCTGACCTTCTGATCGGCAGGCCCAATAGGCTCAGTGGTTTAGACCACAATGGCCCATTTCCTTGTGCAACCACTCTACACTTGCTAACCTCCCCATCCTTTTAAATAACTGCCTGTTCATTTTCTCCATCAGGTTTCCTTGACCTAAGTTTTGGTAAAAAACAGGTTATTTGGCACCTAGAAAATGCCAGTAATTCTGATGCTAAGGTTGCACTGTTAACTCTTTTCTGCATTCTTAAATCAGAGGTGGGGGTGGAAGACCCTACTGCATTTCTGAGTTGGGGGTGGTGTTAACTCAGTACTCTTGCTGTCAACCTCTGCCATAGAAAATTGCCGGGCTTAGGATGGAATGTATATTAATGTAATGTATCTGTACTGCATGAAATGTGTTGAGAAACGGCCACAGCCCAGTATTCCTGAAGGAGCGTCTCCACCCTCATCGTTCAGCCCGGACACTGAGGTCCAGCTCTGAGGGCCTTCTGGCGGTTCCCTCACTGCGAGAAGCAAAGTTACAGGGGACCAGGCAGAGGGCCTTCTCAGTGGTGGCACCCGCCCTGTGGAATGCCCTCCCACAAGATGTCAATGAAATAAACAACTATCTGACTTTTAGAAGAAATCTGAAGGCAGCCCTGTTTAGGGAAGTTTTTAATGTTTAATCTTTTATCGTGTTTTTGATCTTCTGCTGGGAGTTTACACCCAGCCAGATGGGCGGGGTGTAAACAACAACAACAACAACCTCCAGACTATAGTCCCATTTCATCAAGACCTCCCTAAGCCTTCTCCTAGCCTTTGTAACCTCTAGCTGTCCCAGCAGTGATCCAATGGAAGAGTGGTACAAAAGGGGGGAAGTGTTCTGCAAGTCGCCGCCGCCCCCCCCCCGGTCTCTCATTGTTTAATTTCTACAAAGAGAGGGGGGGAACAGGAAAGAGAAAGGCAAAAGAAAAAAGAAAAGGGGGAAGTATAGAAAGGGAAAAGGGGAAAAAGGAGGACACATAGAAGAGAGAGAAAAGAATGAAAGAAAAGCTCACAAATATTCTAAAATCCCTTTATTACATTTCACAATATGGACACTTCAGAGCAACATACTTAATCCTTAAACTCTGGTTTCTCTTCAGATCATATATACTTTTCGCCTTTTACTAAGTAGCTTTCATTAAAAGGGTGAAATCATTAGTTAAAGATCCTAGACAGAGGAGTTTTTGTTGCTTTTTGAATCTGATAGTGCTGCCACGTTTTGCTTTAATTTGGATACCTTCCTGGAACAAGCTACTGTTTAAAGTGAGTTGATGCTACTGGTATATGCCAAAGGATGCAGCTGTGGCACTTACAAATGGTGCTTTGTAACTGCTCTGTAACATCTTTAGATGGAGGATGCTGCTTTTGCAACATGTATCAAAGAGAGAGAGAGAGACAGAGAGACAGAGAGACAGAGAGAGACAGAGACAGAGAAACCTTTTGCTAATGCCTGAAAGCAAGATTCCCAATATCTAGTCAACCCCCTAACGTAGCTTCTTTTGCAGAAAACAAAGGTGATTGCTTAAGCAGAATGACAATAATTTGTGGGTTCCTGTGTGGAGATGGAAAAGCGCGCAAGCATCAGCTCTAGCCACTGCAGCCACCAGTGCAATCATGTTACACAGAAGACCTTTTAGAAAGCAATATTTAAGCCTGGGGCCTCGTTCACAAATGCCTGTATAGTGTGCATCATGCCAGGTACACCCGGTAGGTGGCAGCTGAGTGTGTAAACAGGGTCTATAGGAAAGCACTGAGATCTGGGATATATATCCTCCCACCTGCCAAACATGATGGCTCATTCACAAGTTACGCTTGGTGCGGCAGTTGCTTCACCCATCAGAAGGGCCACATTTTCAGCATTTGTTCCCATTCTGACACAATCAGGCACGTTAAGTCAATCACCCATCTCCCACTACCCTTTTGAGAAAAATCCCACCCCACCCTCCCACTATATATAAGGGTCTGGTGACTTCTGTTTCAGTGTATCTGGAGAAGTGTGCGTGCACACCAAAGCTTACACCCAGAACAAACTTAGTTGTTTTCTAGGGTGCTACTGAACAGTGGTTTTTTTTGGGGGGGGGGTTGACATAGCTCATATGTCATTTTATTCAATGGGTATATATACAATCAGTGTATAACTTTAAGTTCATTTCCCTAGATTCTTAGTGAAACAGCTTTAAAGGGAGTTTTTACCCAGATTCTCTTCCACAAAGTATTGTCTAATGGCTCACCCAAATGGTTTCCCCATCACGTCTTTAGAGTTGGAAAGCAGGGTGGAACCAGTGGTCTTCCATGAATTTTTGGACTCCAACTCCCATCAGTCAACATGGACAATGATCAGGGATGATGGGACTAGGAGTCCAACAGCATTTAGGGGGCCCACAGGTTCCCCATATCTGATCCAGGATTTAGGGACACACCATCTGAACACGAATGTAGTTAATAGAACTAGCAATTTAATTAAGTTGCTGAATCTTTGTAAAACATCTTGGATCCATTCCAGCCTGGCTTCTGACCAGGTCATGGCACCAAAACTGCCTTGGGCACCCTTATTGATGACATCTACCAGACACGAGTTGCTGATAGTGTGACCCTGCTTGTCCTCCTTCAAATCTCCATAGCTTTCAATACTGTGGACAGTGTCCTTCTCAAGTATCTCAGAGAGGTAGGAGCTGGAGCCCCCCCCTTTGGTTTTGCTCTTACCTCTTGGGCTGCTTCCAGAATGTAGTCATGGGAGGTTCCAGTTCAGCACTATGGGAGTTGTCCTGTGGTACCACAGTGCACCATATTATCCCTCATGCTATTTAACAACTTTAGGAAGCCTCTGTGCTTTGGCATGAAGTGTCATCAATATGCATATGACACCCAGCTCTCTGTCTCATCTGAATAAGAAGAGGCAAATTGAGGTGCTAGACCAGTTCTTGGAGGCAGTGATGAGTTGGATGTGGGCCAGTAAGATGAATCCTCAAAAGACAGAGGTGTTATGTGTCTTGGAGGATTGTTAAGATTAGAAGTGCTTAATCCTTGACACGTCCTCAATTTCCTATAGCCGCAAGGAAAGTGAGAAGCAGCACTTGCCACAGACAGGCAGAGTTCCTTCCCTTTGGGGGAATCATTTTCATTCATTATTAGTTTCTAATCCCTCAGGATCAGCACTGCGTGCAGTAGCAAGGAGTGCGCTGCATATTTAATTGTGTCCAATAGATGGCAGTGGTGCTTAATTTCCACAGTCCCTTCAAAATGTAAAGTTTTGAACCATTTGTGGTGCCTCGTTCCGGTAATTTCTTCCAACAGTCATGTCATGGATGACGCGATATGCCCCTAGATGCAGTTGTGCCAATAACCTCAAGTGTAGAGGA
The DNA here is from genome assembly GCF_965207765.1 of Zootoca vivipara. NCBI lineage: Eukaryota > Metazoa > Chordata > Lepidosauria > Squamata > Lacertidae > Zootoca > Zootoca vivipara. Next base: position 32,752,082 of record NC_142588.1, on the reverse strand, counting down.
CAGAGAGATATCAGGCTCTTCACAATTTCCCCTCATTTATGGTCCTTAATCATAAGAAGTGGGGACAGTTCTGGAAGACTGAATTGTCAAAGGACATTGGTTCTCAAAGGGGTGGCATGAACGTGACTGTAAACCAGTACAGTAGAGCATTACTGCTGCTGCTGCTACTTCTACAGTGGTACTTCAGGTTACAAACGCTTCAGGTTACAAACTCCGCTAACCCAGAAATAGTACCTCGGGTTAAGAACTTTGCTTCAGGACAAGAACAGAAATCGTGCTCCGGTGGCACGGCGGCAGCAGGAGGCCCCATTAGCTAAAGTGGTGCTTCAGGTTAAGAACAGTTTCAGGTTAAGAACGGACCTCCGGAACAAATCAAGTTCTTAACCAGAGGTACCACTGTACTATGATTTATTTTATTTTGTCGCTCTTTACATTTTTAGCCCACCTTTCTTCCAAGGGGCTCAAGGTCATGTTGAACTGAAACACAGTCATCCTTCAGAATTCACACTTCTCTGAATTTTGCAATGCAGTTCTCTAGCCGCCTAATGTGTACCCCAAAAATGCAAAACTGGGGTAAAATGTCGATACAAATGCATACATGAATGAAAACATGTAAAAATACACTGTAGCAGGGGAAATGGCTTTGCAGAAACGCATATACAGTGATAGCTCTAATTGCGGACATGATCCATCCGAAAAGTCCGCAGCTAGAGCGGCATTTCTGCGCAAGCGCGGAGTGTGATAGAGTGCTTCTGTGCATGTGCAAAGTGCACAGAACGCTTCTGCACACACGCACACGGCAAAACCCAGAAGTGTATACCACGTTCACAAGCCAAAAAGACGCACCATGAACCTAATGCAACATGAGGTATGACTGTATTAGGCAAAGTTGCATACAATTAGGAGAAATTCACACAAAAATGCCGGTGAGTTTTCATGAGGACTATTTTCTTTAAAAATCACAAACAGATGTGGAAATGAAGTGTGCCGAACTTAACACTGGAAAAATGGGGGAAAGAAACAAAAATGGACATGATTGCCTAGCAGCCCTAGTTATGTGCTGATCCCTATTCCAGATGGGTGGGGTATTAACAACAACAACAACAACAACAACAATTAGCTGATTGGAATTGAAGTTCAGCAATAGCTGGAGGGCACCTCGTTGGCTACCCCTGCTCTAGTACATGCCAACAGTTGAGCAGCCAGAAGTTAAATTTTCAGGTTTTGTTTTTAGACTCTCGTGCTTTCAATACGTCTCACAAATCTGAGAATGTGATTCACTTCTTTCCCAGTTTCCCTAGTCAGACTCTTCCGATTTCATGTGCCTGGAGGTTGTGCACGTGTTCCTCTTTTATTTCCCTATGCCTTTGCATCCTGCAGAATGTCATTTCTTTCACAAACTAGCTTGGATAAGCAACAGGCTATACAGGCTTGCGTCCAACGGAAAAATCCAATGGAGTGTGCAGAAGAGAGGGGGCGTGGCCAAGGGCAGCTCAACCAATGGGAAACCTGTGAAATAAGCACAATGGGGAAATTCCTTTGACACGTTTTGCTTTCTTTAACTTTGAGAAAGAAAGGAAACTGCACGGGTTAATTAAAGGAATTTCCTCCCCCTTCTTTTGTGATGTCATTTGACGGAGTGGATGCAAGAAGGCTGGTTAAAAGGAGTCCGGTTGCAGCAGCAAAAGCAGACAGACAAGGCAGCAGCTCAGGAACAGCACAAGGCAGCATGAATTCCAGTGTTCAGAACAGAGAGCTGCTCAGTTGTGATGGGCTGGAGGGCAGGGGAGGCATGCTGGCTTTGCAGCCGGTCTGGGACTTCATCGCAACACAGGAGGCTTTGCTCAAGTCGCCCTTCTTCCCAGTGCTGTTCAACTTTACACTTTACACGGCTTTTTGCCTGCCGTTCATCGCTCTGGACTTCTTAAGCACTCGAGTCCCAGCCTTGAGAAAGTACAAAATCCAGCCCCAGAGTTCTCCCACTCTGAGTATGATGGCGCTTTGCATGGCTCAAAACGTCTACCACCACCTGGTCTGCATTTTCCCAGTGACTGTCGCACATTGGTACTGGAGACCAGTGAGGTTGCCAGCGAAAGCTCCCGCCTTGCCGAGGCTCTTGCTGGACATAACGCTCTGCCTGCTGCTCTTTGACTTCCTGTACTTCCTTTGGCATCTGCTGCATCACCGGGTGCCATGGCTCTACAAGACCTTCCACAAGGTCCACCACAAGCACACCTCTACGTTTGCTCTCACCACCCAGTATGCCAGCATGTGGGAACTGCTCTGGCTGGGTTTTTTTGCGGGGATCAGCCCGATGCTGCTGAAGTGTCATCCTTTGACGGAGATGACATTCTTCGTTGCCAACATCTGGTTTGCGGTGGAGGATCATTCTGGCTATGACTTGCCGTGGTCGACCCACAGACTGGTCCCATTTGGTCTGTATGGAGGAGCACCACACCACGATCTCCATCACTTGAAGTTCAGATTCAACTATGCCCCATACTTTACCCATTGGGACCGTCTCTTTGGAACGCTTAGCCATGCTGTCGGGGAAAATGACATGTTGGAGAAGCTGGCCAGAAGCTGAGTTCAGTCACCCTCCCCAGATTATCCATTTGGAAACAAACCCACACCATTGCACTGCACTTATTTATATGAATGTATTTATGGAACAGTTTTTGTGAAGTATACATAACCCTATGGTTGTTTGGAATAAGCAATTTTAATGAAGCCATCGAAGAGAGGCTATCACTGTGAGTCCTTTTTCTTTTGGCTATCCAAGCTTTTATAAGGCTAATGTGTATGCTCAGTGTGTATGTAAGAGAGTTTTTGCTTGCTGAAATGAGAAGATGTGTTGTGAGAGTCAAAATAATGCTTATTATGATTCCTATGGAATATATCTTGGCTTCATATTGGAAATAAAATATGGACACACAAAGAGAAAAAAGAATAATAATAATCTAACCTGATAACATTTCTGATGACTGGCAATAGATCTAACAGATATGTGATTTGTTATCATTTGTTCAGTCAGGATTATTTATGCTTTGTTATTTTATACTGGAAAAATAAATAAATATTTATATTGTTCCATTTTTTCCTCTTTCGTGTTTATTTTCCACACTATTTTTCAAAAGCAATGGAACAGATTTTTCCGGGTGACCAATTTGAGAGCCCAATCTTATGCATGCCAACCCCAAAGTAGCCTTATTATTTATTTCCATTTTACTTATTCCCAAATACGTGTGTCTAGGATTTCAGTCGTAGATGTACACCATACATTTAAAGCATATTCAACACACATTTAAAGCACATGACTTCCTCCAAAGAATCCTGGGAACTGTAGTTTCTGCCTCACAGAATTACCATATCTAGCACTCTTAACAAACTACAGCTCCCAGAATTCTTTGAAATGAGTCATATTAAATGTATAGTCTGCATACACAGCAGAAAGAGGTGGTTCAATTCTCAAGTGGCAAGGTGGACCACACCACTATAGACTGCATGGGTTCCACATGTGAAAAAGCTTCCTAAAACAAAAACAAAAACACAACCTATTATATATAACCAGTCCACTTCTTGCTGTGTTGATCTTCTACCTGCAGGTTCAGGAGGGCATTAAATCGTGTGATATCCACCCTCCCCCGGTAATCTGAATTTGAAGAGCCCAACTACCCCTTTAAAACCTTATTGTGTCATTCTGCAACATGTGAAGATCAGGCCTCACAACGTAATCCTATCCATGTGTACTCAGAAGTAAGCCCTCGTGAATTTTCAATGGGGCACACTCTTGGAGAGGCAGTGTGGTGGAGTGCTTAAGAGCAGTAGACTCGTAATCTGGGGAACCGGGTTCGCGTCTCCGCTCCTCCACATGCAGCTTCTGGGTGACCTTGGGCTAGTCACACTTCTTTGAAGTCTCTCAGCCCAACTCACCTCATAGAGGGTTTGTTGTGGGGGAGGAAGAGAAATTGGAATGCTAGCCGCTTTGAGACTCCTTTGGGTAGTGATAAAGCAGGATATCAAATCCAAAATCTTCTTCTTCTTCTTCCTGGATCAGTGCATGAAGAAAAACATCCTCAGTTTCCTAAACTGTGATTTCTGCCATCACCTTCAGCTAATCACACTGCATTTAAAGTTCATTCATAGGGATATGGACTACATCAGTGGCAGAATCCAGAAAATATTCTTTTTAGGAAGGAAGAAAGAGTAAAGGCTACATCCTAAGTCCTCCTTCCTAAACATTTGTGCTGGCCTATTTGCATATGATGCTGATGTACCGCTGTTGCAGTGATGCTTATATAGCTGCTTATAACCTATCCTAAGCATTGTGGTGCAGCCAAATTAGCATTTATCTATAGCAGGCATAGGCAAACTCGGCCCTCCAGATGTTTTGAGACTACAATTCCCATCATCCCTGACTAATTGTCCTGTTAGCTAGGGATGATGGGAGTTGTAGTCCCAAAACTGCTGGAGGGCCAAGTTTGCCTATGCCTGATCTATAGAGACAGTTCCTTTTTAACTTCCAGGATCCCCTATCTATCTATCTATCTATCTATCTATCTATCTATCTATCTATCTATCTATCTATCTATCATCTATCAGCAGTATCTAGCTATCTGAAATAATTCAAACAGTAAAAGAAAAGGCAAAAAAGAAAGAACCCGCAATAGCAGAACATAACAGAGCATAGAAGAAAAATCAATGGAAACTTCCAGTGCAGCAGAATTTCTCAGACATTGGGCTGAGACCCACACATGGGGCTTGAGCCACTTTCAGTTGAGTCTCAATGCCACAGCCTACAAATTGCTTCCTCACTTACCTGTACCATCCCTGTTAGCCATGTCTTTTGGCTGAACCAGCCATTCCTTGCATGCTGGTAAATATGGCTGAGAATCAGAGAAGTTTAGTAGTGGTGTGGAAATGGAAAGATTTAAGAATTTCCAAAGACAAATTAGATATCAGCAGAAAATGTCAGTAACTGCCAGCTGTAGTATGGCAATCTCTGCCTCCAGAATTCAGTGACTGTTGGGCTCTCAGTCGTTTTCAACCTTTCCAAGTGGGCCCTGGGGGTGGAAAGTCTGAGAGCCCCTGCAGTAGAAGGTTTTAGGAAACCTCTGTGATCAGGCATCCTATAGAAATGATTAACAAATATTGCAATTAACTCGGCCCTTCCATTTCTATTTCTAATGAGATACAGTTGTACCTTGGCTCCCAAATGCCTTGGGAATCGAACATTCTGACTCCCGAATGATCGGAAACTGGAGTGTTCTGGTTTTTGAACTTTTTTTTGGAAGCTGAACTTCTGCTATTGCTTTCCTTCTTTGCGCAATCAGAAGCCACACCTTGATTTCTGAACATTTCAAAAGTCGAACCCACTTTCGGAACGGATTCCGTTCAACTTTCGAGGTATGACTGTATTTTTGGGGGGGTGTGTGCAGTCTATCTGCATACTTATGGGTGGATAGGTTTGTATGCCCCTCTTGCATTTGTTGTTGTTGTTGTTAAAATTGGTATACCACCCTTCATTCAGCAATTTTTAATTATTAAACATTAGCCAGGGAGACATGGGGTTGCTGTTTTCATATGAGTTCAGGGCTAGCTCTATGGGGATTTGACCACTGGAAGCAATGATCAGAGTTCAGCACTGAAACCACTTACTACATACTCACCAACACTTTTACCTTCGAATCTGGGACATGGCTCTGTTCCTGTGTGTGTCATGTGACCCATGCAAGATCACAGAGCCTCAAAATACACATTTGTTTTGCAAAATGCACGGCATCACAGCCTCAGACCATATCACGGATTCACGGAGCCCAGCATGCATTTTTGGGTTCTGTGATCTCACACGAGGTCATGATCTGGCACATTCTGCCCCTGGACATGCATTTTGGGGCTCCAGGAACTTAGGTTTTTAGGTAACCAAAGTGCCCCAAGCCCAGATGCCCCGATTTTATCAGGGCAGTTGATGGGTATGTTACTACACTGGCTCATGCATGGAAAAGTGTCTAATGCATCTGTTCCTCTTCAAGGGAACAAGCCTTGGTGTTTTGAAATTCCCAAATCCAGGAACATAGGAAGTTGCCTTATACTGAGTCAGACTGCAGGCCCATCTTGCTCGATGCTGTATCTAAATTGTGCATCTGTTGTTCTCCTGGGTATCAGACAAGGGTCTTTTTCTGTCTTACCTTGAGATGCCTGTGACTGAAAATATCCTTACTGGACTCGGTGCATCTAGACCGTAGATTACTGGGATTGGATCTGGGACCTTTGATCTCATAGCATATGCCCTGCCACCGAGCAATAAATTAGATGATGAGACCTTTAGACACTCTTCTCATGTTTTAGTACAGCAAGTTTCAGGACTGGCACCATATTGCAGCTATTGTGTGGTTTTTAACTGTTTTAGTGTTGTGACTCACCCCCTGACATGGAGGGCACAATTTTCTCCATGTTACTCCAAATGCCTTCCTTAAGCCTGGGTTGGTGTGACCTTCGTGACTAGCCAAACCACACCATGTGTGATTATATCTTCTGCATGGACAGCTCAAAAAGGTGCTGCAAAGTTTAAGTGGTGGCTGTAAAGTATAACTGGCCTGTAAAATTGCCTGGGTTTTAAGGTGCCCTTTAAATAAAATAGATGGGACCTGAGCCATTAGCAACATGGGTGCAGCACCCATGTGAAAGGTCTCACCAGAGCCCTGTTTTCCAATCCTGCAAGCAGAGACCACATTCAGAGTTCTATGAGGCACAGGAGACCTGCACATACACAGCTTTCATATTCCCATCTGGCCTTCTCTGCCTAGGCCTTGCAAGTTCCTTTTGCCCAAGGCATGAAGATTGATGACTGGGTACAAAACACTGAAGGGCTAGTTGCATTTTTTTGTATTTGAGTAAAGGTGGAAGGCTAAGAGGGGCAAATAAAAACAGTTTTCATAGTTGCAGATGAACTTTGTGGTAGAAATAAAGTGTGGCTTGGGGGAACAGAGCAACGTGCATTACTGTTTTGATCTATTGGCTTCTTACACAGACTGTGTTGTCTCACAAACCTGCCCCTCCCTTGCACTCATCAGCAGAGGCCCTTCAACCATCATCAGAGGTTGGATTGGTTGGAGTGAAGGACAGGGCCTAGGCCAGAAACGCAGTTGGTCCCTCTTCTGGTGTGCTGCCAACATCTTTTTGTTCTGCCACAACTTTGACTTGGTTTACATTCCTCTTCCTGCAATTTTCAATGTATGGGTTCTGTTTTTTGTTTAATCTCTTTTTGTTTTGGTCTTTTTTGTTTTATGGATTGCATATTGTTTTAATTGATGGTGTACAACTGAAAGGTAGGAAATAGCTACCACCCAACACTTATGAGTGCAACTGGACTGTGGAAGTAATTGAGATAGCTATCTACTGATCTTCACAGCTGCTCTGTTGGTGACTTCCTGGATGTATGGAAGACTTCCTGGATCTATGTAAAGGCAAGTTGGATCTTCTTCCACTGCATCATAGGTTTGTGCATCACACACATGCATACCACAGCCATGTGAGGAACAGCTTGCCACGTAGGAGGTTGAAGTCTCCCTCAAAGCAGTGTCCTCTGGTTCAGCATGGAGCAGAGCTGGGGAATCTGTGGCACTCCTGATGCTGCTGGACTACAACTTCCACCATCCCTGATCAATGGCCATGCTGAATGAGGTTGGTGGGAGTTAGAGTCCTAAAACATCTGGAGGGTTCCTCCGCCCTGGCACAGAGTAAGTGAAGGAGGCACAGCTTTGATGGAAAGCTGACCAGTAGATCTTCCCTCATGCCCAAGCTTCAGATCAAGGGGGAAATGATTTACATTATGAAAATAGGTCAAACCACATGGTACTTCCTGTTTGACATGCTTAAACCAGAAGCTGTCAGAGATTTAGCAATAGTTTATTCCATTTCTCTTTGTACAGTAACTAGTCATTCATCAAATGTGAACACTTTCCGCAAAGCTGGTGGTGTGCCAATGGTTTCGAGTTTTGATTACTCATGCTGTTGTTGCCAATATATCCCTACTTTTCACAAATCCAGTTAAATACCGGAAATAAATACTCCTAGAGAGTTCCCACCATCTATATAATGTTGAAGGCAACGTGTTCGATCTTGCTCTGCTTCCTTCTTTTTCACAGTTTCGAGACCTGCAGCCTTGAAAATGCTTTGCCTGGTAATGGAAAATGGTTAGAATATTTCATGCAGCTAGTACTTTTCATAGGGCTTTGAGCAGGATCATATTTAGGGACTGAGACCAGGTCCAGCTGACCAGGGTTTACTTTTAGAACTGACGTGGTTCTAAGTTCATATTTACTTTTAGAAACTGATGTGGTTATCAGGATTTCAATGCCATTTTAAAAACGGTTGTTTTTCACAGGGAAAAATACAATACTGCTGTGCATTCAAACACTGTACTTGTGATCATTCTAATGTTATCATAGTATTACAAAAGTTGAGTTCCATTCCCCCCCCCACTTTCTGCCAAGTGGTGACAAGAGCCCCCAGACACTCATGCAGGTTTTGTGCTTCTTTGGAGAATTGAAGACACAGTGGAGACTGCAATCTCCAGCTAGCACAGATGGTAGTCATGGAACATGGAAACTGTAGTCCAGTAACATCTGGAGGGCTACAAGATAGGCTGTGTGTAGGTGGTTATGATGCTAATTCAGCAAAAATTACTAAATTAGTAATGCAGTAATTAGTAATTAGTAATACTAAATTAGCACTAAATTAGTAATGCAGAAAGCTAACCACATGGGCACATACAAAACCTGCACATGAAACCTAATGCAAGAAGTAATTTTCTACGTACTTTTAGAACAAATGGGTGTCTTTTGCCTAAGTCAGAATCTGATTATATGGATCACTTCTGGAGCTTGTGGTGTGTTTGTCTAAGCAATCAGGATGTGCTGCTGAACAACATCTGAGCCACATCAGAGAAAGAGAGAGAGAGAGAGAGACAGACAGAGAGAATAGCAGTTCAAATCCTGTTGGGGGGGGGGGAATATAAGAGGGTAGGGGCACAGTGAGCTGTGACATCAGGCACAGATGGTGGGTGACAACACTTCCTCCAGGTAACAATGGTGATTACATTCGACTTGAGGAAACTCAGCAGGGAAGGGGGAAATATTTCAGCTGCTGCTTTTCTCTGCAGGATTCTTTTAATAGTATGGATGACCATAAAGGAGGAAATGGAACAAGACAAAGAAGATGAGATGCTAGCTTTTGGGTGTGCATCAGTCACAAGTGTCTGATCTTGTAGGTCCATTATAGGAGCATGCCTGAGTGTACAGGTGGGTCTCAGTTTAGAACAGTGGAGGATAGTCCATTTGGGCAAGTGGGGGCACTTCCCCACCAACCGCAGTCAGCCCTGCCTGCCTGCATACAGACAGCCCTGGACTTGACAACACCTGTCAACTTCCCCTTCATCCTGAGTCTCAGTGTTGCCCATGTAGATTTCAGCAGGGAGGAGGATGATGACAAAACTAGAATTAGTTGTCCCTGCTTGCTATTGGCTCTGGTTCTACCTCCTGTTTTCTGCCCTACCAGTCACAATGGGCATCAGCCACTAGTTCAGAGTATCTAAATGTATCTGTCTAAGGCAAGCTTCCTCAACCTCGGCCCTTCAGATGTTTTTGGCCTGCAACTCCCATGATCCCTAGCTAGCAGGATCAGTGGTCAGGGATGATGGGAATTGTAGTCTCAAAGACATCTGGAGGGCCAAGGTTGATGAATCCTGGTCTAAGGGCACAAGTGGAACTGTGAATGAGCCCTAACTCCCATCCCTGGCTGTGGCTACCTCTAAGGGCTCATCCAGATTTCCTTTCGTGCTGCATGTGTCTGAGCGGTTTTTTCCCTGGCACTCGCAGAAAACCCAATTGCCATTTGCTCCAATTCAGCATCAAAGCATGGGTTTTCTCGGGGAACGCTCTGGGACACACAACAACAACCATCAGGGCCCAGATATGGAGTTTTAAAGCCCAGACCTGTGCCTAGAAACATGGCAAAAAAAGAAGTCTGGATGAGCCCTAAATCTTATTGGAAGGTCGAATAAAGTACAAAAGCAAATGCTCTTGTGATCTACAGCTCTCAAAATTCCCTGAAGCCTTTAATTATGAACTCCAGTTATCGCTTGATCTTTGCACCCTAAAGGTTTCTTCTAATAGTGCCTGCTGCTTGCGTTCACTTCCTCATGCCATATAAGGGCTGCAGGAATATTGTAATGTGATCCTGAGGCGGAAAGGTGCAGCTGGAGGGAAGACAATCTCTCTAAGCAAAAATGTGGGAGTTTCCACAGAACCAGCCAGCAACAAAAGAAAACTTCCTGTGCCGGCGTTCGTCTTTGAGAAAACTGGCACCCTTTAATATGACCTTTCAAAGACTCAGGAAGGAAGAAGAAGGGATGCTTCACACCCATTGCAGAGTTGTATCAAACTAGGACTTGGGAGTTCAATTTCCCACTCTACCATGAAGCTCACTGGGTGACCTTGAGCCACTCTGTATCTCACAGCCGAACCAATCACTGGAGGTTGTTGTGAGGATAAAATGGAGACCAGGGAGACCCAAGTGTGGCACCTTGAGGTCCTTGGAGGAAAGGGAATGAGCCTCCATCAATGTAATCCATTTTAAAACATCATCATACTACTTGAAACAGCCATGCCTTCCCCCAAAGAACCCTGGGAACAGAGGTTTGTTGACATTGATTGTCAAACCACTCTGCTAACTGTAGATGTGTGATGGGAATAGAGCTCTCCTAGCAACTCTTAGCACTCTTAACAAACTACACTTCCCATGATTCTTTGGGGGAAGTCATGACTGTTCAAAGTGCTCAGAAACTGTGTTAAATGTATAGTGCAGGTGTGGCCTGAATTCACAGAAAGGAGTCTTGAAGACATATCTTAAATGAGAGAGTGGCCAATGATGATTTCTTAGTTGAACATTGAACCAGGAAGAGGAGGAGGAGGGGGGAGGGAAGAAGAAGAAGAAGAAGAAGAAGAAGAAGAAGAAGAAGAAGAAGAAGAAGAAGAAGAAGAAGAAGAAGAAGAAGAAGAAGAAGAAGAAGAAGAATTTTTACCCCACCCATCTGGCTGGTCTGGGTGGCTCCCAACAGAATATTAAAAACATTATAAAACATCAAACATTAAAAACTTCCCTAAATAGCGTTGCCTTCAGATGTCTTCTAAAAGTCTAATGGTTGTTTATTTCCTTGACATCTGATGGGAGGGTGTTCCATAGGGCGGGCACCACTACCAAGAAGGCCCTCTGCCTAGTTCCCTGTAACCTTGCAGTGAGGGAACCGCCAGAAGGCCCTTGGTGCTGGCCCTCAGTGTCTGGGCTGAACGTTGGGGGTGGAGACGCTCCTTCAGGTATACTGGGCCAAGGCCATTTAGGGCTTTAAAGGTCAGCACCAACACTTTGAATTGTGCTCGGAAACATATTGAGAACCAACGTAGCTCTTTCAGGACCAGTGTCATATGGTATTGGCGGCCACTCCCAGTTCACGAGTCTGGATTAATTGTCGTTTCTGGGACACCTTCAAATAGAGCCCCACGTAGAGTGCATTGCAGCAGTCCAAGTGGGAGATAACTAGAGTATGCACCACTCTGGAAATACATAAATATATAAAATCCTGAAAAGTAAATGGTCTATTGAGGAGGTATTCTCACACAGTTCATTCTGTTCCTGGATGACTGCTGAAACACACTAATAATAATAATAATAATAATAATAATAATAATAATAATAATTTATTATTTATTATTTATACCCCGCCCATCTGGATGGGTTTCCCCAGCCACTCTGGGCGGCTTCCAACAGAAAAATAAAACACAATAATCTATTAAACATTAAAAGCCTCCCTGAACAGGGCTGCCTCATCCAGACCTCTTTTTGTGCCACCTTTCTAGGCACAGGGCTGGGATTAAAAGCTTCATGTCTGAGCCTTGATTGATTGATTGATTGATTGATTGTTGTTCTGGTACTTTCTCCAGGAGAACCCACATTTAACTGCTATATCAGAGCAAACGGCAACAGGGTTTTCTGCTGATTGCCATTGGCCATTTGGTCCAATTCAGTGGTAAAACATGGGTTTTCTCAGGGAAAGCGCTCTGCCCAACACACACACACACACACACACACACACACACACACACACACACACTGCTCAGATACAGAGCTTTAAACCTCAGTCCTGTGCCTGGAGGACACAGTGCAAAAGGAAGTCTGGATGAGCCCTTAGGCAATTTGTGATCATTTCTCAAAACAAGTGTCTTTGTATCTTAACTAATCTTCAATTTATCCTGATCTAACAATGTCACTCATCATTTGTACAAGAGCAGAGAGTGGAGTTATGAAGTGCAGCGGATCCGGGTGCCATAAAATGTGCTCAAAGGAATGTGTTCAGCAAACCCGAGGGCTTAAACTTGAAGCGAAGATGTTGACAGAGATGGGCGTTGCTTTCATTTAGGACATTTGGATGCGGCAGGAAATATGAGTAGCTGTGAAGTAATTGACTGTACCTTCCAAACAAGGAGTGATGTAACTCTGGGTGGCTTAGCCTCACTCCCACCTCTGAAGCTATGTGGACCCTTGGGCATGAGAGCATTCAGGTCATCGCCCTAGGCTGTTCATATCATAGTGGGACATGGATCACTCTTGGCAATTGCAAAGCAACAGGATGTGCAAGCATCATGGGGACATAGAGCTGAAACAGCTACAACCGAAGAGGGAAAGGGTTTGATGAGGAGTAGAGCTTTGCATTTGCAATACCAAAGTGCAAGACCAGAGCTGAACATAATGCCATAATGAGAAAAATGGCTTTCCTCTTGGGTTGAAACAGTAGAGGCATTTTAGCTGGGGAATTCACGTTTATAAGATCTGTTCTTCAGAGCAGGCTGTTATTGGAAGATGATAATGGTTTTAATGATGATGGCTGTGTTTATTGCATTTCTTAGGAATGAGTCTTGGTTAGGTGGTGAACCACTGTGACTGAATTTGCACGCTTATTTTTTTATCTGCTGCACTCTCCTCAGTTTGCCTATGGTCTATTTACTTATTCATCATGTTTGTGGCTGACATCCCAAACCTGTGCCAAATAGGCTGTTTATTTTGTATACTGACTAACGCAACGAATGAACCACATGTGTGGCTGATGGCAAAAACCAAGCTACAAGGAGCTGGGGGTTTCCCACCCAAAATTTCCTGGCATCTTCTTCCTCTGCAAGGCTTCTGGACTCAATAAAAAGCTCTGAGGGGGCTTCAACATAGGGCTCTGTCTGGCCATGGGCAGCTGTTTTATTCTCTTCAAAGTTCAGAGAAATTCTATAGGAGTACAGTATTGCCACACTGAGCACGAAACTTATTATGTAACTAATTCCCCTGTCCTTGATCATCATAATTTGTAGCTGCTGGTGAGCATTGGGAAACTTCGTGAGCAACATTTTTGTGGTTTACAGTATTCTGCTTAACAATAAAGCAAAGAGAAGAAGTTCAACACTGACACCAGCTTAATGTTTGGGAACTACAGATAACTAGCTGCTAAGTTAGCCAGCAAACAGGCATATTTCCTGCTCATTTTACCTACTTGTAATGAGGGAGATATGTGCATATCTCTAGATAGTTTGGCTTTATACTTTAATACGGTGTGTGTGTGTGTGTGTGTGTGTGTGTGTGTGTGTGTGTGTGGATTTGACTGAAGCACAGGTGTGGGAGAGGTGCTTAATCCTTTCTCTGCAGATCATTTTTCTGATTAACATTTGCTCGCTGTCCTTGTTTTCCTACTTATAAGGAGAAAAATACTGGGGTCAGTCTACATTTTCTCCAGTGAGGACAAAAAGAGCTGGGCGGGAGCAGTTCTAATCAGAAAACTATATTGGGAAAGGCTTAAAAACCCTTCCCCTTGGATCCGTTCAGATCAAATTCAAAGCCTTGCTGCAGCTGCATTAAAACAAAAGTTTAAATTTTAGGAGAAAGTGCACACATCTTCATGCTTAACTTTGCCTTTAGCATCAAGCATTTTGCTCAATACTTTCAATCAGGGTGAGTTCAGGAAACTTTTTCCACATTTAACCACACACACTGACCTACTAGGCTTCAATCCACCATTTGACTCACCAGATTCCTCCATACCACAACTCTCCCTTGTCAAAAGTTACCTGGTTCGGCCCCGCCCTTTGGTTTGCCCATGTTGTTACAGTTGCTATTAAGGGCAGAGGGAAATGTTCAAGTGCCTAGTGCTGCAGAAAGTCTGGCCCTATTGCAACCACTTGCCTATGTTCTACCTCTATAGCTGGAGGCACTAAGCTTCTGAAATCTAGTTACTGGAAAACCGTATGAAGACAGAGCACTGTTGCTCTAAGGTCCTGCTTGCAGGCTTCACATAGACATCTAGTTGGCCACTATGACAGCACAGTGCTAGACTAGATGGGCCACTGGCTTGAAATAGCAGGGTTACTCTTATGTTCTTTTTCCATAATCCATTGCTTCCATAGCAAACAATTCAGAAAGAGGAGGGGGCCTTTGTTAGTATAGCTGAATGCACCAAGGCAACCCCAAAATCCAGAGGCCTGAACAATCAGTATTCCAGATTCTGGAGAAACTTTTGAGTGTACAGAGCTATGTGGGTAAAGAGTTTGTGTGTGGAGGGTGTAATGTCAGGGAGAGCACCGCTCTGCTCCTTCCAACTCACCAGCTGACAATACCTGAGCAGGGCTTCTGTGGCTCCTTACCACCTTAAAACCAGCCCACTGCTGACATTATTCGAAAGTTATTTCTGAGACCCAAACTACATTGATAGTCAACAAAGGAATTCTGCTGTTTTGTTTAGGAATGGGTGAAACTGTCAATTTTTGTTCTTTCTGTTTCTCATTTTTCCAATCTTAAATTCAGGTCTCCACTTCAATTTACATTGTTTTTTTTAAAGTCATTCTGAAGGTTTATCAACACTTTAGTGCAAATTTCTAATATACACTTCTTAAATGCTGTTTTACCCAATATACACATTTGTGCAAAATAATTTTAATAAATAATAATAAAATAGTAATAATAATTTCCCCTAATATAACGCATGTTTATATGCTGTTTTTCACTGATATGTGCACTTTCATGCACTCATAACCCTAGTATATACATCTTCGTCCACGTCACTTGGTTGCATTGCAAAATTCCCATATGTGCAGATTTTGAAGGATGGCTGTACTTTGGTTTGTGTAATGTTTTGGGAAGTTCAAATTTGGTAGGTTCTCCTTTAAATAAGAGAAGAATTTAATTTCTCCCCTATCCCTTCCTTGTTATGTGCAATATTATTTTAAAACCCAGGAATTTCCCCTGAAATTATAAGCACATTATTTTGGGGCACTCTATAAAACCAAATAAAGATTCAATGCGGCCGAACAGAGAGTCATGTAATCTTCTGACCCTGGTTTACTTTAGCAATGTTTCCTTGTAATATACTTCATTTGATTTTGGGGTGTTTTATGGCCTTGGGAGCTTTCAAAGTATACTTAAATATTTGTGCCTCAGAATGTCTCTACTTAAAAGTGAATCATGTTTTCATTGCAATATATATGATAAGTGAATCATGTTTTCATTGGAATATGTATAAAAGTTTTTCCAACATGAATTCTGGAAGAAAAAATGGATGTAACTAATTCATTTTTCCTTGCTTTTGACTAACACGTTGCTTGTTCAGTCCTGTTACCCCTGGCAATTGAATACTTCCAGAGAAATGTGGGTTTCAGTATGTAGGTAGGCTGATTGTGAAAGGTCACAGTTCTTCCCATAGAAATAATAGCAATGAAGTTACTGGAGTAAATGCCACTTGTATATACTGGTAAACCAGCATTCATTCTTCCCTGATAAAAAAACTTCATCATACTCCAGCATCCCTAAGTTGGACAACTTACTTGCAGAAGGTTAGTCTGGAAGGCAGATGCTAGAAGTAGCTCACAGCTTGCTAAAGTATAGAAAAAATGAGACATTTGAGCTGAGCAGAAATGGCTTCTGCAAATTCACCATCCTATTGAGGGAGGTGTCAAAATCCTAAAACAGGGATGGAGACTGAGGTTACTGAACTCCAGCCCCCAGCAGCTTCAGCCAGTATGAACAATTGCCAAGGATGATGGCTGAGCAACAGCTGGGAAGCCACAGACTACCCATCCTTGTCCTAAAATATGGTCCTAGAAACCAGACAATATCTGAACAGGAAGTCACATGCTTCTGAACACCAGTTGCTGGAAATGGCAGGAGAGGATTGTGCTGTTGTGCTTAGGTCCTGCTTGCGGGATTGCCATACATATCTGGTTGGTCACTGTGTGAATAGCATGCTGGACTATATGAGCCATTGGCATGATCCAGTAGGACTGTTCCTATATTATTATGTACTTATATCTTTGTAGAATACATTAATCCTAGGAAAACTAGAGAGGGTGACATAAATGTTCCATTGCTTGTGAAAGAAAACTGCATTGCTGTCTAACTTCTCCCTTTCGTTTTTCTTAATTTTCTCCATCACTAACAGACCCTCAAGACAGCTTACAATTTTTTTTAAAAAAATATACTGTTAAATTTCATTGAACCACAACTAAAACAACTCAAAGCACCCCCAGAGAGTTGTGATCATCGCCCTTCCTTCTATATATCCTGTTTGCTAACCTTACAATAGTTCCCTCTACTGTATAGCTTAATGTATAGCAACATGTCTAGATCTGAAATGTCTGCATCCATTTATCATCTTTGTGGTTGGCTGTCATCACTGCTTATTTACCCACAGCATTGCAAAACTTTGATTGCTAGCCATGATCCTTACAAGAAAATGGTCTTTAATGGGTTGGCAGCATTATGACGCATGTTGCACAATTTGATGTGGTTTTATGAATGGAGCCAACTGGAAAGCCTTCGCTTCTTGGCCCCGTGTCACTTGTTCAAACAATTTTTGGCATTTTTTTTTCTATGTTCATGTTGTGCTTTCAAAAAATCTTGATTATTGGGTCTAATATTCCAGGCAAACCTTCTTAAGTTGAATTACTATGAGAGAGTGTCCCATGGTGAGTCTAGGGTTCACACGCTCCTTTTCCTTTTCCAGCTTGGAGAAAAACTGCAGTTTCTGTTTACAACTTTGGTTTGTTGGCTACCAAAACCAGGATATGAAACCATGGTTTGAGACTACTCATTCTGAACTTCCTCTCCCCATGCACAAAGGAGGAAGGGAATAGAGTTATAGTGGGAGGAAGGGAATAGAGTTATAGCACATTTGTGCTAAATTGCTCCCAGCCAGTTGTGTTCTAGAAGGGCTAATTCCCTGAACTTGAAGAAGTACTTTGCAGGTGTGTATTGATGTTCATGTCCCAAGCCAGTGTGGTTTAACAGAGTGAGAAGCTTGGTTGTGCTTTGGGGAAGGGCCATAGCTCAGTGGTAGATCACCTGATTTGCATGCAGGTGGTTTCAAGTTCAATCCCTAGTATCTCCTGGTAGGGCTGAGGAAGATTCTCTCTACCCTGGAGACCCTTTGCAAGTCAGTGTAGACAATACTGAACTAGATGGACCAAGGATCTGATTCAGTGTAAAATAGCTTCCTATGTTTCCTTTATGACTGAACTTAGTCAATGTGTATTTCACTTTTAAATTCATTTGTTTTTATTTTAGTGATTTGTATACTTCTTAATCACAGTCATCTCTAAGTGTTGCACATGAGACTCGACAAAATGAAACTCGAAATGAGTTAAGGCAATAAAATCAGAATTCAGTTGAAAGCCTGTTGGAGTAATAATAATAATAATAATAATAATAATAATAATAATAATAATAGATTTGAAACAAGTGCCGGATGTTCAGCAGGGAAGGTGCTTTGAAGTGAATCAATTGGCAGAACCAAAATGCCTGGCAATTCATGACTCAGGAGTAGAAATATATTTTGTTCGTTTCTCAGCCTGAGTCGGCTCATGATATTTGTCACACTGAGCCTTGATCCAGCGTTCTCTTTGATAGGAATGGGGAAACTGGGGCATCCCAGAAATTATTTTGAACTCCCACTGGTCCCAGACAGTATGGTCAGTGGTCAGGAATGATGGATGTTGAAGTCCAACAACATCTGGAGAACCACAGGTTCTCTGTCCCTGCTCACTGAGATCACAAGGGATCTGGTTCCAGTATCCTCTCTGACATTGCTGAGGATCCCTAGAGTGCCCACCTCATCACTGGTTCCTATAAAAGCCTTCCCAAAGCAACTGGTTGGGTGGCTTATGCAGTTTGGTCAATTTTGCTCTCAGGTGGATATTTGCCCTGTCTTTTGGTTTCCTGAGTACCTGTTACTTCTAATAATGATAAAAAGTAATTATTTAGGCTGAAGGTATTGCATAAACAATACCTCGAAGTCAGAACTTATTTCTTTGTGGCATTTTCTTGGTATAGCAAGCAACATTTTAGCTGATCTCAAATTACGAATCTATTTGGCTCTCTCTCTCAGTTCAGCTCATTACCAATGTTTTCCATTATATTCATAAAATAAGCTCTTCCTTCTGAGCTCTTAAGCCAAATCAAGTCAATCATTTCCTGTGGTTTACTCTTGTCTCTCAACATCCCACACCTCCGGCCCTGACAATGGCACGGCACTGAATTTTGTTTCCTACTCTCATCATTTGAGCCTTCTTTTATGAATCATTCTCTTGTGATACCTGTGGAATAAAACACCTTCGTCAGCAAGAGCTGGTGTCTACTGGATTTGAGCGCATGGGATCATACAATGAAAAGACCTGCTCAAACAGATATTTTAAATGTATGGGTCCAAAATGTCTTAGATGCATAGACATAGCAGGTGACAGAATTTCCTGTTCCAGAAACCAATTTGGAACAGTGGGAATTGGAACAGTATCTGAAGCAGTCTTCAACAATCTTGTGCCCTTCAGCCCCAGGGAATTGTGGGTGTTGTAGCCCAAAACATCTGCAGGACACTTGATCTGAATATGAGTGCTGGGATTTATAGCTTCATCAGGGGTAAACTTCGGTCACCAGGATTCTTTGCTTTATGCAAATCCCCAGTTGCCTTCACTAATTTACCTTAAATCAGGGTGTCAAGGCTCTGCCAAGGCTTCAGGAAAGCTATTCCTCCCTGGTTGCAGCAAGAGCAGAGAAAACAAGGAGAGTCCTTTTTAATGAGTTTCATTCAATCCTAATAGCGAGAGACAAAAGAACGCAACAAGCCTTAACATGGCTTTGCTCCAAACTGGGCTCCTCCTCCCTCCTTCCTAGCAACAGCATCTTGCCTTATGGTGGCCACTCATGATCAAATGTCTTTGAGTCCTTTGTCCCTGGACTCTTAACGAACGCCACATTCTGAGAGAAGGGGATCAGAAATACTTTCCAGTGACAACATGTCATCTGCCGCAGTCCCCCCTTCTTCTAACACTTCTCAACTTTTCTGTTCGTCTCTCTCTGAGCTGTGACTTTCCTCAAACCCCTCAAAGCCTTGCTGTAAACCAGGGGTCCCCAAACTAAGGCCCGGGGGCTGGATGCAGCCCAATTGCCTTCTAAATCCGGCCCACAGATGGTCCAGGAATCAGCATGTTTTTACATGAGTAGAATGTGTTCTTTTATTTAAAATGCATATCTGGGTTATTTGTGGGGCCTGCCTGGTGTTTTTACATGAGTAGAATGTGTCCTTTTATTTAAAATGCATCTCTGGGTTATTTGTGGGGCATAGGAATCCATTCATTTTTTCCCCAAAATATAGTCCGGCCCCCCACAAGGTCTGAGGGACAGTGGACTGGCCCCCTGCTGAAAAAGTTTGCTGACCCCTGCTGTAAACCAAGGCTGTCTCCCTCTTCTCCTGCAGCGTCAGGAGAAGTGGGTGTGTGACCTCCACCCCTCTAGAGTCCGATCCCTGACATAGGGTTGTAGCAAGGACATTTTGAGGTAATAACATATTGTTACACAAGCTAGTCCTTTGGGATCAGAAGAGTAAATAATAATAATAAATCCACCTTCCTGACATACACACTTTCTTCCATGGGCATCCTCCCCACTTCATAGCCTCATTCTGAAAGCTGTCTGGAAACGAAATCAACTCCTGAAAATGATGACTAATGCTGAGCTTGAACGCTGATTTAATGGTTGCATGGGTGAACGTTAGTTGTTTGTCTTCAACTGAAGATGAAAAGTCCCAGCTGAGTAAAGATGGGCTGAGAGGAGCTGCTGCCCTGACACAACCTCTTCAGGGTTGTGACCAGGTCATTCAATGTACTGACAGCAATTGGAATCCTGGTATGTTTTCATCTCAGCATGGAATTGCTAAGCATTTTTAAACACATATATGTACAAAACACCAGTTATCAAGTCACTCAGGGCTCATCGGCATCTTTCACCCAGCCCTTTCTAGGCACAGGTCACACTTTCAACCTCTATTGTCTGAAAGCTTCTGGTTTCTTAACAAAAGTTATTTTAAGCAATTTTTTCCAGTAGCTTCTTACTAGGAATTACAGGTACCAATATTCCAAAGGAGCACAAAAGACTCTTTATGTATGGAACAACAGCTGCTCGGATGCTATTAGCCCAGAGCTGGAAAGAAGACAAAATTCCCACCATAGAAGAACAGCAAATCAAGCTGATGGACTATGCTGAGATTGCAAAGCTGACTGGAAAACTCAGAAACCAAGAGGAGGAAAAATATTATAAAAGAATGGGAAAATTTTAAAAGTTACCCAGGAGAGCACTGTAAGCAGATGGAAACTAGAGCAGGATTTTGACTCACTTGCAGTGGGAAAAAATACTATGGACAATATGGTTTAATATAAAAAGTGGAGTACGGATGAATATGCAATTGTAGATGCTTAAATTAAGACTCTAAGGAAGGGATGGGGGGGTCCTCAAGATTCAGGGAATCTCTTTTTATAGATAAGTTTTTTACTAGTTTGTGTTTATTTGTATTTTGTATTTGTAAAACCAATAAAAATTATTTTAAAAATAAAATAAAACAAACCTCTATTGTCTGAGCACTTTTTATTTTTATTTTTGCCTTGTTGCTTTCACCAGGAAAACCTATACTTTAACAATGAATCAGAACAAGCAGCGATATGGGTTTTACACAGGTGGCAGCTTTCAGCGATAAACAGCAAGTTTTCGTGTTGGGGCAGAAAACTCACACACACATTTTTAAAAATGCTGACCTGTACCTAGAAATGTGGCACAAAAGGAAGTGTGGAAGAGCCCTCAGCGAGGCCAATACAGCTTCTCATTGCAGTTATGCTTCATACCCATAGCTATGGGGGTCAATGGGACACCAGCCCCTCTCAGAATATCCATCTCTCCTTCCATTTTTTTTTTAAATGTTGAGATTAGCCCCTTCACTAAGGTAAATTGTTCAAGTATTCCATCCATTTGTCCTACAGAAGACGTGGAAGGGAATCGGGAAGATGGCTCTGTTTCTTGAATCAGTTAACCCCTATAGACTGAACACATGCTTGTATGTGCTGTGCAGTCAGCTGTTCTTGCACGCTGCTGTCCTCGACAGTGGAGCCACTTCCAAACAAACAAACAAACAGTGGCCTGGTGGAAGCCAGGAATAACTTCCATATGAACCTTCTCCAAAACAAAGGTTTATGACCAAAGCTGGGTTTCCTGTTCCAATCTGCGTGGAAGAAGCTGGGTCTTTTAGTCATGGTGGCAGAGGTTTTGTTGTTTATCCTCTTCCCCTGTGACGTTCTGGAGGAAAGATAAAACCTGCTGCATTTTGGGGAGCTAATCCCTTTGGGTTCATTTGTTTATTATGGTTATAGACCAGCTCGAAAGGCACATCTAGGACAGCTTTCACAAGAATAAAATATGCATTTAAAACAATTTACAGCAAACAGCTTAAGAATTAAAATTAAGTTAAACCCATAGACATGTGAGAACCTAAAATTTAAAGTTTGAGATATGATACAGATTGGCCCTATCACCCTGGAGGCTGACTTCAAATTTTTCCCCAGCAGACTAATTTGTTCCAGGAGGATGGTCTGCGGTGTGCCTACAAATATGCGTGCAGAATCTGGCGACCATCCAGGTCAATCCCTTTGGGTTGTTTCTCATTTGCTTTGATCATTAGGATTATTTTGTCACAAACAGACTTGGTACACTCTGACCTGTGAATCTTTGCTGACGAAGAGTTGTCGAAACAGGTCCTTGTCCTGATTTTTACTGGAATTTATTTTTATTTGCCTACTATACTGGGATTGATTCCTATTTGAACTCTTCGTCACACAAATAAAACCTTGTGAAGATATATTTGAAATCCATTTTTCTTCTGGCCTGAGTTCTTGCAATTTACTGTGTATTTCTAGACTTTACCAAGAGCCCCTAAATCTTGGCAAATAAACTCTCTAAAGGACCTTGAACATTAATGTGAAAGAATAGCGATAAGATGGAAAGTGGTGTGTTGAACCATCTGGTTGGGGTCAGTGTCTGCCAACTTTTGAGTGCCCTTGGAGCCATTGACCTCTGCTTACTCAGCCTGTGGAGGAGTAGACAGCAGATGGGAAGGATTGCAATTGCCACCAAGAGTGTTTCCTCTTTCACACAAAAAGTGACCTTCAGGGGTCTACTTCATCTGAAATTGATGCTCTTCTCGGGAAGCAAGCTATTGCCGTCTTCCTTGGAAATTTACACACATTCTTTGTATATGAGGTGTAGTAGACCTAAAATAAGTCATTACATGATATCATTATGTGGTTGAGGACTGTCACACAGACAACCTTTGGGCTGTAAACTCTGGTTTTAAGAACGCATCCAAGGAACTGCTTTAGACCATCTGACTTGATGAAACTTGACAGTTTCTCTCCAGGTTTTTCTGATAGGGCCTCTCCATGACCTACCTGGAGATTCCTGGCATTCAGCCTGTGACCTTCTGCATGCAAAGCAGGTGTCCTGTCACTATAGCCCCTCATTAAAATCCCACTTCCCCAAACTGGAAATTTGGAGATTCCCCCCCCCCCCAATTGTAGAGTTTTTAGTGTGAAACCATACACTACTGTATCCTCCAGTGTTTCATAAAAATAGGGACACACTTGTATTGCCCCCATTCCTAACTCAAGCCTCCATTCCTTTCTGCACAATGCTATTTTTTTGTGATGGGACAAAGTACTGACACCTCCTATTTTTTTGCTGAAACACACAACATTTTTATCAAGAGTACTGGCACCTCTTTTTTTTTTTACCAAAAAGATAAAGCACTGCTTATTAGGGTGATGACTTTTTCATTTTTTTCTCAAAAATTATTTCCTGTGCACAAATGGATGAACTTTTGCCTATTAATGACTAAAATGAGGTATATTCCAGTGAAATATTTAAAAAGGTTACACACAAACCGTTTTTTTGTATGCCATTATACCATTTCATAAAATTGTATTAACAATTCTATATATATTTCGTATCAAATTTGGACACAACACCACATTCCACAATGGGGAGTTTTCTTAGCAACATAGGGTATACAAATGTCACACCTGCGCAAGGTAAAAGCCCCTTTTAGGGACCTCAAAACTCAGCCAGCAGACCCTGCCGGACATGCTGGGGAAAGAACCTACAGGAGAGGTAGCAAAACATCGTCCTCTAGCGGCGTCTATACTGTTACTGCAGCTAAAAAAAAGCTTCCTTGTGTGTTTGATGACCCTATATAATGTTGTATATTGTTGTTGTTGTTGTTTAGTCGTTTAGTCGTGTCCGACTCTTCGTGACCCCATGGACCATAGCACGCCAGGCACTCCTGTCTTCCACTGCCTCCCGTAGTTTGGTCAAACTCATGTTCGTAGCTTCGAGAACACTGTCCAACCATCTTGTCCTCTGTCGTCCCCTTCTCCTAGTGCCCTCAATCTTTCCCAACATCAGGGTCTTTTCCAAGGATTCTTCTCTTCTCATGAGGTGGCCAAAGTATTGGAGCCTCAGCTTCACGATCTGTCCTTCCAGGGAGCACTCAGGGCTGATTTCCTTAAGAATGGATAGGTTTGATCTTCTAGCAGTCCATGGGACTCTCAAGAGTCTCCTCCAGCACCATAATTCAAAAGCATCAATTCTTCGGCGATCAGCCTTCTTTATGGTCCAGCTCTCACTTCCATACATCACTACTGGGAAAACCATAGCTTTAACTATACGGACCTTTGTCGGCAAGGTGATGTCTCTGCTTTTTAAGATGCTGTCTAGGTTTGTCATTGCTTTTCTCCCAAGAAGCAGGCGTCTTTTAATTTCGTGACTGCTGTCACCATCTGCAGTGATCAAGGAGCCCAAGAAAGTAAAATCTCTCACTGCCTCCATTTCTTCCCCTTCTATTTGCCAGGAGGTGATGGGACCAGTGGCCATGATCTTGGTTTTTTTGATGTTGAGCTTCAGACCATATTTTGCGCTCTCCTCTTTCACCCTCATTAAAAGGTGTATATATGTGACTCTAAAGCTTGGGTTCCATTTTATATTTGCTTACAGTGACTTCAAAAATGGTCAAAAAACTGATAAATAAAATTGTTTAAATCATTTTGTGCGTGAGATTTTCTTAAAATCAAATCTCTTTGAAAGTAAGATTTTATCTAATCTTTAATGAAAGCTCATCAAACTATGATACAGGGAAATGAGGTTGTAAAAAAGTCATCACCCTACTGCTTATACAATATTTAACTGCTATGTGTGGTATTCTTTTGCTCCCCAAGATCCCACCTGTGCCAGAAGCTAAGAGTAGGGCTGGTCCAAGATATTTTGCCAGGACAAAATGGCACCCCACCCTCATTCCACATACAAAGGTTGTCTGGACTGATATTTGAGCTTGGCTCCAACACGGGTGGTTGAACAGAGCTTGACTCCAACACTGAACAGAGCTTGACTCCAACAGCTTGACTCCAACACTGGTGGTTGAACAGATCAGGTTGAACAGAGGACAGCAGCATAGCTTACAGGGCTCAGAGCAGTCTGCAAGGCACACACAGTGTTGTACTCTGTCTGAAGAAAAGAGCTTTGGGGAGCGGCTACAGGAGGAATGACTGGCTGCTGCCACAGCTGCAGGATTTTGAAAGGACATTTGCACAAAGTCCTACCTAAATTGGCACTAAAGTCTACTCGGAAGATAAGTTTGCCAATGTGAGAAGTAAAACAGTGTCAATGCTTCTCCAAGCCAATGCTTTTCTTATGTGTATTTTATTTCTATTGTCCCATAAACAATTCCCAGAGCCAAAACACAAATACATTTTTATGGTCATTTTTCTGTCAGCCATACTGTCAGCAAATCCAGTATTTTAGTGCCTCAAGGACATTCTGAACAATATATTTTTAAAAGGTTTGCCACAGTTTGCTGATTGCAACCTGGGTGATGTCCAGGTTCCCACTCATGGCCGTGGCCAGATCAGACAAGAACAGGATTTATGTGCAAACAGCCCAATGACATGATGACTTTTATTGCAGATAAACTGTTTATTGAGGAAGTTTAGGACAAACCCTACTGATGTTGCATAGATGAAATAATGGCAGAAAGGGGAAGAATTTATGATCTGGAATAATTCAAAGCAGCCGAATAAAAAAGGGAGGACTATAAAGAGGTGACCATTCATGTGGATCATGTGACCATCATGATCCAAGCAACCTTTTCTTTTATAACATGGGTGGGGAACCTTTATCAGATTGAGGGCCACGTTTCCTTCTGGGCAAGCTTCCAGGGGACACATGGGTATAAATGGGAAGAATAACAAATGTCAACTTGACCTTTCTACAGGAGGGTATTTTTACCACCCTCTATCCTTAATTCAGGCAAGGGTCATGGTCAGAGTTCAAGGACAAAAACACTCATTGAGGGAACAAAGGAGGGCTGGTGCAGGATGTGGCTTAGGAAGGGGAAGGGTGACTGAAGAGGAGGTGTAACCTGGGGCAAGTTCCATTGGCTAGACAGGGGCACAGAGGGCCGTGTTTGGCCTCCAGACCTGAGGTTCCCAACCCCTGTGCTATAAGTGGCCTTAAGTCACTAGAAAGACTTTCGTATCCTTGGTGTTCTGAACTAATTTATGGGTTGAATGAAGAGAGAAGGATATTTTGGCTGGAAGATGCTATGGCGAACCCTATGTTGGCGAGCTCTGTGGAGCTTGTCAGCTTTAGAAAGGTTGTCTGACAGTCTGCTGGTACTAGATTGTTGGATCTAGCAAGCTGAAGCAGAGATAATAAGAGAGGTGCTCCTTCAATGGTATTTGGGCGCTGAGATGTTTAGGACTTTATACATTAAAGTGAGCACCTAACACCGGACCTGGTATTGCCAATATCAGCTTTTAAGGGTTGCTTGCTGACATACAATCCCAACTTGCAGCATCCATCAGTAACCTGGCAGTCACATTCTGCTCCAGCTGTAGCTTCCAGGCAGTTTCCAAGGTCAGCCCCAGATAGAGTGCATTGCGGTAGTCTAGATGTGACTACCACAGCATGTACTACTGTAGCTAGTGCCAACCTGGCAAGCTCCTTGCCAGTGGGGTTACCTGAATCTCGGGTAACAACGATGGCCCTAGAAGTAACCCTCAAAGCTATGAACATTTTCCTTCAGGAGGAATGCAACTCCATCCAGAACAGGCAATCTACTGACCTCCTGGACCTGGAAATCACTCACTATCAGTGACTCTGTCTAATTAAAATTCGGATTATTGGCTCTCACTCATTGCTGCTTCCAGGCGGCAGAGCAGCCTCTCCTGATTTTGGTGGAAAGGAGATACAGAGTTGGGTGTCAAAATGAAAAAAAACAAAACAGAAACAGAAAAATTGGGAGGAAACAAGCCAGCACTCATTTTTCTGTTCCCTGCCCAGGCCCTTATATCTTTAAATCAGTATAAATGCTAGGCAGAGGAACATAAGTCTCCAGTGCAACTGTCTGGTATCTGTCCTGTAAATAGGAATTGAACCACTGTGATATAGTGCGTCTAGTTCCATAACTTCTGAGCTGATCAAAAAGAGCCAACAGGTCACATCCCCCCCCCAATATCTTCCCAGAAAAAGAAGAGAGCAACAGCATTGTCAGGAGGGCACTATCCCCCCCACTGCTGAGTGGGACATTATTGAACTGATTTTGATGGCCTTGTCCCAAAGTTTGGTGGTAGCAAGCTGATGACTTCTCCATTTCTTCACCTAGCAAGTGTGAACATGTACAGAAGTATGTGATATTGCAAAACTCGGAAAAAAAAAGCTCTTTCCTCACATAGAAACTTCCCCTGCATCCTCAGCCTACCTCACACATTGGGAACAACAGGCTTTAATTAATTGCTTGTTATTGCTGGTTAAAAGCTTTCAAGCACCTCTCAGAATTTTAAAAGGCAATTATTGCAGCTTAGACAGTTATGATGATTTATTGTGGTTTACTTTTGTCCCTTTGTTTGTCCTGGAGTTTTTCTGCTTCTGAAATGACTCACAGTTCTCATCAGCCCTCAACACGGTCACTGCCTATATTGTCTGTCTTTGATTAGATACAAACTTCAAACCTATTTGTGGTTGCGCCAGCTTGTTTAAACCATTTTTCTCCATTCTTGTGAAGCAGCCTGAATAATACTCTTTGGAGGCAGCAAGATATTAGCCAAAAGTAAATTTAAGGGCAAAAGAGAGGGAATGTACAAGCAGAATTCCAGAGGGAAATGAGTGGTAGGCTCAACAGAGACTTACTGGAAGAAACAGATTGGCAGTCCCTGTGGGAAAACAATTGAAAACTGGCTGATTCCCAGTGAACTTTGTTTTCTCCATAAATGGACAGATACCAAGAAACAAAAAACTCTCACTTATCTTATTCTTTTTTCCATGCTCAGCCCTTATTGGACTCGCCCCCCCCCCCAGTTGCATCATATCCCCATTATGTTGGTGTGGGTGGTTGCTGTACAGGGGAGCCTTCAGATGTCTTCTAAAGGTTGTAAAGTTACTTATCTCCTTGGTTTGGGGGCCGCATAACCCTCCAACATTTGAAATAGGGACATTCCAATGAAAAGTAGGACAGTCTGGATCAAATAAGAAACCAGATGACCTCTATAAATCCAGGACTGTCCATGGAAAATAAGGACACTTGGACACTCTGTGCGTGTTTTGTTGTTGTTGTTGTTGTTGTTGTTGTTGTTGTTGTTGTTGTTGTTGTTGCTGTTGTTTGGTACTCCCAGCCACCTTCTTTTTTAAATTAAAATTTATATATAAATATAAATATACACATATTAGGTAAAGGCCCAGTTGTGACCGACTCTGGGGTTGCGGCGTTCATCTCGCATTACTAGTCGAGGGAGCCAGTGTGCAGCTTCCAGGTTATGTGGCCAGCATGACAAAGCCGCTTCTGGCGAACCAGAGCAGCACACGGAAACACCGTTTACCTTCCCGTCGGAGCGGTACCTATTTGTCTACTTGCACATTGACGGGCTTTCGAACTGCTAGGTTGGCAGGAGCTGGGACTGAGCAACGGGAGCTCACCCTGTCGTGGGGATTCGAACTGCCAACCTTCTGATCAGCAAGCCCTAGGCTCTGTGGTTTAACCCACAGCGCCACCCGTGTCCCTTCATACACATATTACCAAAATGCAGTAATAAGGGGTTAAGAGTAGTAAGGAAAAGAGGGGATGGAACAAAAAGGAATAGTAACATTGTGATAGAAAATTAAATTAATGTGGCAGAGGTATTTCACCTGTCATTCCACAACTGAATACACAGGGTCCATCACTCAACAATTTGGTAATTAGGATACATGACATTCCCATTATATATTAGCTTTATCAGCAGGGCGACCTGTCATATTTTCTTCAGCCATTCTGCAGCAAAGGTTCTCTCCAACACAACTTTTGGAAGGTACAGGAGTTCCATCCTCTCCTGTATCAGGTCGCCCCAAGTCAAAGAGGGGGAACTTGTGGCCCTTAACTATAAATTGTCAAGCATAAGGTGAGTGACAGGTGCCCTTCCCAAGGCCTAGGTGCAGCAATTTTACTCAAAAAACCTTGGACTGCTTGCAGTTAGAAAAGTGACCGGAAAATGCACTGTATGAGATGAACAAATAATTAATGGAAGATGTATAAAGCCTCCCTGGCCTGCCCCTTGCCCAGGAACAAGCAAAGTGTGCGCCTAACAAGTGGACGAGCAGCTAGCCGCCAAGCAAGGCTTTTACTGGGCGGCGACTGGCTGCTCGCTCGTGGTGGGGCAAGTGGCACCCTCCCGAGAGTGAAATCCAGGGCACCCCGCCCCTATCGCCCCCCCCCTTCTACGCCCCTGAGGATGAATGAAGGACATATGCTTATTGTTGTATAGTCATCCCTGGAAGCAAAGCAGAATGAAGGCTCAGGAAAGACCAGATACCATCTAATCTTTGCATAATATTTGTGTTACAAATCAGGATGAATGCTCAATAAACAGGATGTTGAGAGGAGTGTACCTTCTGAGATCAGAGTGTAAGATTTGGCTTGAAAATCTTATTTTTAGCCTTCTAGACTAGAGAAGGCAATATCCTAAAGTGGTATAACTGATTGCAAAGATATTAACTACCAAGTTGTCATATAGAAGTCTCCCAAAAACCTATTTTGAGCCAAAGCTCTTCGTCAGGGACAATGTAGTGATAAAAAGAACATTCTTCTTATTATTTTTATTGAAAAATATTTAAATTTGGAAGTAAGAAAAATTACCTGTTTGTTTATTTAGTTATTAAGAAGCAGTAAAATGCCGGCATCATTAGTATATCTCAGTGGGAATGATCCAGCCCAGTCTGAGCACTTTTGTTTTCATGGATCTGAATGTCAGTTACACGTGTGAGTTATGTAAGTGACCTCCTGAAATCACCTCTATGTGTGTAGCATGACTGCAGTGCTGAGAGAGAACATGGAGAGAACACTGACCATTTGTGCAAATAAGTTTCACTTGTATAACTATATCTCTGCAACCAAGAAATGGATGCATCTAACAGCTCTCTTCCTGATGGTGCAGGCAAAAACTGCATGCATAAACTAGTCCAAAGTTATGATTTAAAGGCGGCCCACGGTAGAGTAGAATGAACTAGATCAGGCACCCCCAAACTTCAGCCCTCCAGATGTTTTGGACTACAATTCCCATCATCCCTGACCACTAGTCCTGTTAGCTAGGGATCATGGGAGTTGTAGGCCAAAACATCTGGAGGGCCGCAGTTTGGGGATGCCTGAACTAGATGCAGAGCACCTCCTCCTCATTCATAAAAGGGGATCATTGGAACCTCTTCCCCACAAGCCCTTGGCCAGCAAATGTGCACTCTGTCAGCCAGCCAGGCATTAGTGGCTGTGAAGGAACCTTATGGGCTTTCCAACGGCCATCCAAACAGCATTAGGGCCACTTCTGCTGGTCACTTCTGCTTGGAATAGGACAACCACTTCTGCATTAGGTAGAAAGAGGAAATGTATCACACACCGGGGGGGGGGGGAGGCACTGGTTTGCATTACATTTCCACATACTAATTTATTTGTAAGGTTGCAAATTTAGAAATGATTACTATAATTTCACTGCTGAGACAGCCCTCTCTAAAGAAGGACACACGACCCAACTGCATGCACAGAAGGGGCGATCAGGTTCATATATTCAGTCCTCTTGGATGAACAGCTGCATCCCAGTGCCTTTCAGTTCATATAAACAGAATGTCCTGGATAAAAAAACAAACAGGAAATTACTTGTGCATGTTATAACACACATGACATTGGATTGTTCCTCTTCTCCAGCCCATCTGCCTCATGTTGTTAGAAGCAAATCATGTAGCCCACTTCCATTTCCTTTTAAAATAGGAAAGAACATCGAGGGTTTTTCATAAAGCCAAGGCTAAATGGTGCTATTTAGTCGATGCCTGTTTTTATTCAGGCAGCCCGTCTCTTTTATTCTGGATTCTCGTGGTTGCTGCTTTTGTTACTCTTGAATGGAGCTAGAGACAGCCACTGACGTACTGTAGCTCTAAATCGTCAGTCCAGTTCACTGGGCACAACAACCCAGGATTTCCACCCACTCACCACCTTCAAACCACAGTGTAATGTTCATGGATTGTTGTGGGTTCTTATTGCTTGAAGATGTCTTTGTTTACTACGCATTCACATCAGGAGAGAGATTCACTCAGTGAACTTTGAGAAAGGTAGAATTAGGCTGTGTCCATGCTAGGGCATTCATTCATATATGGGTCATTGTCAGGGCCACCAGAAGACATGTTGGCACCCATAAGTGAACCACAAAATGGCACCCTCCTCCCCACCAGGGAAGAAGGGGTGAGTGAAGAAGTACGTCAGGAACAAGGGTGGGATCTGCTTCCTTTGTGGATCCTGTTGCCTGAGGCAATCTCACTTTACCTCATGGGCAGACCAGCCCTGGTCACTGTTTCCATATGTGTCTTTGTGCTTCTTCAACCATAAGAACATAAAAAGAGCCTGTTATTCCTTGTAAGAGAACTACTTGAAGATGATTCACAGATGGCATTTAACTCCAAGTAGGCTTGCTAAGATGTATTAAACTGAATCAGATAAGTGCTGGAGATGCAAAGAGCTGAGGGAACATTTTTTCATATGTGGTGGACTTACCGGTATAAAAGGGTAAAAGAGTATTGGGAAATGATCCATAATGAATGGAAAAAATGCTTTAAAGTACTCCCCCCCCCCCAAAAAAAAACACCACCCAGAGTCCTTTCTGTTGGGGAGAATTAAGACTGAAATTTCCAGGTGTCAAAAAATTTCCAGGTGTTATTTATGTATGCTACTACTGTGGCCTGTGTTTTGTTAGCCCCAAGATGGAAAATGAGCGAGGTCCCAACCGAAGAAGAATGGCAACTGAAGTTGACAGAATATGTGCAGCTTGCAGATTAAACAGATAGAATAAGAGAAGAAGAAGAACATACGTTAAGAGAAGATTGGAAAACGTTTATTGAATGTATGGGAAACAACTGTGTACAGCTGAAAATGCTGGCAGCATTAAGGTAAATTCAACAGTGTAAATAAGTTTTGGTGGATGTAATAATGGAATACTGAATGGTATTGTTTTTATAAAATATGCAGGAATTTATGATATGTAAAATGAACCATGGAAAGAGAAGGGGGGAAGTCATTGATATTTCAAGGATGTAAAAATGAGTACTTTAAATTGTAAAACAGAAAACTTAATATGAGAGAGAGAGAGAGAGAGAGAGAGAGAGAGAGAGAGAGAGAGAGAGAGAGAGAAGAGCCTACTGGATCAGGCCAATGGCCCATCTAGTCCAGCATCCTGCTCTCATAGTAACCAATTAGATTCCTGTGAGAAACTTGCAAGAAGGACCTGGGCACAAGAAGACTGTCCTCTTCTGTGGCTTCCAGCAACTGGTATTCAGAAGCTTTGCTGCCTCCAGCTACTCATGCAATTTCAATTTTTTGTCTCTGAAATCTACAATCTACACGAGTGGGTGGTGCTTGATGGAATTTAATTGTGCTAGATGGTGTTGTCCTGTTCCTTTGAGTTAACAACTACCCACCCACTGTAAGTTCCAGGAACCTAAGTGCCATTGTGTACTTTCATATTTATTTGTGTGCAAGTATCTTTAAATTTGGGGCGCGGGTGGCTCATGGGATGCGGGTGGTGCTGTGGGTTAAACCACAGAGTCTAGGGCTTGCCGATCAGAAGGTCGGCGGTTTGAATCCCCGTGACAGGGTGAGCTCCCATTGCTCGGTCCCTGCTCCTGCCAACCTAGCAGTTCAAAAGCATGTCAAAGTGCAAGTAGATAAATAGGTACCACTGTGGTAGGAAGGTAAACGGCATTTCCGTGCACTGCTCTGGTTCACCAGAAGCGGCTTAGTCATGCTGGCCACATGACCCGGAAGCTGAACGCCGGCTCCCTCGGCCAGTAAAGCGAGATGAGTGCCACAACCCCAGAGTCGTCCACAACTGGACCTAATGGTCAGGGGTCCCTTTACCTATCTTTAAATTTGCTCATACCTCCCCCCCTTCAAATACATTACAGGTGGGTTTAGTTTATCAGACCCAAATTAGCCACATTCATTTTTATCCTGTAAGGTAAAAAAATGCATTTTGAAAGAAAACAGACATGTATTTAGCTGAGCTGAAATATCGCCCAGTTCCTTAGGGTACTGTCAGAGGGTCATCGTGGCTACTCTAGAATAACTCCGCCTGAGTCCAGTTTGTCTTCAAAGACATTTATTGTGTTATTTATTTACAGTGTAGAGACAGCTTAAAACATCACCTCTCATCCTGAATCAGAATCCGGCAATGGCGTACGTCTGTTCCTACGCCAGCAAAGTAGTCTGGGCACCCCAAAACGCCGCCCCCTTGAGCTACATTGCGGCGCTCTCCTTAATTCTGGCGCCAGAAGGAGTGATGCCCTTTCAGCTTCCTCCCTCAGCAGTCGGTGCCCTCGCTCTGCAGTATCCCCAAGTGTCTGCCTGCATCCCTCCGCCTCCGAGCTTTCCCATTGTTCCTCCCTCTGATTTCTCTCCTCCTCCGAGTCTCTCCCTCCTCCTCTGGCTGCTTCAGAACCACTGGTGCTCTCTGTACTTGACAAGGTGGACGTCAGGATGATGGGGGCTGGCTCCCTGTAGGGAGTCACCCTTACAGGTACAATAAACAATATCTGGTTATACTGTCAAATATGACTGCCTGTTCTTGAAAGACTATATACATTTAGTACTCCATCAGACAGCCAACTTAAAACAATGAGCTTCTTTTTAAAGCATTTTAGTTTCAGTGAATACATTAATATTTCCCAAAGAGCCCTGCA
Source organism: Zootoca vivipara (assembly GCF_965207765.1). Classification (NCBI taxonomy): domain Eukaryota; kingdom Metazoa; phylum Chordata; class Lepidosauria; order Squamata; family Lacertidae; genus Zootoca; species Zootoca vivipara. The sequence continues at coordinate 32,718,392 of NC_142588.1, read as the reverse complement.
AGTCCTATTTTAAAAGCCAATTCATTTTTTATATGTGTCATGTGCACGTGTGAGGGAATTTAGAATACTATTATGTTTATAAATGCGGTGGAGTCAGACCCTGTACGAAACCTTTTGCCCCTTCAACCAAAACTAAATATGTACCGTGCCTATAGCAAGTTCCACTCCTTGTATAAAACCACAAACTTGCAGTACTGCTGCAGTGGCTGGGCTATTATAGTTGAAAATGAGGCGGTTTGCTCAGAAATAACTTTTTCGGCTGCTGAGGTTTTAATATCTCAAAATAGGCACTGCAACAACGACTTAAGATGTAATGGTTTAAACTACGTGCGAAGAAAAACCCAGGGTTTGTTGTGAGACTCACTCTTTCCTCTGGTTAAACGAAGCTGATTTAATCTGTGCCCCATTTTACAGTATTTGTTATGCAGACAGCCTCTCTGCTAAAAACCTGGACTCAGGAATCCTGTTTACAAAAATGTGATAACTAGAGGGACTAGCAGCTCTTCCGGAGAGAGGGGTGAATTTTGCTCTATTCCCTCCTGACAACTGCTTCTGTTCATGTATATTGTTATGAGTTTGGGGAGTGGGGTGGGCTATATGCTGTTGTTGTTGTTGTTGTTTAGTCGTGTCCGACTCTTCGTGACCCCATGGACCAGAGCACGCGAGGCACTCCTGTCTTCCACTGCCTCCCGCAGTTTGGTCAGACTCATGTTGGTGGCTTCGAGAACACTGTCCAACCATCTCGTCCTCTGTCGTCCCCTTCTCCTAGTGCCCTCAATCTTTCCCGACATCAGGGTCTTTTCCAGGGAGTCTTCTCTTCTCATGAGGTGGCCAAAGTATTGGGGCCTCAGCTTCACGATCTGTCCTTCCAGTGAGCACTCAGGGCTATATGCTGAGACCCTTCTAATTCCTGGATAGACCAAGTGTCAAAATCTAATTAAGGATTCAAATTGTTGAAATAGCCAGAGAAGTTTCTTGGTGATGCCCCTCAAAATATAGGCCATTAAGGAAGTGTCTTTGTGCCAGACTCCAAATGCGTGGGCCACCCTCCCTCAACTCGCTGGTAGTTAGAAAGATGAAGGCCAAAGCTGAGAGTGGAGTTACGTATGCGAGCCAGAAGCTGGAAGCAGCAGGCTGGGAAGTGAGAGTGATAACCCAAGGCTGTGGCTATGGGAGAAGCAAGACCCTCTTGTGGTGTTGATGAGGTCAACCCCTCCATTATAGACTCAAGTTGTATAGATGTGTAAATAAACCATATACCCTAAAGACACTGCAGTCTCCGCTATTCCTCATTCAGAAGGGAACCTGAATCCTGGGCAAGCGCCTTGCACCCCTGCAATCTTGCACCGCTTGGAGATTGGGGTGGCATGCAACAAAATTAGCATATGTTGGTTGCTTTTCTCTATTTACACACTCTGGACAACAACATGGTGCCCACTTGTCCACAAGGAGATCCTTTTCCATGGGTTATAGGCTGGAACTCCCCTACCCCCACAAGGACTTACTAATTTCCCAAACTTCCCCTTCTATAAAACCCTGTGCTAAGTGCACAATATAACAATTTCCTGGGAATGTTGCCTGCAGTTTTTGAATTTAGGGCTGCTCTTCTTCACATAGATTCTGGGAGTATAAAATCCCACTAGTGTGATTATCAAGTATATGGAAAGGTTAGAGAAACCATTTTATTTTTATGTTATTCTTATTACGTCTGTCTTGAATGCCTCTCCCTTCAGCTGCACAGAACATCCCAATAGATTTAATTTAATGCATGCAAATCAATGTGATTTATTTGGGCTAAATCTAGATTTTGGAATCCTTTCTGATGACTGTAAAACATTATTTGGGCTTTCGTCTTCTTAGCAAATTATTTTTCATGATTTACTGTATGATTCCATCTCCCATATATAGATGTTTTTCTAGATGTATTTTAATATATATCACACACACACACACACACACACACACACACACACACACACATTCATATGTGTGTGTGCATGTCTGAGTGCAATTTTTTTTTTGGTGAATTTGGATTTATGTTGTAACTGGTCAAGTAGCTGTGTAGAAAGACCCCCTTTCTCACTTAGCTTCTGACCTTGACTATAGGAATGAGCATTAAAGAGAAACGTAAACTCAAGCTGAAGACTCCGAGGGAACTGAAAAAATGGGGCTGTCTTGCCCCCAAAGACGCCTCTTCTAATCTAAGCTAGCTCCATTCTTCACACTGAACAGGAAAATATAGGGCTGGTTATAGCCTGTGCAAAAAGTAATACCTGCAAAAATTATCAAATAAAGGTCATTCTGTTTAGATACTTGAGGTTCAAATGGATATTAAGGACTTGCATGCAGTCCGTCAATATTGTCATGAATTCAAACTTCATCATTATTTATAACCCACCCTTTCTCTGGGGAGCTGAAGACAACGTATGTGATTATACCCTCACAATAGCCCTGAGAGGTAGATTAAGCTGAGATTGGTCCAAGGTCAGCCAGTGAGCTCTATAGCCAAGTGGTATTTGGTATTTGGATATCGCTAGTTCTAGCCCAGGGGTCGGCAATGTGCGGCCCATGGGCCGGATGCGGCCACGAATACCGTTTTACTGGCCCACAAGCTGCCCCCAAACCGAGCCACCAGCTCAGCAAGTCCCCCATGCGCTGCGCTAAACCAGCGCAACGCGGCACAGGGACTCGCCGAGTGGTGCCAGAAATGGCGTCTGTGCATGTCCAGACACTGTAAATCACTTCTGCACAGGCGCTATTTCTGGTGTCTGGGCAAGTGCAGAAGTGATTTCCGGTGCTGTGGACATGCACAGACGCGTTTTTGGCATTGCGCTGCACCAGTCCGGCCCACAGATGATCTCCATGGGAGTGATCCGGCCCATGGCCAGTAAACCTTGCCAACCCCTGTTCTAGCCCAATATTCAAACCACTTCACCAAACTCCATAAGTAGAACATGCAGCAGCAGGAGCAGGGGTGGAAACAACACTGAAAGTCAAGTGATGTGTTCCACTGAAGTGCCGTTGCATAGAAACATGGCTCTGCATTTTTTGCGCCTGTTTCATCATCCCAAATTGGCACCTTTTTATAGTGAGAAAGTGAATGGCTAGGCATTGGTTACAGTTCTATTGTATACACAGTCTTTCAGCTTTTTGTTGTTGTTGTTAAGGGAACTCAGTTACAAAGTCACTGCAATCTATTGGAACAGAAATAAAACAAATGTAAGGATGGGCAGTGAGGGCCAGGTTAGGGACAATAGCAGGCTGAAAGCAAAGAATAAGGTTACTGTAACTTCCGTCATAGAGCTTTCAGTATGCTGATGACAACGTATTGTGTGCACGCTCAGAGGATGACCTCCAAACCACCCTAAATATCTTTGCAGAAGCTTATGAAAAGCTTGGCCTATCACTCAACATCCAAAAAACCAAAATGCTGCACCAACAAGTACAAAATAACCCCTCTGCAGTGCCACAAATCCAACTCAACGGTGTAACATTGGAAAAAATTGATCAATTCTCCTACCTAGGCAGTTATCTTTCCCAAGGGCCAACATTGATGCTGAAATCCAGCATCGTGTGAGCTCTACGAGTGCGGCTTTCTCCCGATTGAAGTGCAGAGTGTTTGAGGACCGGGACATTCACAGGGAAACAAAAATGCTTGTTTACAAAGCTACTGTACTACCAACCTTACTATATGCTTGTGAAACATGGACTACTTATAAACTGTACTTAAAAATGGAAAGCATAATGCTGGTGGCCAACAAAAGAGGTTTAAAGACTGTCTCAAGGCAAATCTTAAAAAAAATAATGTAGTATAAACACTGACAACTGGGAAACACTGGCCTGCAAGCGCTCCAGTTGGAGAACAGCCTTTACCAAAGGTGTCATGGGCTTTGAAGACACTCGAACTCAGGACACAAGGGAGAAACATTCTAGGAGGAAGGCAAGCTTGGCAAATCCACACTGAACAACTCCCGCCTGGAAACCAATGTCCCCACTGTGGAAGGACATGTAGATCCAGAATTGGCCTCCACAGACTCATTTTTAAAACTGTGTTTATGGAAGACAATCTTACTCGGCTACGAGTAATCGCAAAAGAAGAAGAAGAAGAAGACTTGCTTGAATTAACAAATAAGAAAGTTTTGAGAATTAAATTCTAGATTAAAATTGGTTACTTAATTGAGAAGGGGATTGTAACAAAAACACTGGGGCCTAATTTGAATAGTAGAGTGCCTGGTATCTGGTGGGCAATCTCATCCTTTATTTCCACACTGCAGATGCAGACCAAAGCACTCGTCAGGAGAGCTATGAGCTTCAGGTGTGGGTCAGATGCATTGTCAATCCCAGCAGGTATATAACAGGAAGACCCGGCCTGCCCAGGCCTGCGGCTTGCCCAAAGGGTCTAATAAGATTCTGCAATCTGGTGTGTTCTACTCTGCAGTGACTTATAAATGCTAGAAATCTTTTGAAGATGCTATTAGTCATAGCCACCTCTGTAGCTATGAATCTCCATAACCATGAAGCAAAGGATCACATGACTCAATTCCCTGACATTTCATGCATTAGAAACAATGCTGCTTGATTGTGCACTTTTATTGCTTAATCATAAACTCTTCACAAGTCTGTGCTAAGTACACTTGATGCAATTTCTTGGAAATACCCTGAATGTTTCTGTGAAATCTAAAGTAGGTGTTTGTAAAAATGAATCTCAGACAATTAGACTAACGAAATCAATTCCCTAGAAAAGCAGTTTTTTAAATCATCCAAGGCAAACAAGGAAATAGTAAACCAGTAAATCATGAAATGGTTGGTGGAACTGGTGGTGACAAAGTACAATTTGTCAAGAAGCATATGAAACAGAGAGGACATTATGTGCTCCCCCTACCATCATCTTCTCTCCCAGAGTTTGTAGGATGAACTTTCAGCTGATAAATCAGCAGTCATTTAGCTCAGTGCTTTGTCAAGCCAGCCTTGGTGGATTACCAACATAAGTCTGAAAATCTGATTGACAATACTAGCCATTTCCCCCCCCCCCAACTTGCTGTTCCACAGAAGCTGTGACGGATGTAGCCCTAAGTGCAAGAGAGCTGTAGATAAATAGCCAGGCATTGGTCATAGCCAACACTACAGCTGTTGCAACCCTGCTAGGGAGCCGTGTGTGAAACAACACACAGAACTGCTTTGCCTGGGGGAGCTGTTCTTGGTGAGACTCCAAAGAAAGCCTCTTGTGATATGCTCCCCACTTCCCTAAGCAATGAGACGTCCCAAGGGCAGGGTTTTGAAGGATAGATTGCTGGAGAAACTACTGGTGTTTTTGAAAGATTTGCTTTAGTTACAATATGCAAGCAGAGCAAGAGGCAGGCAGGGAGCCTGTGCTTCAAGCTCTTTGTTGATATATATGTGCATGCCACTATTTATTCACACAAAGGACAGACAAATCTGTCGTTTTCACAGGTCCTGCAATTTCTCATTTTCTCAATCTTGAATTCAATTATCCACATCTCGTGGCAATTTGTGATTTATTTATTTATTTAGAAGAATCCTCATGAAAATTCACCATCATTTTAGTGCGAATCTCTCACAATATACATTTTTTTCTATGCAGTTTTGACAAATATGCATACTTTCCCCCAAGCTATTATCCCTTATAGAATGCTTTTAGTGTGTTATACTATGCATTCTTCATGGCAATATATGCATTGCTTGGCTGGAGAACTGCGCTGCAAAATTCAGTGAAATGTGAATTTCAAAGAACGGTTGTGTTTCAGTTTGTGGATTCAGCCACATTATTAAAAATGAGATGTTATAATTGCGTTGTAACACTGTGACATCAGATGGCACTATAGAGCTGAAATCGGAACTCTATGAAATTTTCCATTGTGAGCTTTAAAAAGTCCGCCCCTCCCCAAGTATTTCCAGAGCATTTTTAATAGCTCTGTAGATGCAGCCTGTCTATTGTTTTGGAGGGTGCAAATTAGGCAAGTTCTTTAAAAGTGAGCTGAATCAAATTTCTTCTCCATCCCTCCATGCCTTCATCAGTGGAAGGAAGGAGATCAAATTTTCAAAGTTCTGATGGCTGACACTCAGGAGATATTAGCTCCCATCCTCCAACCATTCTGAGCGAGTAACATGCAGTCTGCCTGACAAAAGGAACAGCTGGTCAGAGGCCATAACATTACAGTGGTACCTCGGTTTACAGACACAATTGGTTCTGGAAGTCTGTACTTAACCTGAAGCGAACTTTCCCATTGAAAGTAATGGAAAGTGGATGAATCCGTTCCAGACGGTCCGTGGAGTACTTAAACTGAAGTGTACTTAACCTGAAGCGAACTTTCCCATTGAAAGTAATGGAAAGTGGATTAATCTGTTCCAGACAGGTCTGCAGAGTACTTAAACTGAAAATACTCAAACGGAGGCATACTCAAACCGAGGTATGACTGTATTCCTAAAGGCCCTTTAGTATCTTTTCAGAAGGTGGGTGGGGGTTTCTCTCACTCTCCCACATTTCAGACCACACAGCTATATCTTCAAGCCAACTCTGTGGTTCTCATGCTGAGTAACTGAATAGTATAAGCTATTAAATAGGTTTATGTCCTTGGTGTGCATGCCAAGGACCACACATGGTGACTGTTTGACCTGTGTTACTGAGATCATTGATGCATTTAGTGGAAGTGCAACCATACATTTGAGTTTAATCTTGTATATATCCAATCTTGTAATCTTGTATATATAGCCCCTTCATGGATCAATGCCTTGTTGTGGCGAAGAGGCTTGAATAACTCAGAGAAGCTATGAGCTATGCCATGCAGGGCCACCTAAGATGGACACGTCATAGTGGAGAGTGAATTGTACCTTCAGACAGGAGGGAATGACTAAAGTGGAATCAACGGTCTTCAACTTTTTCAGGCCTGAGGGCCATGTATGTAGCTGAGTGGGAGACCAAGTGCCTTGCATGCAGAAGATCCCAGAATGAATCTCCAGCCTCCCCAGGTGGGCCAAGGAGAGACCTGCTGTCTGATACCCTGGAGAGCCACTGCTCATTGGTGTAGAACATGGACTCTGTATAAAGCAGATTCACATGTTCCTAAGTGGGAATAGTTGTGTGGACCACCTGGATCATCTCTGAATTTCATGGCACAAGTAAAACTTCAACATCAACCATACCAGCTGTAACATTTTCATAGCCCCCATGAAACCCTCAGAGATCCCATTAGTCCCCAAGAGTGGATCACTCTAATACAGCAGATGGTTAACCACTGATCCTGGACCTGATCTGGCATCTCAAGAAAATCTTCCAGACCCCTCCAAGACTCCACCAATTTTGGTGTCAGCAGCAATAATCAACGACAACAACAAAACCCCACAACACAAAAAGACACACAGCACTGTGGTGGGTGATCTCTACCTAATGAAGCCAAATATAATGAAACCCCCCCCCACTTCAGATCACAATCCTCTTGCCTGGTTTAGGAAACAAAGTCCAGAAAGTCTTTTGTCACATGTTTTGGGATGGTTACAAGCCCCAAGGGTTATGATGGTGATCATGAAGCCCTGAGCAGCAGCTCTAGCAAGAATGTCAATGCCTTATGGTTGGGGATTCGCAGATTTGTCCATTTTGGTTTCCCAACCTTTAGTTCAGTTCTCCACATCAGTTTCATGTTTGTGTATATATATTTAAAAACTAATGAAGATTCATCAGTATTTTAGCACACATTTCTTCCAATATATACTTTTCTGTGTGCAGTTTTGCATCAGTTGGTTTTTGACACTAGAAATAAACTCAAAAGCATTTCCTCACTGACCTTAGAGAAATAGAAACCACAAATAACCAACTTCTTCATTTGGTTCTTGTATAGACATGCTGAAGACATACACTTTAGTTCCCAAGTTTTGAGAATCTGTCTCTAACCCAATTTCACATCCAGTATTAGTCATACTCTTTTGATCTGCCTTGCTGGAAATTTCATTTTGCTTTCATGGGACAGAGCACAGTGCACCTAAGAGGATTATGTCGTATTGCAGCTAGAGAGCATATGAAGGTATTAGGTGAAATCCCTGATCTTCAATATGAGCTGGGTAGGGATGCCTGAGTCACTTGTTCCTGGAAAATTCTGAAGTGAACTCACATAATGCACATGTCTCACACTCTTCTGAAGATGGGGAAGTCATTGTATGTCCTGCACAAGGTGACTAACTCCCAGGAGCAGAACTAAGGTAGAATGAGAACCAAAGATGCATTAAAATAGGCCACAGTGTTAGTGATTAGGTTACCTAGGCATAAGACATTTGACTGTGTTGACCACAGCAAACTATGGCAAGCTCTTAAAGAAATGGGAGTGCCTGATCACCTCATCTGTCTCCTGAGAAATCGTGGGACAAGAAGCTACAGTTAGAACTAGATACGGAATAACTGATTGGTTCAAAATTGGTAAAGGAGTACGACAAGGCTGTATATTGTCTCCCTGCTTATTTAACTTATATGCAGAATTCATCATGCGAAAGGCTGGACTAGATGACGCAATGACAAACCTTGACAGCATCTTAAAAAGCAGAGACATCACCTTGCCGACAAAGGTCCGTATAGTTAAAGCTATAGTTTTCCTAGTAGTGATGTATGGAAGTGAGAGCTGGACCATAAAGAAGGCTGATCGCCGAAGAATTGATGCTTTTGAATTATGGTGCTGGAGGAGACTCTTGAGAGTCCCATGGACTGCAAGAAGATCAAACCTATCCATTCTTAAAGAAATCAGCCCTGAGTGCTCACTGGAAGGACAGATTGTGAAGCTGAGGCTCCAATACTATGGCCACCTCTTGAGAAGAGAAGACTCCCTGGAAAAGACCCTGATGTTGGGAAAGATGGAGGGCACAAGGAGAAGGGGATGAGAGAGGACAAGATGGTTGGACAGTGTTCTTGAAGCTACTAACATGCGTCTGACCAAACTGCAGGAGGCAGTGCAAGACAGGAGTGCCTGGCGTGCTCTGGTCCAGGGGATTACGAAGAGTCGGAAACGACTAGACAACAACAACAGGCATAAGACATAGACTACATGGGCTGTTTGCATGTACGGAAAGGGCACTTTCATTAATTATTGTCCCCAGGTTGCTGGTGGTGGTCCAGGAGGGAGAGCAGCTGCTTCCTGGCTGCATCCCATCCTCGAGGTGGCAGGTAGGGAGAGAAGGATGAATGGAGGAGCAGCAAGAGAGTGACCAGGAACTCCTCTAAACACACAGAGAGGGCAGCAAAGAAGCAGGAGAAGGTAGTGTTGCTATAGTGGAGAGCTCAGAATGAGCAGTTGCTACAGCCAGGTCTAGCCTTTCTTGTATCTTGCATGTACAGGCCAGTTAGGAGCATCTTACATGTGTTGAAAAACAAACTAAACCAAATTATATTGGCAATGCAAGTGAGGCAAAGAAGTCATGTTCTTTACTCCATGACGAGGGAGGAGTCTGGAAGAGAAGGCTAGGAAGCCTAAAAATGGGTACTTGATTTAATTAATGGTACAGGTTTTGGCTGCTTCTTTTGTGCTTTCTCTCCAGGCAGGGCTTAGAGAGCCACCACAAAGCCTGGTCCCTCCAAAGGATCATCCCCAAGCTTCTGAGTACCATGCCAATCCCATCTAATATTGCATTGCACTGAGATTAGAATGGAATTTGTGTTTCTCTCTGTGTGCACATTGTATGAGGCAGAGAGAGAGAGAGTTGAAGAAACTGCTTAGTCCTCACATTGCCACACACAACCAAAGTGATGGACTAGCCTAGAAAATGGACAGCAGCCCAAGTTCAGGGCAGAGATACTGGCAGACCATACCCTTAGTTAGCCCACAACAACAAAAACCATTGAGAGAGAGAACATTTGTGGTGGAATGTATCTCATCCATAATGCCATCCTCAAAAAAATGTTATGTTTGCAAAATGCAGGAGATCACATCTGCAAGGCTTGGAGCAGCATGACTTCAGAGTCACGAAGTCCAATACTGTCACATCCTTCAAGGAAATGTCGAAACAAAATGAAATCCAGCTTCTTAGATGGCAGGGCATTGGACATGGGAATGGAATTAAAAAGGTGCCCTGCACTTCTCGGAAACTAAAGGGCACACACATACAACTAAGAATGGATGCCTGCTGCAGCATCAGCAAAGAATAACTTTCAAAACAAAAAAATGGCACACTGGTGTGGCCACAGAGGTAGATAATAGTGAATAAGCATTCATGACCAAAGCCACAATGAGATCAGGGGTAGGAAACCTTTTCACCCTGAGGGTCATATTTCATCACGGGGAGCATCTGGGGAGATACATGATACCTTATTTTCCAAATATATATATGTCAGTTTTCAGAGCAAAACTCTCCCAAGGCAGCTTTTCACTTTTCAAATGTAGATTCACAGGACTAAGGTTTTTCCTGAAATTAGTCCACACACTTTGGGAGCTCGAAAAACAAGATTTAACCCCACTGGCAGCAAGTCGACAGCTTATTCCACAATCTGCATTTTGAGTAAACATGGATTTAACTACAAAAAAAAAAACTCCATGCAAACACTCAGGTTGCTTCCAGACTGTTAGCATTTTGCAGGAAGCATTCAAGAGCATGCCAGAAATTTAGGTTCGCGTAATCATAGTGGAGTACAGCAAGCTTTTGCTCTGGCACAAGAAATTTGCAAGCACTTCTCTCCTCCCTCCCAACACACAAAAGAGAAAAGAAAAGCAAGGAGGGGGGAAAAGAGAGAATTTACAAGATTTGGGAGTAGGTTCTCCTTAGCTTTGGCCAAATGCAGCAGATTCTTCATTCTGGGAGAGGCAGGGAGAGAGTTATGCTGAAGCTGGCATGAACTGTTTTATCTTTTTTTAAAGAAAAAAAATGTGGATGTGGATGAAGCATGTGATGCTTTGTTTTTAAAGAAAAGGCTTGTGGCTATGATCCAATGAGCTTCAGAGCAGTTTCCAGAACTCTGGGCCTAAGGGGCTGTACTTCAATTATAAACTCTGTTTCTTTTGGAAAGGGCAGAGCACAGTAGGGTTATGTTACTTTTGTCTAAATCCCTTCATTAACAATGTATCTGCGTTTCAGGTTTTATAAGGGTGCTGTAGCAAGCACAAATTCAGTGCCATTTCTGAAACAGCTGTGTTTGGGGCAGTTGTGTCATCTGGGTAGGAAGCTGGGAGAGAAGTCAGGGCGCCCCTCAGCAGAAAGAAAAGGAGGACTCTCCTTGTCTCTCTTTGGTCCACCCCCTTCATTTCTCTGTTCTGGGAAACATGGGAGCTGGTTGCAGCAGGAGAGGGAGACTCTCTGGATTCTTCAGCAGCTGCCCTCCGCTCTGCCTCTTGACCCCACTCTGCTTCTGCCTCTGATTCTGAACTGCTCTCTGCCACAGCCTCTTCCTGCTCACTAAACCTTGTTGCCTCCTCTGTTTCCAGGAAACCCCACCCCCCCCGGTATTTCCCCTCTGACCACTCATGCCAGAGTGGTGCATGCTCTAGTTATCTCTCGCTTGGACTACTGCAATGCGCTCTATGTGGGGCTACCTTTGAAGGTGACCCAAAAACTACAACTAATCCAGAATGTGGCAGCTAGACTGGTGACTGGGAGCGGCCGCTGATACCACATAACACCAGTCTTGAAAGATCTCCATTGGCTCCCAGTTCGTTTCAGAGCACAATTCAAAGTGTTGGTGCGGACCTTTAAAGCCCTAAAGGTCCAGTATACCTGAAGGAGCATCTCCACTCCCATCATTCTGCCCGGACACTGAGGTCCAGTGCCGAGGGCCTTCTGGAGGTTCCCTCGTTGCAAGAAACCAAGTTGCAGGGAACCAAGTTGCAGGGAACCTGCCCCGTGGAACGCCCTCCCATCTGATGTCAAAGAGAACAACAACTACCAGACTTTTAGAAGACATCTGAAGGCAGCCCTGTTTAGGGAGGCTTTTAATGTTTAATAGATTACTGTATTTTATTTTTCTGTTGGAAGCCACCCAGAGTGGCTGGGGAAACCCAGCCAGATGGGCGGGGTATAAATAAGTTGTTGTTGTTGTTGTCATCCCACCACCAGTCTCCGGACTATGAGCCGAAGGGAATGAGCCGAAGATTCCCCAGATAGTGTCTCCCACCACTCATCTGTACCCAGCCAATCCATGACAATTTTCAGGTACCAAGAGGGAGAAGGGCAAGGCAGCGGGGAGCTCTATGCAGTGCGGGTGCAGCAGTAGTGTTCCTCCTGCTGCCGCACCTACACTGTGCCAAAATCGCTTGTAGCTTTGCCCCTCTCCTTAGTTAATGGCAGTGATGCTCAACATTGGGAAGCTACATGAGCACACCAGCCGCACTGCTGTGTCGACTGCTACTGCTTTGATAGTTCTGATGATCTGCCGCACTCTGCTGTTCCCAAGAGCAATTTTCCACATCTTGTACAAAAAGGAAATCATGCCATGTCTATTGGAATATTGTACAGTCTTGCTTGAAATGTCCTATTCAAGGGATAGCCAAGGTAGAGCCCTCCAGATATTGTTGACTACAACTCCCATCATTGCCAGGCACCCAAACACCTGGAGGGTCTCGTAGCCCAACCATGTTGTCTACCCCTACTTTATTTGGATAGAGCTATAAATGATAGGCTAGTTTGATTCATGAAAGCCCATCACGACCACAGCATGCAGAAGTAAGCAAGGAAATGACTTGGTGTCTGTTTCAGTTCCTTTCCCTCATCAGATATACCCAGGCATTCTTTAGAAAGGTGATCAGATGACTAAAAACAATAAAAAGCAGAAACTAAATGAAGGTTCTGCTTCAGTCAGTAATTTTGGCTGCCGTTGAAGAAGTTGGCAATTTTCAATGGCATTACTGTCATTGCAAAGGGAACAGAAATGTGCTGCCCTTGTATTTTAATTTTTTAATTTTCTCATTTTAAAATAGCTTTTTGCTCAGGATTCTGGGCAGGATTCATTTTTACTGAGGAAAAAGATCCATTTAATGGCCACCTGGTGTGAACATCTGATGCAAGATTGTGTCAAGGTCACTCTGTGCAGAAATATGTTTGTGTGTTTTGTTTATTGTTATGTACTTGATATGTCTTTGTTTTTGATGTCTTTTGTTTTATTATAAAATGAATTAAAAAATTGGAAGAAGAAAAAAGAAATTTGCTGAGTAGCGGCAAGGTTTTCCAACATGTACACCCTCTAGTGCTAGGGAAACATGCATCTAGGCCCTCTCTGAAGGAAAATCTACCCTTTTTTTAATCCAGGCCCTTTTGTATCAAAACTGGTCTCTGATCTGGGTATAATGGAAGCCAGTGTGGCACAATGGTTAGAGAGCAGAGTCTGAATCCCCACTCAGCCATTAAGCTCACTGAGTGACCTTGGACCAGTCACCATCTCTTAGCCCAACCTAGCTCATGTTGTGAGGTTGAAATGGGGAGGAGGAGAACCATATACACCATTTTGAGAGCCTTGGCAGATACAGATGGTATTATTATTATTATTATTATTATTATTATTATTATTATTATTAAGAATTGCAACCTGGTGGGGGGCCTGTGACTCTAATGGGTTAATATTGGGGTGAGGCAAATTAGCTTTGTTTTGTTCTATACTGAAATGCTTGAAGGTGTCTTTACACTGATAGCCTTTCTTAACTGTCTTTTCCTGGGTTTCTGTGCTTGCAATAGAACCTCCTTAATAAAGTGCTCAATTGTTTTCACCCAAGCTCTGGTGAGTAGGTAAGTGCCCCTTCTTTCTGCTGTTTTAACCTTTATTAGTTGTTGAAGTTGTTTGTGATATTGCATTGATTTTTCAAACTGTGTCATAATGTCACTTCTGAGCACCTTGAAGTATGATTCAGATATTGCATATAAATAGACACATCAATCTGGTAGGGTTTGTACAGGTGGATTGCAAAACAAAATAACACGAATGACCAAGCAGAACATAGCCAGCACTCAGGATGGGGAAATCCCCAGCTGAATTCACAGGGACAGAAAGCACTCTGTGTCTCTGTGGTGCCATGGGAAATTCCAGCAGTGTGAAAATTCCCTTCCTCTGATTGTTATGCAGAGTCAAAAGCCATGTCTAAAAAGGTGGATTATGAAATGAAACTGTACAAACAGCTTTGAGTGGCAGGTTTTGGGGTTTGTTTTTAGCCCATTGGAAATCAAGAGTGCTTAATAATAACACTGAGAGAAGCCAGATGCAAAAAAGTACCCTGCACCTTTGCCAAGCTATACTGAAATCCTTTCTTTTACACAACTATTAAAGATGCAGAAGCCCCACCCTTTTTTTCACCTGACCGCTCCATATGTATTGCAACATTAATATGCCCATCAACTGTCCCAGAAAAAAAAGAACATACCATTTTTTTCTTGTGGCAGGAGGCAGCCAAAATGGCCACTGCAATCTTGCACAATTTTGGGCTACACTCCTGCCCTGAAAAAAGCCCTATCTTGCACAGCACCCCTAATCATACATTTTTTGGGGGCACCATGCTGGAAAAAGTGGTGGGTTTTTTTGGGGGGCATGCTCTTGTGTGGGTTATGTGACTCACACTGGAGTGCAGCCCTGGAAATTGGTGTCCCAGTTTGGGGTCACTTTGTATTGGAGGATATGCATTAAGGTTATAATCACAAGACTGCAAAATTATTGTAAAGGTGAAAAGAGAGAGAGAGAGAGAGAGAGTACAGAAATGAGAAAAGAAAAGCTAGTGCTGTGTCAAAATCTATCCTCCATTTTCTAGAATCCACATCTCCACCTTTCTCTACCAAAAAAAAATAAATCCATTTTTTTCTGCCTCATTCTTAGGCGCTTTAGAAATTGGTGCAGCCAAGACATTTTGGTCTATAATTTTCCTGCTGGATAGGGCTGATATAAGTTATAGTCCAAAACATCTGGTGGGCCTTATGTAGGTGAGGGCTGAGTTAGAGCAAGGAGGGGAAATGTTATTTTGGTTTGCAGAACAACTTGTCCCAGCATGAGTGTAAGAAAGCCTTAAAAACATACAACCAAGCAGCTAAACTTGAGTCAAAAGTTGAAAAGCATCAATCCCCATAGATTTCCCTGGGCAGGTCTGTGATGCTTTTAAGAGCTGTGCGTGAAACATCAAAACAGCATATGAAACGCCTGCTCCCACCACTGCATCTCCATGCTGGAAAGACTCTTGCCTTGCATGCCAGCACAGCAGTTAAAAGTCTGCAAAGAAAGTCTATTCAAAAGACTTGGCAAATTAACCTTCATGGTATACTCTCCCTGGTTAGCCCAAATCCAGGAATGATGTAAAAATCATATCCTGTTTCTGCAAGATACTTTAGAATTCTCCCTCCACCCAGCAGTACACACACAGGTTCACTGAATGTGTGAAAAGGGAAGGGGGAATGTAGTCACTGGAGTCTGTGCAATTCACAAAGGAGCCTCTGCATCCTTACAGCAGAACACATTTAGGCTTCCCACCAGCTCAAGAACACTGACATGAGTCTTTTGGAAAGCCACTGATGGATCGCTGGCTATTTTCCACCCAGGGCAAAAAAGCAATGAGGGGATCCAGGGGGGGGGGAGTCAAGGCACTCTGCCCCATCTCAATAAGACAATGTGGTTGTTGGCCTACAGTTTCCATTCTTCCCAGACTGCTAGGCACACTTGCAGGAGCTTGTGGAAGCTGGAGTCCAATAACAGGAATGACTTATCAGAGGACAGAGCACATGATCTGCATGTAGAAATCCCCACTTCAGTCCCTGGCATCAGCCAGATCCCTGCTTCATGTCTGTGGGGAAAAACCCTGGAGAGCTGCCACTAGCCACAGTAGAACAGGCTGTCTTGGATAAGGCGACCTCATACTTAGAAGTCCCACTTCTACTGAAAGCGTTGAAAGAAAGCACATAATGATAGATGCACCCTCCACTTCCCATTTTGTACTTTTCAGTGCAACATTTTTACAAATGAGCAGAATAGTTAGTTCACCCTCAGATTGCCCTCAGTTTGTTCTGCCATTTATGTTCTGAAAAGCTTGCTTCAGTCACTTAACAACTCTAGTGTTTGTGGTTCTTTCCCCCCTTCCTTGCAATAATGGGTTACTAATCTTTGTTATCGGGCTAAAATTGGTCTGTATGGTAGGGGTGGGGACCTGTGGCTTGCAGATGGTGGACTCCCACAAGCCCCTGTTAGCATGGCCAGAAGTGAGGGAGGATGGGAACTGCAGTCCAACAGCATCTGGAAGACTGCAGTTTTCCCATCCATGCTTTAGATCAGGCATCCCCAATCTGCGGCCCTCCAGATGTGTTGGCCTACAACTCCCATGATCCCTAGCTAACAGGACCAGTGTTTGTGGAAGATGGGAATTGTAGTCCAAAACATCTAGAGGGCCGAAGTTTGGGGATGCCTGCTCTAGATGATATGGCATATGATTAAGCATTAAGTCATAATACTTATGTGATAAGCAGGGCTGGCCCTATATTTAAAACAATATAACCACACAATATACAATAGCAATATACATATCACACAGTAGTGTGATAATAAGTGAGGTGATGATCAAGGGCCTGCAAGAATGATTTTAATCGTTGGCGGAGATACATCACTATTGAATGTTCTACAGCAGGGGTGGCCAACTTCCAAGAGACTGTGATCTACTCACACAATTAAAAACTGGCAGTGAGCTTTTTTAGGGAGGGAAATCCTGTTGGGGGGATCAGGGTGAAGGAATAAATAAAAAAAGTTGCTCACCAAGAGATCGCTAATGAAGCAGTCAGCCTTGCAGCGAGAGCTCCGTCTTCCGATAAAGCGATCTAGAGGCTGGGGTGAGGGGCCGGGGCCAGAGGGAGGAGCCAGCAATCAACCTCAATCTACCAAAACCTCTCAGGGATCGACCAGTAGATCACTATCAACCTGTTGGACATCCCTGTTCTACAGTGACTAATAGGATCAGCTGGAAAGTCTCTTCCAAGCAACGGGCTCACTTAAGGCTTAAGGCATGAAGTTACTAGATAGTCTTAGGCAAGACACTGCCCTCAGGTGTTACTTTTCTTCTACCACCATGTGCAAGTTCTCCTCACTCACTCAGCTGACGTAGGTAATAGCTCAGTAGTGGGGAAAGAGGGGTGTGTGGTTCAGTCCTGCTACAGCAGCAGTGGCCCATGGAAATAGCCAAGGACTGACTACATCCATGGAAAGCTCTTTGCATTTCCATTATGTGTGCTGACAAAGAGAGTACCATTCTGACAGCACAGTATGTAAATCAAGCCATTTGCTAATCCGCTGCTATATCATTCCTGATAGGCAGCCACTCAGTCTTGGTCCTGAAACCTCTACAAAAAAGAGTCTGTCTTCTACTGTTCAGTTTAGCAAGTGTTGCTTTATGGTCATATAACCATGTAAGGCATGAGCATCCTGTCCTCTATGTAATGAGAAGAACACTAGGACACATCTGGCACCCAATAAGAAATTCAAGCAAGACTAAGATTGGTAGAATTGGTAGAATACTCCCCATCAGTTTGTCTAACCCTCTTTTAAAGCCATCCAAGTTGGTGGCTGTCACTACATCAAGTGGGAGTGAATTCTATGGCTTAACTGTGTGCTGTGTAAATAAGTACTTTTTTTTCTTGGTCTGTCCTGAATCTTCTAACGTGTGTGAGTGATCGTCTATATTATATTTATTTGCCAGACCTGAACATCCTCCAGACAGCTTACTGTTATAATGAAATAATGCAATGATTAATCAGTAGATTGAAAGCATTTTTTTAAAAAATAGATATATGAGATCTTTGGAAGTCTTAAAAGGCCTGGGAAAATAAGACAGGTCTGTTCCTGGCATTGATATTACCCCAGAGAAAGAGCCAGGATATAACTCGATCCATGTGCTGCTGAAGGAATGCATTTCTTGGTCATTCTTACTCTACAAATCAACATTGATTTAACAATCCATCTCCTGCCACCCAGCCTCCTCAATGACCCTGGGAACTATAGTTCCAAATTATGGTTCCTAGGATTATTGGTGGGGCCAGAGAGTCATGATGGTGAAAAACAACATATGTTCGTGGTGTAGATAAACACTGTGGGTTGCATTCCACGGTTAATTCTGCTCAGATTAGAAAATAATGGTTGTGGATAATTTACCTCCCCTCTTAATTTAGTTGGATGCAAACCCATCAAGTCAGGATGCTGAGTATCTTTAAAGCTGTGTTTATGGAAGACAATCTTACTCAGCTACGAGTGATTACCAGGGAGAAGAGAGAGACCCTGAACATACACGGGTGCATTGGAAAGCACTTCACATGGCACATAAACGATGGAATTTGCTACCACAAAAGGTAATGTTGTCCACCAGCTTGGAAAGGATTAAAAGAGGATTTGACAAATTCATGGGGAATAAGGCTATCAGTGGCTACCGTCCAGAAGGGCTATTTTCCACCTCCGAGATCAGAGACAGGGTTCTTCTCGGACTGTCGCTGTTCTGTGGGAGGCCAATTAAGCTCTGTGTGATTGAAGTGGATTAAAGTGCTCTGCTGGCCAAGGAGCAACTAATTCACTTCAAAAGAAGAGATGGACTTTTTGCTGTTAGGGAAGTGCCAGGAAAATGCATCAAAGAGTGTGGGATGAACAAACTACTAATGGGAAGACGTATGAGCACAAATAAACAGAGGAGGATGAATGTGGGATGAAAACCTGCAAACAACTTAAGAAAATTGCCAAAAGAAATGCAAAATATAACATCTGTGTAGGCTTTGAACAAGCAACTCAGGATGACTGCTCAACAAGTAGGCCATCTCAAGGAGCTCCCAGTAGCCCATGGAATACCAGTTGTTGGGGAACATGAACAGGAGATAATGCTGTTGAACTCACGTCCTGCATGGGGGCTTCTTGTAAGCATCTGGTAGGGCTCTCTTATGTTCTTATGGAAAAGAAACACAGAGAGACACAGAGTCCAAAGCAGAAGGAAGATGGGGTTCCTGTACCTTTAATGGTTGTAGCAGAAAAAAGAATTTCATTGATGGTGGATTTTCTCAGCCATGCATAGCTAGCTACATCTACTAAAAGTGTATGTGTTTTTAAGGTATTTTGTAGGTATGCAGCAACTCTCTCTTCCCTTCATAGCTGCCAAGTTTTCCCTTTTCTCGTGAGGAAGCCTATTCAGCATAAGGGGAAATCCCTTTAAAAAAGGGATAACTTGGCTATGCTTCCCTTCTATCTGGGTAGGGCACTCTAGAGAAAAACGGAGATAGATGTACATGTCTTCAAAAAAAAATAAGTGAAGTTGTAGTTAATCTTGGATCCTCAGTAGGAAAAGGTTAACATCTACTGCATTAGAACTTGGCATTTAACAACAGTCTCCTCCTCTCTTTCTCCTGCCGGGAAAGCAGAATTCCCTGCTTCCTATTTCCTGATTTGAATTCCAGCAGACAGGACTCTTTTGAGTGGGTGGTTTAAACATGATTGCTCACGTGCCAATTCCTGTTCTTGTGCCGCAATCCGAGGGGAAGTTGTCCACTGACATTGTGTCTTGGTGGTGAATGGAAGCTAGAACAGGGTGCGGTATGGAAGCCCAAAGTGGGTGGGAACAGAACAAAGTAGAAAAGCATTAATCTGACCTGAAACTTGTGGCATGCTTGATCATGAAATAGAAAGCAAACTGTTTAACAGGAAAGTGTGTGCATAAGTGCGTGTGATGCGCCCCTTCTCTCTAATACCCGAGGACAAAAGAAAATCACTAGGCCTTTCACAGGTAGTGAAGAAAGAAGGCATGTGAGAATTTTTGCACCCGTACAAGAATCATACCAGTCTGCCCTTTGCAAGTTCTTGTGCACAAATATGCTGGAATCTAAGAGTGGAACAAACACGGACACCCTCTCTGTAATTCCTACTGTGGCCAGCATATTTTATGGGACAATGTGTTGGATGGTTATCAATCAATCAATCAATCAATCAATCAATCAATCAATCAATCAATCAATAACAGCCCTTGTACTGTGTACAGTTTGTAGCTCTTTTACTCTGTACCAGGGTTTCCCAAACTTGGGTCTCCAGCTGCTGTTGGACCACAGCTTCCATCATCCCTAGCTAGCAGGACCAGTGGTGAGGGATGATGGGAATTGTAGTCCCATCATTTGTAGGGATTTGTAGGAAACTACAACTAATCTGGAATGCAGCAGCTAGACTGGTGACTGGGAGCAGCCGCCGAGACCACATAACACCGGTCTTGAAAGATCTACATTGGCTCCCAGTTCGTTTCAGAGCACAATTCAAAGTGTTGGTGCTGACCTTTAAAGCCCTAAACGGCCTCGTTCCAGTATACCTGAAGGAGCGTCTTCACCCCCATCGTCCAGCCCCGACACTGAGGTCCAGCGCCGAGGGCCTTCTGGCAGTTCCCTCATTGCGAGAAGCAAAGCTACAGGGAACCAGGCAGAGGGCCTTCTTGGTAGTGGCGCCCGCCCTGTGGAACCCCCTCTCACCAGATGTCAAAGAGAAAAACAACTACCAGACTTTTAGAAGACATCTGAAGGCAGCCCTGTCTAGGGAAGCTTTTAATGTTTAATTATTGTATTTTAATATTCTGTTGGAAGCTGCACAGAGTGGCTGGGGAAACCAGCCAGATGGGCGGGGTATAAATAATAAATTATTATTATTATTATTATTATTATTATTATTATTATTATTATTATTATTTTCCAAAAACAACTGGTGGCCCAAGTTTGGGAAATGCTGCTCTATATTGTTTCTTGTTTTAGAATTGGTACCCCAACCAAGTGCCATTTACCATACGGCCCTTTCCTCTGTAGGAGTAGCATGGATAGGAGCAGAATTTGACCCTTTCCTTACTCTTCTTTCTCCTTTTGTCTAAGACAGGGGTTGCTAACATTGTGCTTTCGGGCAAAATGGTGCCCATGAGGTCTTCCCCTGGCACAAATAGAGCTTCTGAGCCCCTCATTTAGTTATGAAGTAGTGAGGGTGGTTATCGATTTTCTTCCTTGAAGAATACAAGAGAGTTGAAGGAGGAAGTTGGAAGAGTGATACTCTTTTCCACTTGCTCTTTCTTCTTTGATGTGTTTTTCAAGACTCGGATCAATTCTATTGGATCCAATTTTTACCCAGATCTCTTGGAAAAGTGAGTTGACTGTACTTTGGCTAGCATAGATCAGAAACTCTGTTCCAATGAAAGAATTAAGCTTTGCTCTTCACTGCCATTTAACCATCAAGTACTAAGGGCAAAATCTGCACAAAGCAGTTCTTGCTTTTTCGAAAGCATGGTTAAACAGGGCACTTTGAAGACCAAGAAGCCATGGGGCAATGATTTGGAATGTTCAACCTATTGATATGGATCAGGGCCACATATGAGCTTTCTGCTAGCGCTCTCTCTCTCTCTCTCTCTCTCTCTCTCTCTCTCTCTCTCTCGTGTTGCTCTTTGGACAACAAGGTGCTGTTTGTGCTAATCAGCAGCTTTGGGGATAAATAAGAGTGGGGGGTGTTAGCTGGAAGCTGGTGGGGTGCCTTCAGCCATATCAATAACACATTCTGTATTGGTAGCTGCTTTCAAAATAAAGGTGGCCCATTTAAGAATTTTTTTTAAATGTGCAACTTGTATAGTGTGCATTTGATAGTAAATGGAAGAAAAGAGCAGAGCTTAATCTTTACATAAAAGGAACAGGGTCTAATCTTTGGGAAGTGAGCTGAAAATACATGCTCAGTCATTTTGGAAAATGATTTCCAGGGCATTCTGTCAGGCTACACAGATGTTTATTTTTTTTAAAAAAACAAATTTTATTAAAGACATGAACCCACAAAAGAACATGCAATCTCTTTCGCTCTCTATTTTTGTTCAGATTATAAAGTCTTTTGTTTGTGTTTATGAGTAAAAAAAATCACTCTAAACTATTATTTAGAGAGGATCTGCAGGATCACATTGTCAGTTCTACCATAGCTGTCAAATTTTCCCTTTTCTCATGAGGAAGCCTATTCAACATAAGGGAATTTCCCTTTAAAAAGGGAGAACTTGACAGCTATGGTATCTACTGGCAAATGCATTTAGGTTGCAACCTCACACACGCTTAGCTGGTAGAAAGTCTCACTAAACTCAGTAAGATTAATCATGAGAAGACATGTGTCAAATGCTGTTGCTTCAGATACTATTGGGGGTGTTCTTTTTAAACTAACAACTTGCACATGTCATTCTTTCACCTTCTGTCCTTTTTTAAGCCTAAATATGTGGTTGGGCAAGATGAGAACAGTGTCAAAGGGGTTAGTTGGCTCCTTCATCCTTCCAGTAACTATTTTAAATACATGGGCATGCTCCAGATTTTCTGTTAAAATAAAAGGGACTCAAATCAAGCAGGCAACTGGGTGCTTAAATCCTATCTATTACAATGTGATTTAAACATGCCTCCTTGAGAAGACAGAGTGTTCAGCAAAATGCTAAAATCTACCACAGGGACTTATAAGCAAAGAACTTTATTTTTTATGGAGTGGCATGCGTAGTAGGTCTTATGAGCATTTAAAAAAAAAAGTCCATCTCATGTTACTTTTGCTTTGTGGTTGGTTTCCATTTTCCGTTTGCCTCTCCTTGTTGTTGCTCTGTTCAGATGTTTTTTATTATTTCACTCTCTACTCAGCCTAATCTCTAGATTGTATGGGGGTGGGGAAGGAAACATTTTAAAAGCACAAGAGAATACATGCAGAATGGAACACAACGTGATTAAACATGGCAAACATACAAACAGCATTACAGTTACTTCACACCATCCCAGTTAACAGCCATCGCCAAACGGCAGCCCAAATAATGCTGTTTTGCTGAGCTTTCTGGAAGTTCTGCATCTCAGGTTTGGAATCTGGAAAATCTCAAGTGGACGAGTGTTTCAAAGCTGGGAGGATAACACTCCAATTGTTTGAAACGATGGGCATTGCAGCCAAGATGATTAACTTGGTTCAGCTTAAATGTAATGATGGAATATAGGGGAGAAGGTGGTCTCCAAGCCAGGTGGGGAACATGTGGCCCTCCAGATGTTGTTGAACTGCAACTCCCATCAGCCTTAGCCAGTCTGGCCAGTGGTCAAGGATAGTTACAGCTGTAGTACAACAACATCTGGATGGCCATGTGTCAGTATTGGATATAGGAGCCAGCTGTATGTCATCTAGCCTGGATGCCAGCGGTCTGTCATCTATCCCTCCCTTCTGAACTGTATTTAAGCCAGGCTCCATGGAGTGCAGCCAGAGCAGCATCAGAAACCTTATTAGCAGTTAACTCTTATTTTGCTATGGAGTTAAAGACTAGCTTGCTTTGTAATATTGAATTTATTCGATGTTTGCCAAATTATTTTTGTCACGTAACATGTCCTCTGCTTTGGTATATTTTAGATTTCTGGTGCTCTAGCATTTTGATGTTTTGAATGATTGCTATAGGATGCTTTGGGCAGAGCTCACGGTGGGGAAAGTGGCTTGTAAGTGAAGCAATGCATCAATTTCCCAACTTTGTGAGTTACATAGGCTCCAAGCCATTCAAGGAAGTTTTTTTAAAAAAAAATATACTATATCCCATGCCAATTACAGATTCAATACAACCCAAAGAGTCTTTAAGGGGGTGTATTATTGTAGTTCAGCCTCAAAATTGCAAAAGCATTTATGAATGCCCCCCAGGACTTGACAACACACCGTATTTTTTGCTCCATAGGACGCACCTGAAAATAGAACACACCTAGTTTTTAGAGGAGGAAAACAAGAAAAAATATTTTGCTTTCTTGAATTGTCCAAGGCACAGCTGCCAACTCCTAGAAGCCTAGGTGCCTTTGCCCCCCCCATTAAATATTTGAGGAAGCTTATTTTGCAAAGGGGGAAAGCGCCATTTTTTAAGGATCAGCTCAAAGTTGTGCAGCTTTTTTTGAAAATGGGAAAAGCCCTGTTTTGGTGGTGGTGGTGGGGTCCAGCTCAGAGTTGTGCATCTTTTTTGCAAAGGGGGAAAGCTCCATTTTTTAGGATCAACTCAAAGTTGCTGAGTTTCCTTGCAAAGGGGGAAAAATCTGTTTTTATGGGGTTCAGCTCACAGTTCTGCAGCAGGGAAAGGGAAAGGGAAAGGGAAAGGGAAAGGGAAAGGGAAAGGGAAAGGGAAAAGGAACCCATTTCTACAGTTTCCAGACAGATAATCTAATCAGCCAGTCACATGTCTCCCTTTTCAGACAATAATTGAGGCCTAGGCAAGGGGCCGGGAGGGGCCGGGAAGAGAGCTAGCTCTCTTATCTCCCTCGCCGATCTCTTGCAATCAGCTGCTGAGCCAGTGCCTTTCTCTTTCCCTCTTGTTAGCCTTTAGCTCTTTTGAGAAAAAAAGCATGATCTGCCTTTAGCCCCTGGGCAATTCAGCTCCTAGCCCCTGGGCAATTTGGCTCCAGGGACCACGCATTCGCTCCAAAAGACGCACAGACATCTCCTCTGACTTTCTAGGAGGAAAAAAGTGCATCTTATGGAACGAAAAATACGGTAGAGGGCATCCTCACCTGGGAATGCGAGCACCACTCTAGCTTATATTTCTTCTTTTTAAAATTTTCACTTATTGATTGTGATGACTGAATTCAAGACTTGTACATCTTTCAGATAAAGCATTCCTGGATGGAGGATAGGTGTGTGTAGAAACTGGCCCACTTTATAAAGGCAAAGTGCATATTAGTTCCTTCACTCACTTTTGCCTCTGTTCCCATCTACCATGCACATGTGGGCTGCAGCCCTTGCGCTCTCTGCCCTTGGAGCTACGAAGGGCAGCCCTTGGCCACTGCTGCAACTTGGGCTTTAAGAAACGATAGGTCCAGGTATAGACCAAAGCTGTCATCTAAAGAAACTAGGAGATCAACTGCTATTCTATCCAGAGCAGATGGAAGCAAAGGCAGTTTGCAGGTTCTTTTTACTTATGGGAAGTTGGAGTAAAAACAGTCTGTTCTGGTGCTCTTTTCACTCCAACTTAAGTATAAAGAGCTTGCAAACTGCCTTTCCCTCCATCTGCTCTGGATAGAATAGCAATTGATTCACCCATAACCTGTGAGTGTCCTGCTGTAGCCAAACATGCCTTTCTCCTAATGCAAGTGACAGTCTCTGTGTTTTTTTAAAAAAAATATAATTGATTCAAGATTTTCAGCCTGAAACCATTCCTTCCAATGACCTTATTGTTTTCCTCTAACCACCACCTACTCTAGTGACTGGTCTTTATAGGTTCGTTACTTAATATGCACCCACTGCTTCCTAGCAATCAGAGGTTCATTGTGTACATATCCCCTGCTTCCCAGATTTCTCCTCCTGACTGCAAGTACATGACTTTATTGCTAGATCTTTCCCCTCCATCTGCTAACAATTTGAGAGAATGCAGCAAGAGACAATCATGTAATTTCTTTGTCCAAGAAAGACGATATCGTGCAAGTACAGCTTGTTTGTTGGTCTCAACCAAGTCTCTGTTTGTAAACAGTTCCTAAATGAAGCATTGTTCGTTAGCTGGAGAGAGAAAAAAAGTCATGATTGTTTAAAGAGATTTGATGGTTGCATAATGGAGAGTACCAATAATGTCCACTTACGGTACCTTTCATTTGCATCGCTGTAATTTTTGCTCACATGCTTTTCTAGGGCAGGGGAAGGAATTTGAGTCGCTCTGAAGAATTGCACTATGTGTTTGATTGCAGCTGATAGATGTAGAACAGGAATTAGTGTGCCCATATGTTGCACAAGCAACAATGACTGTCTTGACTATGTTTCTCCCAGCAGGAACACGAATGCTTAGTAAAAAAAAAGTGTGAAATCTGACAAAAACAGTAACAGGAGCAGAAAGTGCCCATCTTCACTTATTTGTCCCATTCCAGAAGAGATTGGTATTTGCTGCTGCTGTTGCTCTCAATCTGTAAAGGATATGTAATTGGTTACTCCCCCTCCCCCACAGTTGCATTGTGTTTCCTTTGCAATTAAATGAATGGGGTGGAGTAATAATGCAAATTACATAAATGCAGGGCCTTTTTCAGCCACAACTCAGTTCTGGCACCTCTCAGATGGGCGCCATTGCCATTATAAGATAACAAGGGTGATGTTTATGGTGAGTTCTGGCACCTCTTTTTCTAGAAAAATAGCACTGCACGAATGTCACAATTTCACCATAGCAGGCAGCAAGATGATTAATATGTATTTTTGGCTGAAGATGAACTGCAGCAGAATGGAAACAGTGCTGCATGAGACAAATACAAGGATGATCAGAAAAGAATGCCTTTTTATACCCCTAGTTATATCCACATTCTCACATGCTGGGTATGATTGCTAGATTGACAGCTGGCACTGGGTGGATTGAGAATTTTATGTTTGTGCTTTGTTCTGGTTATCTCCTCCCATTTGTACCTATTTGGACCCTGAGGTGAAGTTCAGTGGGTGGGGACTAGGGAAGGGACCTTTTTAGTGGTGGCACCCTGGTTGTGGAATCTTTCCTAAAGAAGCTTATTTTGCACCTACTCTGGAGTCGTTTTGATGTGAGGCAAAGAGCCTTTGCTTTTTCCAGGCCTTTTGAAGGTCTTGGAACTGCTAATATTTAAAATTCTGTTTAAATCTGCTTGTTTTGCTTTGTTTTAACATTATTTATATTTTAATGATGCTGTAAGCTGCCCAAAGAACAGTGTTATAAGGTGCCAGTCATCAAATGCAAAGAAGCCAAGTAATGCATGTGCAAAATAGGCTCAAGAGTTGTCTAAATAAATACTGGCCCATTCCAGTGTCTTGGAATCATAGAGATGGGGTCTTGTAGGCTCTGTAGTACAACTTCCTTCTCAATGCAGGAAAACCAGAACTAGAGCATCTTCAACAGATAACCTAACAGTCTCTCCTTAAAGAACTCCAGTGAGGAGTCCACCCCACTAAGCACCGCATATTCCGGCGTATAAGACAACTGGGTGTATAAGACGATCCCCAATTTTTCCAGTTAAAATATAGAGTTTGGGATATACTCGCCGTATAAGAAATACGACCCGGCGTATAAGATGACCCCCGACTTTTGAGAAGATTTTCCTGGGTTAAAAAGTAGTCTTATACACAGGAATATACAGTAATTGGTTCCATGGTCAAACCATGAAACAATGTCTTCTAATCTTCAACCACATTTTACCATCCTTTAACCTCTGATCCTGCTCTCTGGGACATAGTCTTCCTGTGACTTGTTCTCTTTTAAGTGACAGTTCCTCAGGTATCTGCACAGTGCTATCTTGCCCCCATCAATGGCTTTTTCTCCAGGCTAAGGATACTCAGTTCTTTCTGCCTTTCATTTTTCATCTTCTTTAAAGCCAGGAACATGGAATGAACACACAACTCCAGGTGAGATCAAACTATGTCAGAATGAAGTACTGTAGAGCTATTATTTCTAGGAAATGATGCTACTGTTGATACAATCATACCAGCCTTTGAGTTTAGGCTTGGCTTTTGTTTTCTTCCGCACTCTTTTGTGTAAACACAACCTTCCTTCTCCGGCTTCATGTTATGTCTGTAGCTTAAGTCGTCATTTGTACAAACACATGCCTCTCTTCTTCTTGCTTGTTTGTTTGTTCTTTTCTCAGTAAGTAGTCAAGAACGTGTTGTAGCAAGGAATCAATGTCATCCAGGTCCTCGTTATTCCTTGCACTTCTCTATCATCCTGAAGTTGTGCTCCTTGCAAAGAAGTAACTCAAGCTGTGCCAGGCAGAAAAAACCCCAAAACATTATCTTCCTAGCTGATCTCTAGGTAGGCCACACAATGGGTGTCAGACTTCCCCTCCACTGTAAAAAGGATGTGTTGATGTCTGAAAATGTTTAGAAAACTGTGTTTAGCTTACCAGGAAGCTATTGGCTGACATTCAGTGTCATTTTGGAAGCTGAAAGAACAAAAAGGCACCAAGTGTTTCTGACATCCCCAGGAGATCAGTAAGTCATTTCCGTCAGCTACTCCACTGAGTCCAGGCTTCCCTTAAAATCAACCATCGACTGACTTATAAAGAGCAGTGGATCTCCCCCTTTCCATTCCTAATTGAGTACATCCATGTGGAGACATGTGGAGCAACCAAAGAATCCATCCACCTAGAGCAGAGCACAGACAATTAAAGCATCAACATGGAAATAATTAGCGAACATAACATCCAGAATAAGTGGCTATTCTGATGCCCAAAAAACTGGCTGTCCTTTTACCCTCCAGGGGTACACAGGGACAGAAACCTTTTTCAGCTCAGGGGCGTGTGGACCTTCTGAGGGCATATCTGTCATTGACCTGGCCAGAGGCAAAAGTGAACTTTTGTGGATGTGATTTTGCACATAAGGCTACATTCTAGCCAGCCGTACACACTATACATCTCTCCATCTCAGGCAGCAAAAGGCACGATCACAAAAGGCATTGCCACCAGAATACATTCCAGCCAGACAAAAGCACTTAGAGTACAGAGCTGGGCCAGCAACATTTGTCTCCTGGCAGAGTCCTGAGGGCCCAACAGAGAGACATGGGGAGGGGCATATTTGGCCCCTAGGCTTGAGATTTCCTACTCTTGCTGTGTCCAAAAGACCAATTACACTAGGCCTGATATTCTGACACAATGACTTGGTTCCAAAAAGGTTTCCTAACAGGCAGGTCTTAAGAGCTCTGTCTTCCCACACTTCTGAAAGCAACTTCCCATGCCACTCCACACACAAATCATTTCCAAATCTTGAGGTAACATCAGGAGGACCATCTGATGAGTGGTGGTGAAATAAGCCAGCGTGCATGTGGAAGTTCTTGACATATGTGGAAAGGGCCCTTTGGGTTCCAGCTAAAGTTTGGCACTCGGGGCTTTCATAAAATACATTAATAATTTGAAGCTGGAAGCAAGAGTTTTCTATTTTAAACAACAGCAGCAACAACAACATCTTACAAAAGAGTTATTGGGGAGAGGGGAAGAATTCTTAGTGATGTGCACTATTTATTTTATATGTTGTAAATGTAATAAGATCCTGTATCAGTTTTGATCTGTCCATCTGCCTGTCTGCCTGTCTGTTACAAATTTAAAAATGTATGCTCAAAATGATTCCAAAGTAGGTGCAAAATGAGCTTCTTTGAGAAAGATTCCACAACCAGGGTGCCACCACTAAAGAGGTCCCTTCCCTAGCTGCCACCCACTGAATCCCTGGCAGATGGTCATCCAACCTCTGCTTAAAATCCTCCAAGGAAGGAGAGTCCACTACCGGTACCTTCCAAGGTAGTCCATTCCACTGTTGAACAGCTCTTACCATCAGAAAGTTATTTCTAACGTTTAGTCATAATCTCCTTTCTTACTATTTGAATCCATTGGTTTGTAAGTACTTTGGTTTATTGATTTCTTTCTTTCTTTGTGAGGCAGCCACACCTTCTGCCATAAAACAGGGCCAACCCTACCATGGCAGAGGGAGGTAGATATGGGGGGGGGAGTCAATATCCCTCCCATTCCTCTAGAGTAGGCATGCTGGGGATGCCTGGTGTAGAGAGAAATAAACATGCGCAAAGCCAAGGAAATACCCCCACTCCAATTTCATTAAATGCTTCATCAAATGCAGATGTGTGCCCTCTTTTGCCACGATGTCATAAAATGACTTCCAGAGTGAATGTGAACTGGTGAAGCTTTCCCAGAGTCTAGACAATTTCTCTAGACAATTTTAGACTAGCCTGCCTTATGCTCCCAAAGCTGGGCTGCTGCTCCCAGATGCAGGGGAAGGTGCTGCTTGACAGCACTAGTGCTGAAGAAGAAGAATTCTACTGTGAGACAAACTGGATTCTATACTCAAAATGGGTGGGGGCTCCAGGTAGCCACATGTCTTGGCATGGCCCTGGACTAACTTGATAGAAAATGTTCCCTCACATATGGATGAAAACCATAATTGTGTGGAAAGGGCTGAGTTTTCCCTGCCTCTGTGTTCCACCGTTCAACAACTTTGTAAATCTGGTTGCCATATGGTGATGTCTAGTCTACTTGCCTTGGAATGGTTGAATGTCTGATGTTGTAGTGCAGAGCTGCACATCTGATAGACTAAAGCAGGCACCCCCCAAACTTCGGCCCTCCAGATGTTTTGGACTATAATTCCCATCATCCCTGACCACTGGTCCTGTTAGCTAGGGATCATGGGAGTTGTAGGCCAAAACATCTGGAGGGCCACAGTTTGGGGATGCCTGGACTAAAGCCAGAGTTTTTAGGGTGGTATGCTGTGATTTTGGACCCAAATCAAAGCTATCCAATAGGCTTGCCCTTCAGAGCAGCTGTTGAAATGTAAAGGCAAAATATTGTTTTGGGCAAAATCTGGTGCCTTCCTGATGTTGTTGTGGGCTTCAGTTCCCACCCCCCACCCCTGCTCATGGGCTGTACTAGCTTAAGGGAGTCGAACAATATCTCTGCAGAGCATCGAGCAGGCTAGTTTTGTGCACATTTACCAAATGTGGCCCTGTTTCCTGTACATCACTGCCTTTGGAGAAGCCAGCTGGTGAAGACACAGCCTAACTGGAAAAGTTTCCTGTTTCTCTGTTTCAGAGACACGCTGACTATTTAAGAAGGCAAAGTGCATCCCTCGTGTGTGCCAGGAATCTCATCAACTGTTTACTCTTTGAATAAAAAGAGAGACTACTTCATGAGTTATTTTTTATTAGAGAAGACCAGTAAAGTATACAATAGTTGTTGAATCCCTCTTCCTGGCTTCCTGTCATTTCCCCAAAATGACATTAAAGCGGGAAACTATTATTCATTCTCTTCTTTAATAAGTGCTCAAGGTTTGTCATATAGTTTTCCCACTGTACACATGAGTTCATGCCAAGCTGCAACACCTTTAACATCCCATAAAACAGGGTAGGCTATCATAATTATCATAACCATCACATATTTACAATAGCATCATTAAGTCCACTCCACCTTCACTGCAGTCCCTCCCATTTGCAATAGTATTTGCGTGGGAGAGGCGGAGTGCCCCCGCAACCCCAAGCGACCCCCGAGCAGAATAATGACTCAAGACAAAGTGCTATGGGATTACAATTGGCCACAACTTTATTAAGTTTCAGATGTAGGGAAACCTTGGCTCAGGCATTGGGCGTTTATCCTTCCCAGTCCCCAGCCGGGGATCTGGGAGACATCAGGGTTATCCAGAATGATGTGTGGGGATTGGGCTGGCTCTGGAGAACATATGTTCAAGCAGAGAGCCTGCCCCCCCAATTCTCCGCTGTTGGAGAGGAGAGCAATGACAACCTCTCAGCGTATGGCCAATGCCTCCCCCAAGACCCCTTTAACGGGGAACCCGGGTATCACCGCCACAAAGGGGGTGTGGGTCACCACTTCACACACACACCCCATTTAGGAAGATTGACTAAAGGATTCCGCCCCAGGCCTGTAACCGCCAAAGTTGTGACGTATTGCTACTGGAAAGGCAAAACCTGCCAATGCAGGGAAATTCCTTTCCAGCCCTTCAACAGCGACCTTGATGTAGCAGTGCCTGCGTACCTGTGGGAAAGAGGTTAACCTGCAAAAGAGGACTTAACTGAGGGAGGGGAGGGTGGGAGAAGCTCTGGAGCTGACTGCCACTTCACAGGTAAGCTTCACCTTCAGTTGTGTGGGCTGGGCGGTCCCTCCCCTTACCTGGCCAATCCCATGGCAACGCCTCCCCCAGGCGGGACTGGGCGATTGGCTGAGGTAGGCGGAGACCCCAGGTATCCAGCCTGGGGAGCATGAAGCCAGCCCGAACTACTGGGAGCCGCACTGCGGTCCAGGGGGCTGCAGGCAACCATGCAAAAGTCGCCCCCCCCATTTGATGTGGAGAGTGGTCATTTCAAGACCAGGAAGCGTTGCCCCCCATACTTCTTGGTGCACCATTTGTGTGTGTGTGTGGTTTTTTAAAAAAATTATCAATAATCCCGTGATGCTTTATAGAATGATCATACATATCCCAAATGATATAGAATATTTTTAACCTTGAGGATGTGTCTTCCTAGAGTGTCACTTTTTCCTGTGCAAAGGCTTATACAGTCGTGCCATTTCCTTTTGTGAACTTACAATAGGTCCATGGCATTCCAAAGCTGTGTCAACTACCAGGCTGTTTCTTGACCTCTGACCAAATGTTCCACCTCTGTTTCAATTAAAATAATACATGCAGTGCAAAACAGTTATTATCCCCCCCCCACAGTTCCGTCTTGAGATTGATGTAGAAAAAGGCAGCAAATTTACCAGCAAACGACAATGGGTGCTGGGTTCAGTAAAACATTAGTATGAAGGAGCATCCCTTTTTAATAGAAGTTTGCATCAGAAAATTGATTGGAATAACATATTGCATAAGCACTGTAAACATATTCAAGACAGAGATGAAATGTATTATCGTCATCATTATTATTACTATATTCTTATAATTTTATTTAGCAACCTACCCTTTGGCTAGCAGTTTCACAATAAAAGCAATAATCAGCAAAAAAATAAAATGAATATCAGGTGGCAGTTCAATAAAGCAGGGCACGCACAGAATATAAAAAGCTTGGACAAATTCATTTTTATTGGTGTTTTTCCCACAGAGGAAGGTCTTGGTTCCAAGACTGGTTCTACCGTGTAATAAATCATGGGACCATTTCAGGCAAGCTGTTCTCTCTCACTTAAGCATCTACAGTATGGAGATAGTATTTACCTACTGCATTTACTAAATCGTTGCTCATTTATTTATGTATTTTATAACCCACACTTTGGCACACACAAATGTCAAGGTGGTGTATAACATGTAAAAATAAAATTGGCACAAAACACCTTTAAAGGAAATCAATAAATTTTGAGAACATTCATATTGCAAAGGCCTGTCCAAAAATATATAATTTCCAAATATGTCTGAAAGAAGGGAGGGAATCTTTCTACTGAACCTCTACTGGTATCCAGCAGGCCTTCCACACTAAAAGCTCAGTCCTGGCACTTCAGGGCTGTGGGTAACAACCGTAAGGGTCCAAAGTTATTTAAGGCTTTGTAAATCAACACAAGTACAGTACTCCAAACCTGGCCTGGCAGCAAATTGGCAACCAGTGCAGGTCTCTCAGCAGCAAAGTTAGCATGTTGCCGCTAAGTTGCAACATTAGTAATACCTTTCCAATCACTTCCACAACTCCCTGCAATTGTTTGCATTTCTACAGCAACCATAATGCTACAAAGTTCTATAGTGGCATGCTGCGTGTCAGTGATTCGTTGAGGTAAATTCTCAGAGAGAAAATCATTGTGCAGTTTTTAGTAGCCTTATGGCAGGTGTAAATTCAGCGGGTTAAGTATTACATGCCACTTTTGTAAGCACTGGATTTCTGTGTATTGATTCCCGGTAGGTCTGCGAGGACGGGCTCCTTGACTTAACTGTTGCAAAGAGACTGAAAGGTGCATATTATACAGGCAATCATCCAACAGTTAAGTGTTCTGCCGCATGACTACAGTATAGTTCTCCTTGAACAGTTACTTTGCAAAAGAAAAATGGCTTTGTAAAGCACCTACCATGAATTAATCGTAGCAGAGGGACTCTACAATTTATCATCAGTTTGCTGGACAGCAAGTTTTGGGAAATATTCAGCCCTAAGGAGTTCAGTGGGGCTTACTCCTGGGTAACCATTTATAAGACTGCAGTTTTGGTTGAACTTCATTCACACTGAAATCCATGGGGGCAAGTTAGCCATGGGAACTGAGTGCAGCTGAGTTGATCCTCGATTTGTATGTGTTTATTTGATCAGCAACCAGGAATCTGAGATTTCATTGAGGAGAAATGACAAAGAGAACTTTGCCATTTCACATTACTGGATTTGCAAAGCAGGGGGAAAGCATGTTTTAAGGAACTCAGCGTGATTTGCTAAACTGTGAAATTGAAATGCCTTGGCGAAGTATGGTGGTATTTGTTCTGCGGAGGCTATCTGTTGGATCTCTGCCAATTGAAGTGTGGAAAACGGTGTTGTGTTTACAATGTAAAACTAGAACACCATCCAGGATACTCATTAAGAAATGAAGAAGAAAAAAGAAGCCTTGTTCATCCTTAAAGTGGCCGGGCACCAGCTCAAGGCCCACTCAGGCAAAGTACTGCCACCACCGCTGCAACTGATGTGTCTCAGCAGAGTGGTGTCACAGACTGAGGGGATGGATGAGCTGCAGTTCCAGGTCTACATGGCATGCCACCATTTTAATTCTGTTGGCCACACACCACTCAGTGGCGCTGGGCCCAAGGGAGGCACTGGACAACAGGCCTGATAGTGGCACAGAAGAGAGTTCTTGCCCCTATGCTCTGTCCTCCCTAGTGCTTGGAATCAAGCTGGCCCACCCTGACAAATGGGCACCAGTGAGTGTTGCTGTAATAGTGCCACTAGTGAAGACAGATGTTGAGTTTTGCTCAGCAGCTCCGCTCCGCTACAGACTGGCAGGCATGGTGTTTCCATGCACACTGGTTTCTGTCACGGCGTCCGGTTGTGCCAGAAGCAGTTTAGTAGTCATGCTGGCCACATGACCCGGAAAGCTGTCTGTGGACAAGCACCGGCTCTCTCAGCCTGAAAGCGAGATGAGCACTGCAACCCCATAGTCTCCTTTGACTGGACTTAACCTTCCAGGGGTCCTTTTACTTTGACATGGCTTGTGAACCTGTAAGTGATGGGGAGTGGACAAAAAGCACCAAAATTTAGAGCTGGGCCTACCTTTAAGTTTCCTTAAGGGACCACCACCTATTCTGGCTGCTTACCTGGGAATAAGCCCCATTGAACTCAGTGAGACTTACTTCTGAGGAGACATGCAGAGGAATGTACACATTTGGATGCTCTATAGAAATGTGAAGGATTAATCAAAGGGTTTTTTCTCTGAGCACCACATACAAACATGTACAGTCATACCTCGGTTTAAGTACGCCTTGGTTTGAGTATTTTCAGTTTAAGTACTCCACGTACCTGTCTGGAACGGATTAATCCACTTTCCATTACTTTCAATGGGAAAGTTCGCTTCAGGTTAAGTACGCTTCAGGTTAAGTACGAACTTTCGGAACCAATTACACCCATACCTCGGGTTAAGTCCACTTCAGGTTGAGTACTCCATGGACCCGTCTGGAACAGATTAAGCCTCTTTCCAGTACTTTCAATGGGAAAGTTCTCTTCAGGTTATGTACGCTTCAGGTTAAGTACTCCATGGACCGTCTGGAACAGATTAATCCACTTTCCATTACTTTCAATGGGAAAGTTCGCTTCAGGTTAAGTTCGCTTCAGGTTAAGTATGAACTTTCAGAACCAATTACACTCATACCTCGGGTTAAGTCCACTTCAGGTTGAGTACTCCATGGACCCGTCTGGAACAGATTAATCCACTTTCCATTACTTTCAATGGGAAAGTTCGCTTCAGGTTAAGTACAGACTTCCGGAACCAATTGTGTTTGTAAACCGAGGTACCACTGTATCAGCCAACTGCTGGGACACCAGCTCCACTTGCACCATCCTCTCTCCCTGAATTGTTTCCATTGCAACTGCAGCTTTAAGTTAAGAACTGGCGCCAGAGTTTGCTTGGTTTGTTTCCACACACACCCAAGCCCATGTTGCAATTAGGACAGTAAATCGGCTGGAGGGACTTTTATTTGTCATTCATCTTGTGTAAGCTGCTCTGCATGTGTTGCCAGCTGAAGAGAAAGCTAATGCTTAAAAATAAATAAATATGTAAGAGAGAGTCTAGAACAGCAGTTTTTAAAGTGTGTTCCAAGTAACACTCTGCTTCTTGGAATTGTATGAAGAGAAGGGATGGAGGAGTCTGGTTTTGGTTTGTGTCACTTAAGCAAGCTTTTAGTCATAAGTCCAGTCTGTCCCATTTCTGCACTAATACGCAGGGTTTATTTTGGGTGGGGAGGGGGTCCTTCTCAAACTACATATACATATTTGAATACCATATGTATTTACATGTGTTTTCTTTCAAAATATGTATCTCCATCCACATTTTACATGTTTGAACTGCTGAGAACTACACTGCGACATTAAAAAAAGTGCAAGATCTGTTGGATAGCTAAGTTCTTATCAGGACATTAGTCTGAGAGGTGGAAATTCACATATGAAGTCACAAAAAATGAATGCCTCAGCGATTGCTAATCGGGAGTTCCACTCTGAAGAGCCAGATTGTTTATGTCACCTCATACTGGGATCTGGGGTGGGGCAACCCAAGTTGCTGAGTTGTTGTTATTATTATTATTATTATTATTATTATTATTATTATTATTATTAATTCAGTGGCCTGGAGGTAGACTGCATAATCATAGTAAGCTAATTCACATACTGCATTTTCCACAACTATGTTGTGCTCAAAGCAGTCCAGAGAGTAGACAATTTAAGCGCAATGGCCATTAACAAATAAAAATGTGCTATAGCATACCATTGATATTTCAACAAATACCTCAGGTGTGACAACTAGATGTGATCCAGGTGGTGTGGATCCCTGCACAGTTACAAACTGTTTACCTGTTCAGTATCATACTTAAACCAGGCTGGTGGATATAGCCAGTACCCTTCACAATACACATGCAAAGACATTCCCTAGCACAGGGGTCAGCAAACGTTTTTGTCAGGGGGCCGGTCCACTGTTCCTCAGACCTTGTGGGGGGAGCGGACTATATTGGGGGGGGGGTGAACAAATTCCTATGCCCCACAAATAACCCAGAGATGCGTTTTAAATAAAAGGACACATTCTACTCATGTAAAAACACGCTGATTCCCAGACCATCCGCGGGCCGCATTTAGAAGGCGATTGGGCTCGATCCAGCCCCTGGGCCTTAGTTTGCCTACCCATGCCCTACATGGGCCCCACCCATGCCCTAGCAGTAGAAAGCATTTCCTAAGGCCGCAATCCTAAAACTTATCAAACAGCTGGCATGGGGGGGGGGACATACTTGTGAGTCCCTTGCTTTGGCAACATCAGTCTTAGGCTGGCCTGGTGCGATTTAGAAATAGCAAACTAGGGAGGTTCACCCTGGGATGTGAAATGAATCTATTTCCTCCTCATTCCTAGGGGGAATCCAATATTCCCAAATTAATGGCACTCTGCTGGCTTCAGAGATTCATTCATCTGTTCTTCAGGATTTCTTCATGTAGGAAAGGTTTTGAGGAGGGCGGTGATGGAATAGCTGCCAAGTACCCCGTTTTCCCTGGGAAACCCCCTGTTTTTACTTACCTTTTCCCAGTGGTCCCCCGTATCACTTCGTCTCCCACTTTTCTCCGTTATTTTCTCCTGCTGGCAGCCTTTTTTTTCTGATTTGCCCTTCTATGGGCACCAAAAATGGCCGCCGCCGGCTTCAAAAGTCGCATCTATGCATGTCCGGAAGTGCATAGACGCGACTTCCGGTGTCGGCGGCGGCCATTTTTGGTGCTCATAGATGGGCGGAGCGACACCGGAAGTTGCGTCAACGCACTTCCTGACATGCGTACAAGCGACTTTTGAAGCCGGCAGCGGCCATTTTGGGTGCCCATAGAAGGGCAAAGCGACACCGGAAGTTATGTCGACGCAACTTCCGGTGTCACACGGCTGCCAGTCCCGGATTCTGCAGTTCGGGACTTGGAAGGTAAGGGTGATGGAGCAACTTCAGGTGTTCCTGGATTACACTAATTATCTAGGAAGAAGGCGACTGTAAGTAGGTGGATCCTGTGTCCAGAATATAGGCTGGTAGCCTTTTACTCAAGGGGTTTCACTCCCTCTAAAAGAACAGTTATATAGCTTGGGGGAACTGTGGGATAGCTTTTGTTATTAGAGGTCCACATGACCTCGGTGGTTCGAGATGCCTATCACCAGCTTTGTCTTTTATGCCAACTATGGTCCTATCGGGTTTGGTATCACTTGACCACTGTACTCCGTGCACTGGTAACATTGAGAATGGATTACTGTAACATTCTCTATGTGGGACTACATTTGGGCCTGGGCCAGAAGCTCCAGCTGGTGGGGAGAGATCTCTGCTAAAATATCTACATTGGCTGCCCATATGCCACCACGCCAGGATGAAGATTCTCAGGCTGATATAGAAAGCCCTGAATAACTTGGTTTCCATGATACCTTAAGAACTGCCTGAGCCCTTATATATTAGTTGTTAGTTGTCCCGCATGGCCTCCACTAGAAGTTGGGCATTTTATGCCAAAGGTTCCATGCTGTGGGATATTGTTCCAGCAGAGATTCAGCAGGTATGCTCACATTTGACTTTCAGTCAGGCCAGTCCACCCCACCCATGAGGCAAGGTTGAGGCAAATGCTTCAGGCAGCAAGACCTTCACTCATCGCTTTTTCCCTGAAGGGAAAATGCATTATGTTGTTTGTCTCATGTCTTAGAATCATAGAATTGTAGAGTTGGAAGGGACTGCCAGGGTCATCTAGTCCAGCTCTATGCAAGGCAGCAGGAATGTTCTGCCCAACATGGGGCTCAAACCCACAACCCTGAGATGACAAGTCTCATGCTCTACCAACTGAGCTACTTGGGCTGGCCTTGACTTTCAAGCATCTGTTTCATGTGGACTGATGTCTGCAGCTGTTTAAATTGCAGGCACTTTAATGATTACTGTATAGTTTGTGTTTTATGCTTTACTGTTGTGCACTGTCCCAATACTTTTATACAAAATAACTAACTAAATTCGTGTAGTTCCTCTTTCTTCAAGAGGAGGAGGAGGAGGAGGAGGAGGAGGAGGAGGAGGAGGAGAAGAAGAAGAAGAAGAAGAAGAAGAAGAAGAAGAAGAAGAAGAAGAAGAAGAAGAAGAAGAAGAAGAGAAGAGCAGCCCTGTGCTTCTACATGCAGGCGAGATTTGAAACGTCTCAAGGTAAACAGATTCGAGTGGAGTGGAGTAGAGGGCTGACTATACAGTCCAAACAAGTACAGTGGTACCTTGGTTCTCAAACGCCTTGGTACTCAAACAACTTGGAACCCAAACATTGCAAACCCAGAAGTAAGTGTCCCGGTTTGCAAACTTTTTTCGGAAGCCAAACGTGCTCCGTTTTGAGTGCTACACTTTCGATTTGAGTGTTACGCTGAAGTCTGTCTGTTTTTGCTATTTTTTATTTTTGTTTTTGCAGCTTTTTGTTTTGCTTT
This sequence comes from Zootoca vivipara, assembly GCF_965207765.1. NCBI lineage: Eukaryota > Metazoa > Chordata > Lepidosauria > Squamata > Lacertidae > Zootoca > Zootoca vivipara. The sequence continues at coordinate 32,679,416 of NC_142588.1, read as the reverse complement.
TGTGACTGTGCGGAACCCAGTTCAGCTACTGATTGATTGATTGATTGATTGTGTGTGTGACTGCAGTGCATTGTTTATTGCTTTCATTTTATGGATCAATGGTATCGTTAGATAGTAAAATTCATGTTAAATTGCTGCTTTAGGGGTTGTTTTTAAAATTCTGGAACGGATGAATCCATTTTGCATTACTTTCTATGGGAAAGTGTGCTTGGTTTTGGAACAGACTTGCAGAATGGATTAAGTTTGAGAACCAAGGTACCACTGTACAATGAAGAGGCCATTTCTGTCCCGTGTTTTGAGTCACGTAGCCCATAGGAGTAGCTTGCAATTGTGGAAGAAAGCCAGACCTTTGCCTGAAACATAAATACATCGGTGGCAATTAAAGTATTATTTATGAACCCCAAAGCCACTTCCCCAAGTGCATCTGAGATGTTGTGCTTGCTCACTGCTCTCCTACCAGCAATTAAAATTGAGGCTAGCAAACCATGCTTATCCGCTTCATGTAATCTGTGGTTGGTGAGGAACAGTTTATTTCAGTTTATGGAGAACCTCTGGCACCAAATGATTTCCGTTTGTGGCTACTTGCAACCACCCCTCAGTCTCACCCTCCTGTGAATTTTTTGGAAAACAGATTCCTTGGGACAATGCAATGACAAAGAAACTTCTAAATAGCATGGGTGAATTGGTGTGTGTTATCCTGATGGATAGCCATAATGATTTTTTTAATGACTTCCAATAATAACAAAAAAAGAGAAAAGTGTGCATTGCTGCTTCCAATTTCAATTTTGGAACAACCTGTCATATTTTAAAATATATGCTCCCTCCATTCTTGATAATATGATCTTTTACTATAATCTACAGGTGTGCAGCACTAGAGTTTAAGTAGAGCTGTTTTTGCATTTAAAAATCTGCCGGCTGCAATGCTATGGCCACTTACTTGGAAGTAAGCTCATTTTAATTCTGAGTAGACATGGTTGAGATTGGAAAAGTCAAATAATCACATGTGCATAGGTTGCAGTCAAACACGCATTAACCTAAAAGCAAGTGCCATTGAACTCAAAGACTTATTTCTGAGTAGACATGTATGGGATTGCATTGTTAGTAGGTTAAGCAATTACTCTTGCATACAAATAAAAAGAATATTCCCATAGCAAAAAAACCCCTCTGTTTTTTTATTCATATACAAGTAACGATCTTAAAAGAGGCATTCTCACCTGTGTATTAAAAGCATTAATAAATAAAGAGACCAACTAACTTAGAGACCAACTAAATTTGTTCTGGGTATAAACTTTTGTGTGCATGCACATAAAAGCTTATACCCAGAACAAACTTTGTTGGTTGCTAAGGTGCTACTAGACAATTTTTAATTTTTTTTATTTATTTTCGACTGCGTCAGACCAACACGGCTACCTACCTGTATTAAAGGCAGTTCTTTTAAAACTGCTTGACAATTAATTGGGGAAATTTTATGTAATCTAATAAGAAATAAATCCAGGAAGTTGATGTCTTTTTTCCAGTACAGAAAACCAACTTCCAATTTTTTAAAATGTTTTTTTTCTACTTCTACTTTTTTTTATAAAAAAATAATGAGATCGAGCCCCGGAATGTCCCCGGATTCCATCACGCTGCTGGGAAACACAGCAGCGGCAGTCTCAGCAGCCCAGAGCAGTTGGCTCTGGTTGGCTTCAGGAGCTGCTTGGAAGTCCCCATATGATGGTGGTGCAGGGGCTCTAAGCATAGCTGTCAAGTTGTCCCTTTTCTCGCGAGGAAGCCTATTCAGCATAAGGGAATTTGCCTTTAAAAAACTTGACAGCTATGGCTCTAAGATGCAGCTTCCGGGTTGCCTCCACCTTCCCTGACCCCAGCAACTAAGCTGTGAAGGGAGGCTTCATGCTGCCTATCGGAGCAGCCTCCCGACTCCTGCTTGCATGCAAGCAGGAGCAGGGCGGGGATCTCTCAGCTGTGAAGGGAGGCTAGATAGATAGATAGATAGACAGACAGACAGATAGATACTTTATTGTCATTGTACATAGTACAACAAAATTGAATGCCATTCCATAAAAACAAAAACAAAAACACAATTACAGCCACACATACACACACATCGCAACTCCCCAAGATCATATTATTTAGTTGCAGCATTTAAGATGGTTATAGCTCTTGGATAAAAACTGTTTTGTAATCTATTTGTTCTTGATTTAATTGTTCTGTAATTGCTCATGCTGCCTATCAGAGTTTGTGTGCAAGCAGGAGGGGGGAGGGATTTCTCAGTTAGGCAAGGGGAAGCCTCCCTTCCCAGCTGAGGGATCCCTGCCCCCTGCTGCTTACATGCATGGGATTGGGGCTGCTCCGATGGGAAGGGAGGCATCGCACTGCCCGAACCTTGCTGCCGCCGCTGCTCTCAGCCCTCCTTCTCCGCCTTCCATGCCTAACCCACCACACATTGCTTCCCCACCACCACCTCCACCACCAAAGAACCAACAACTCAGGGGCTGCCTAGGCTCATGGAGAAAGGAGATAGAAGCCTCGGAGGAAGGGGAAACATGGCAGTTGAGGTCAAGGCGGTGGTCACCCCTCTGCCATCACCATCGCTGCAGCATCAATGTCCCGAATGTGTAGTAATTAATCAATCAATCAATCAATCAATCAAAGTGTCTCCAGATTCATTGAAAAAAATCTGGTAACCTTACTCTCAGACCACAGATTAGCAGTCAGTGAAGCCAATATGGAAAAAGAGTTCAGATTTAATGCATCTGAAATAAAAGACAGCCCTGCTTCAACTTTCACCATGGCTATCGCAGACTCCCCAAGTTGATGGGGTCTGCTTAGATGTAAGCCCTGCTGGTTTCACTGAGAATAGTCTCAAAAGCCATGGAAGGACCTGTCAATGTTTGTTCTGTTTCTCATCTTGCCAATGTCAAATTTGGCTCTCCACATTTTTATAGCAATTTGTGATCAATTTCTTTTTTAAAATCCTCATCATCAGTGTTTGGGTGTGACTTTCTCCTAATAAGCACATGCTTTGCTATTATTTGTGCAAATGTTTTAATTTCTCTTCCTTCCCCCTTTGGGTGTTTTTTTGGGGTGGGGTGGGGAATTGGAATGACTTTTGCCTCTTGGATTATGGAGGAAAGGTTGAAACCACTGTTACAGCCCTCTTTTAATATATAGGCCAGGCCCACACATTTCTCTTGGGAGGGAATGACTCATTCCTGAGGTGCTTTTCTTAAAATAAAAATAAAGAAGAAGAAGAGAAGAAGAAAGGTTTGAATAGCCACAGCTGCTGGGGAAATTCCATTTTCATCTAAAGTTTGCCAAAAAACGGAAATGCAAGCTCTGTGCACTTTGTGAGCAGGAGAGCTTGGCCTGGCTCCTGAAATGTTTGAGTCATTTTCTCCTTCTCCCCCATTTCCTTCCTTCTGCTTGACCCAAAACATCCAGTCTTAGACCCTGTAGGTTGGGAGTTAGAGACCCCCATCCACAGGGCCATTTCTAGAAAGTAGTGGCAGGGAACTTTTGTTTGGCCCCATAGTAGGGATGGGGGAGAAATTAGATTCAGTTAGCATTTGCACTTTCCAAAACAATCAGCGAACCAAAACATGCAGACCTCATTCAAAATGCATGCTTCTCCAAATTTTGCATTGCAGTTCTCCAGCCATATAATGGGTACAAAAATGCATACACTAGGGTAAAACATACTATTTCCCCTGTTAGGAAAAAAAATTGTATATCCTGTATGTATATCTCTCGCTCTCTCACTTGCTCTCCTCTTAATGGGGAAAAATATACTTGGGGGGTTGCAATTTGCATTTTGGAAAATAGCACAGCAGCAAAGCATCGGTCTTCTTGCATCATGTCCTAATACGGACCACACACACCCAGCTGTTACTTGCAAACATGTAAAAAAGGGTGAGTTGCATTCAAATATCTCTGTTGCCAAGCCTAATTGGCCTTTGAAGCATGTTCAGAATGTAGGTGGGTTTCAGATGAAGGTGGTGGAACAAATCATAGTATTCTTTGAATGGTGTACTGGGTCTGGAAGCCTTCACAAGAAATACCTCGGCTCACTCCAATTTATATTTGCAGTCTTTATTCATGTACTGTACATATTTACAAAGTACAGGGCATAATCCCATGCGTCTGAATCCTCGGTAGCTGATTTCGGGAGTGGAGATTTATGACTCCTCCTCTAGCATGAAAGCTTGGGAAGACCCAAGCGCCTCCTCTGCTCTCTGCATTTTAACCCTCTCCGTTCCTGCGCTGAGCGAACAGGCATTCCTTCTACCTCGGTGCCGGAACTGGAGTGGTGTTGATGCTCCTGGCAAGCATCAAGGAGCATCCTCTCCGCCTGAGTTCCTTCCGCTTGCCCCCCCCTCTTCTGTCTCTTCCTGCAGTTCCTGTTCACTATGCTCTCCCCCCTGCCTTGGCTCAGGTGCATTCTCTGACACCCCCATGACAAATGGTAAGAAATTTCACAGGCAATTTATATAGGATCCATCTTTTCATGAGGAGAGAATACCGGAGAATTGTGATAGCTTTTGTAATAAATTGTTCATTTACATATTTACAGTCTGAACAGATTTTATAGGCCGCAACAGCATTCTCAAGTGACTTGCAAGGAGAAATAAAACCATGTGAAATTCGATAACAATAAAAATAAAGAAGTATTAGTGCAGTCACATAAAGCAAAAGTAGCTTAAAGCTAAAACAGATTAAAAGGGCCTAGAAAATAATAATAATAAGGTTTTTGACTAGCACTAAATTCACCCCAAGGCAGGCACCAACCAGCCAAGCCTGTCTGGGCAGGGCATTACACAGCCAAGGTGCCACCACTGAAAAGACCCACTCCTGCAGTGATCAACCAACACATAAACAGTGCTGGTCTGCAAGCTGTATCATTTCAGCACTTTAGAAAGAGAGCTGTGCTGAATATTCCCGAATTTTGAATTTTGGGTTGACAAATCAATTTTCTTTTTCCCCCAGCAAAAGAAAGATTTCATGAATATTTGTTTTATTTTCCTGAATTAGTGTGATCGCATTCGATGAAGAATTAACTCAATGTTTCTCAGTCTTTTTTTAATCCATGCCTCCTTTTCTCTGCTATACAATCTCATGCTCCTCTTCAAACGAGGCTCCTTTATTTCATTTGAACTTCTAAAGAATTTAAAAATCATGGAAGCACTCATACCATCCTTCCCTTTAGATCCTCATACACCCCTCACTGAGAAACCTCATTGGATTAAGAGAACAGAATGAACTACTTTGTAGCCAATCTGCTATTTGATGACACCAATGAAAGCATGAGGTGAGCAGAAGATCAGCAGAAGGTATATAAACCAGTGATCAGGAAGGAGCCTGATTGCTATTTTCTTGCACCATCTATTTTTTCTTGAATCTTATCAGCAGTGGCACATAAGCGAAGGTCTTTCAGTGTGGTGATCAATGTCTTGTAAGCATCTTTTGTCCCATGTTCTTGGTACCAACATTCTAACAGCTTTATTTTCTGCTCAGCAGCATTATTTGGATTATCATTCATGATCACGTCTATGCGATTTGGCGTCATATTCAGTCTCCGAACAAAAGACATGACCTGTGACAGCAACATCTCCTCTGCAATAACAGGAATGTGAGGCAACAGATCGAGATCTAGAAAGGAAAAATGGGGGGAAATGTTACATGCCATCTCTAAGCAGTGAGAGAATCTAGGGGTTCCAAGTGCTTCCCAGGGTTGGCTTCCTTGGAATGAAGGTCAAGTGTCTTTAGAATATATGGTTTTATTTATGTATATATACAACCTCAGCATAATATGGAGGGGCTCACAGCATGATTACTTCTTCATTCATCACAGATTTGGATCCAGCACAGAGCAAGCATGTTTCTGTGTCTAGCTCCTAACCTGCTTCTCACACCCAACTGTCCCCCTATCTCTCTCCTACATAGCAGCTAGGTGAGGGGGGTGGGGTGGAAGAAAGGCCTGTGCATTAGTCAGGAGGGCACCACAGCATTTTTTTTGTTCTTGCAACCTAGCTCATTCTTTTGGGTTGCTGTTGAAGACATTCAATTGGCCAGAGAAGCTCATTGTCTTGCAAAAAAAACCTTGTAGAATGAGTTCAGCGACAGATTTTCATCTTCACTGGGTGTGGGACCCAAAGAATTGGAAGGGTCTCAGACATCATCCAGACTTAAACCCACAACAAAATATTATCTGCATAAACAGATAACTCGCAACTTATGCACATAGTTTACCAAAAAAAGTTTTGTTTTGTTTTTTAAAAAAGGAGGGAGAAAGGGGGCAGGGAAAAAAAAAGACTTTGTCAATTCCACCTGCCATTGAACCCAATGTGTTTTGACTGTACATGATTTTGGCTTTACATGCTATCCCCTGAATGTAGCCCCTACATAAGTTGAGAGTTGCCTGCATAACACTTTTCTCAATTTTACAATCATTTATATGAGGCCTATGCAAAACCATAAATATGTCATTCCAAGGAGGGTTCACACATGGAGAAGGCTCCAGGGATTTTATGGTAGACAAAATTTTGCGAGTTCTATTCCCCCACCCCCCATTATCACATTGTTGTGAGAAAAGACTTAAAGGCATGGAAAAGCTCTCTCAAGGTCTGGCAACACTTTAAAATGGGTTCATAGGTATAGTCTTCTCATGCGACTGCTCCACCTCCATTTTTACACAGCTGGTAGTAAGTTACACTTGTTTAAAAGTATCCCTATAACAATATTGCTTTCTCTGAGGTGATACATTTTAACAGAGGGTGCTCCCCCCCCCTTGCGGGAGTGTGTGCTTTCAAAACAAACAACTACCTTTCTAAAACCTGGGTTGATTCAGCAATGCTTTTCATTTCAAAATGACCGCTCCCCACATAAAATGGAGGGCACATTTTGCATGGTCACGCACCTCTTGACCCCCAAAAGGCAACTCCCTGGATGTTCGGATCTGGCACCACCTCGGCAGGCAGGATGCAGGGGGTCTCCGCCTACCCCAGACAACTGCCCAATCCTGCCTGGGGGAGGTGTTTGCCAGGGGTCTTACAGCTCACACAATAGAAGCTGAATCCTACCTACAGGCACCAGTCGGCTCCAGAGCTTCTCCCACCCTCCATGCCCTCATTGACCATTTCGTTGCAGTTCACTGATTTTCTGTTGCAGATTAACCCCCTTTTCCCACAGGTACGCAGGTGCTGCTATGTCAAGGTCGCTGTTGAAGGGCCAGAAAGGAATTTCCCTGCATTGGCAGGTTTCGCCTTTCCCGTAGCAATACGTCACAACTTGGGCGGTGTCAGGCCTTGGATGGAATTCTTTTGTCCCTCTTCTGTCTCTGAGCTGTGACCTTCTGCAAATCACTGTTGTAAATCTATACTGTCTTCCTCTTCTCTGGAAGGTTCAGAAGGAGGGGGAGGCGGTCTCCAGCATTCCTCCTCAGTCCAGTCCCTGACAACCACTGAACCATTCAAAAAAGAATGGTCTTCTCCATATAGTGGAAGACCATTAGAGAGACCTCTGCTCTCCTCTTCTCTCTGGAGTTCCATAAATTATGACTACCAATAAGGTCCTCTACCTATTCCTGACAATGTAGATGGAACACATAGGAGGCCTTGTTGCAGGTTTGCCTGTAAGTGGTCCTTCAGATAAACTTGTAACAAATGATAAAGAGCTTTAAAAAGATTGCCACAGCACTTTGAATTAGGTCCAGAAACAATTGGAAACCTGTGCAGCTCCTAACATGCTCCTAAGAAGGCAGCTCCAGTTTATAATTTAGCTGCCACATTCGGGACCAGCTGAAGTTTCCAGGCTCTGCCAAAAGTAGAGCATACTGCAAAAGTCTGTGCTGTAAATAAGATGATACTACGGCCAAATCTGTGCTATACAGGCAGCGGTGGAGCAAGCCGATCGGACGCCTGGGGCTGTGCGCCGCCCACAAGGCGGGGCGAGCCGTGGCAGGATGCTCTGTGGGGCCTCCGGAATCTGCCTGCCTCCTCCCACTCAGTCTGTCACCCTACAGCTGGGGGGAGGCAGCGGGCGGACCGTTTGGGGCAGCGTGGAGCCTGCGGATGCCCAAGCTGCCGTGTCACTCCCAGGAGAGACGCATGGCTCGGGCATGCTGCAGGCCCCACGGTGAGTGCTGCCTGGCATTTTGTCACCCCCCTCAGTGGTGACACCCAGGTTGAACTGACCCCACCTCCGCCCCTGTATACAGGCCGACATGCCTATGCCCTTTTAAAATGTGGTGGGTTTTTTTTGGGGGGGGGGGTATTGGGTTGTTTTTATTTTGATTATGTATTCTGTGCTTTTATATTTTGATTTTATTCTGTGAACCACTCAGACCTCCGGGTATAGGGCAGTATAATAATAATAATAATAATAATAATAATAATAATAATAATAATATCCTTATATTTTTCATACCTGGATAATGGAGAGGCTCCATTTCCTGTAAGGGCAGATTACAACATATATATATTAAAACAAAACATCAAACATTAAAAACAAAATATCCTATACAAGCAACAAACCAATAAATCAATAGAAACCACTAACAACAACAACAACAACAACAACAACAGTTTACAGATATACCCAAATTAATGTAACCACCAACCCCAACTAAACATTTAACCAACACCAACCTGACAAAAATGAAACAGAGGAACCAAAATTAGAACTGTTTAAAACAGTTAAAAACATTTTAGCCAGTTGTCCCAACCCAGGAGTTGTTCCAGCAATGTCCCAGGAGCCTCTTTGAGCTGTTCAAGGTGAGCCTGGGCCTCACCCCCTAGGGAGGTGCAAGGCCCCTTGCAGCAGGGACACAAGACCAGGCACCTTGTGTCTTAATATGGATACATCAACTAACACAGAAATAGCCAATGTAGTGCCCTCCTTTCAGCCTCAGCAAACAAGAAAATGGTCAGGGAATTGTAGTTCAGGAACACCTGGGGAACACCACATTGGCAAACCCTCATCTAACTAACACAAGGTTACTTGTGGCATTTAAATACCATTGACTTCAATGTGATCTAAAGAAGCATTTAAATACATCTACGATGTGTTACAGATGGCCAAATGATGCACAGGGGTCCATCTGATTGTTCCATCTTCTGACTAGATTAATAGTCAGTTTGTGATAAGGTTTGCAAAAAGGCATGCATGCTTATCTAGCCCAAGAACAAGGATTATTACAGGACAAACTGTACCTGCCGCGTTATGGAATACAGTGGTACCTCATGTTGCGAATGGGATCCGTTCCGGCGGCCCATTCACAACATGAAAAGGCCGCAACATGAAGCACCACATCTGTGCACGTGCGTGACGCAATGCGGTGCTTCTGCGCATGTGCAAAGTGCGACTTAGCACTTCTGTGCATGTGAGCAGGTTACAGACACATCAAACCCGGAAGTAACCTGTTCTGGGACTTCCATGTTCGGCGCCTCCATAACCTGAAAAGACGCAACATGAAGCAAACGTATCATGAAGTATGACTGTATATGGTTATATTAATATCTTCTTTTATATTGACGTCAGCAGCTTTCAGACTCTCTCCATTTCAGTGCTTGTATGAACTTTACTATAACTATTTAGATCTGAACTACAGTGGTACCTCGGTTTATGAACACAATTGGTTCCGGAAGTCTGTTCATAAACTGAAGCGTTCATAAACTGAAGCGAACTTTCCCATTGAAAGTAATGGAAAGTGGATTAATCCGTTCCAGACGGTCCGCAGAGTAACCGTTCATAAACTGAAGCGAACTTTCCCATTGAAAGTAATGGAAAGTGGATTAATCCGTTCCAGACGGGTCTGCGGAGTACTTAAACTGAAGCGTTCATAAACTGAAACATGGGTGTAATTGGTTCCGGAAGTCTGTTCATAAACTGAAGCGTTCATAAACTGAAGCGAACTTTCCCATTAAAAGTAATGGAAAGTGAATTAATCCGTTCCAGATGGGTCTGCGGCGTTCATAAACCGAAAATTCATAAACCGAGGTGTTCATAAACCGAGGTTCCACTGTATCATTATTTATGCCTTCAGGTTGGATAAAAGTGGGGGGAGGGATAATAATAATAATAATAATAATAATAATAATAATAATAATAATAATAATTGTTATGTACTGAGCTGAATCCTAGAACAATAGGATTCAGAATCAGCGGGAGCTACCCAATCCAACTCCAGGTGGAAGTGAATCCGCAACCTGATTGGCCTGCTGGAGCAGCCAATCAGGCGGCTGGCAGAAGTGAATCTGCTACCTGATTGGCCTGTAGGAGCAGCCAATCAGGCTGCAGGCAAAAGTCAATCCACAATATAATTGGCCCACAGGTGTAGCCCTGAAGTAGCCAATCACGCAAGGCCCATTGTGTAAATAATGTATATAAGCAGATGGTTTGGGGAAAAGAGCCATTCGTCTTCTCTTCTCCTCCTTGATGACTATGAGCTGAATAAAGAGCATGAAATTCACTCTTGACTCCGAGTATATTTCACTGGCGACGAAGGTGGGATCCTGCTGAGCTGACCGCCACCACGCACTGCACCGCAGCACCGCCACCTGCTGCACCGCTGCATCGCACCGTGCATCCAGGCTTCAGCTCCAGGACCCAAGGAACCCAGAATGGCAACCGACAGCAGCTTCTCGCCATTCAAACCAGCATCAGGAGACTGGGAAGGGTACGCCACCCGTTTCAACTTCCTCCTGCAAGCGAAAGAAGTCACCAACGATGCCATGAAGAGGGCGACATTCTTCAGCGTCTGTGGAGAGGAGACGTTTGAAATCGCCCGGGCTCTCCTTGCACCTAGAGATGTCGCTACCGTCTCTTACAAAACAATAATGGAACGGCTGAAGGAGCACTTCTCACCACAGCCCTCGGTGGTAGCTTGCCGAAATGCCTTCTACGCAAAACGGCAAGCCCCGGGGGAAACCATAACTGGGTTTGTGACCTCCCTCCGCCAAGCCGCCCGGTTATGCAACTTCTCAGAATTGGAGAACATGCTTCGTGACCGCCTCGTCGGTGGCCTGAGGGACGAGATGTTGCAACGACGCCTCTACGCCAAAAAAGACCTCACGTTCCAGATTGCTCTGGAGGAAGCCCTGGCAACCGAAGCCGCCGAGAGGTCAACGCAAGAGGCACGACCGGCCCCGCCATCCCAACCGAGGGTCTACCACGAAGACCTCACCGACGAATCCGAATCTGACAGGGAGGAAGTACACCGAGTACAGCGGCGCACTCAAGCAGCACACACACCACAGCAGCCTCGACGAGAAGGAGGGAACTGTGCAAGCTGCGGGGAGAACCACGAGAGGAGGACCTGTCGTTTCCGCAATGCAGAGTGCAGGCAGTGCAGAAAATTGGGACACATCGCCCGGGTGTGTCGGGCTCGACTCACCCGTCGACAAGCATCAGATGACCGACCCAGGAGCCCCAGGTCACACGGCACCATGCACCAAGGCAACTCGACGGAGATCACGGACTACCAGGTATTCCAGTTGCCCCATCCCAGCACAGAGAAAATTTATATAGAGGTACAGATAGAGGGAGCCCCATGCCGCATGGAGCTGGACACGGGTTCAACTCTATCCATAATCTCGGCCCGAACATTAAGGGAACTGTGCCCTAATGGGGGTCCCAAACTAAGGCCGGCCCCATTCACCCTCCGGGACTTCCAGAAACGTAAGGTCCCTACTATGGGGGTGGGGACCTTCAGGGTGCAATATCGAGGGCGAAAGCAACAATTGGACTTGCTGGTAGTTAAGGGCCCCTACGTTAGCTTACTGGGACTGGCATGGTTTGGACCTCTGGGGCTAGCCGTTACCGGGGTGAACCGCACTAGCTTACAAGTGGACGTGGACGCCATATGCAAAGAGTTTCCAGGGGTTTTCGATGGGGCATTGGGACGATATACAGGACCCCCCATTGCCCTACAGCTAGACCCCGCTGTACGACCCATCAGGCACAAGGCCCGCCGGGTCCCGTTTGCCCTGAAACCCCGCATAGACGAGGAATTGGACCGGCTCGTGGAGCAAGGAGTGCTGGAGCCGGTGCCCAACGCCCCCTGGGAAACTCCAATTGTCACACCCGTCAAGCCTAACGGTTCGGTCCGCATCTGTGCAGACTACAAATGCACCATAAACAAGGCTCTCACGGCCCATGCATACCCAGTGCCAGTGGTCAGCCATGTCCTCGCCACCCTGGCTGGGTCAAAAATCTTTGGCAAACTGGACTTGGCCCAAGCGTATCAACAGTTGCCTGTGGACGAAGCCACAGCAGAGGCTCAGACGATTGTGACGCACAGAGGGGCATTCAGAGTAAAGTGGCTGCAATTTGGCGTTAGCGTGGCACCAGGCATATTCCAGAATCTAATGGACTCTCTCCTTAAAGGGATTCCTGGTGTCACCCCCTTCTTCGATGATGTACTGATCGCCGGGCCCACACCAGAGGAATTTGAGGACCGCCTCCGCTCCGTCCTGCACCGTTTCCAGACGGCGGGCCTCAAGGTGAAGCGGGAAAAGTGTTTACTGGGAGTGCCGCAGGTGGACTTTCTGGGATTTAAGGTGGACGCAGAAGGGGTCCATCCAACCGGTGACAAGGTACGGGCCATTTGTGAGGCCCCAGCGCCCAAGAGCAAGCCCGAACTTCAGTCATTCTTGGGACTATTGAACTTTTACCATGCCTTCCTTCCCCATAAGGCAGCGGTAGCGGAGCCCCTACACAGACTCCTAGATAAAAGGGCCCCTTGGGTGTGGGGCCAGCGACAAAGGGCCGCATTCCAGGCAGTCAAGGACTTGCTCGTCTCGAACTCGGTCTTAGCACACTTCGACGAGAGGCTGCCAGTGGTGCTGGCATGCGACGCCTCTCCCTATGGCATCGGCGCTGTCCTGGGACACCAACTCCCGGATGGAAGAGAGGTGCCGGTGGCATACTTCTCCCAGACGCTTGCTGCAGCCGAACGAAACTACTCACAGATTGACAAGGCGGGTCTGGCAATCGTGAAGGGCGTAAAAAAATTCCATGATTTCTTGTACGGGCGGCCCTTTACCATAGTGACTGACCACAAGCCGTTGCTTGGCCTGTTTGCCCCTGAGAAGCAGACCCCCAAGTGTTGTCTCCACGTGTCCTCAGGTGGTCAATTTTCCTTGCCGGCTACCAGTATGCACTAATCCACCGCCCTGGGAAGGCGATGGGCCACGCAGACGCCCTCAGCAGGCTACCACTACCAGAAACAGGCCCCGACCCAGCGCCTGCGCAAGAGGTTATGACCCTGGAGCTGCTTCCCGACCGACCCATTCAGGCACAAGAAGTTGCGCACCATTCCACAAAAGATAGGGTCATCTCCCGGGTCCTGGACTGGGTGTGGCGAGGATGGCCCAGCAGCAGCCCCGGGCCAGAATTCGCTGGCTACACAAACCGCAAACATGAACTGTCGGCCCACAAGGGGTGCCTGTTATGGGGAAGCAGGGTTGTTGTTCCCCAGCCCCTCCGCAAAAGGGTCCTCACAGCCCTACACGAGACACACCCAGGGGTAGTGAGGATGAAGGCCCTTGCCAGGAGTTATGTGTGGTGGCCGGGGATTGGCAGAGAGATAGAGGCCTGGGTCCAACACTGCCAGACCTGCCAAGAATCCCGCCCGGATCCCCCAAGGGCCCCAGTCCAGCCCTGGGAGTCCGCCCGACATCCATGGTCACGCTTGCACGTGGACTTCGCTGGCCCCTTCCAGGGAAAAACATTCTTCATAGTGGTGGATTCCTACACCAAATGGCTGGAGGTCGCACTGGTACCATCCACTTCCACGGCGGCAGCCATCCGGGTACTACGTAAGCTGTTTGCGACCCACGGGCTCCCTGACACCCTCGTCTCGGACAATGGAACCGCATTCACGTCAGAGGAGTTCCAGACCTTCACAGCGCAGAACGCCATCCGCCACATCCGCTCAGCACCATTCCACCCTGCCACCAATGGCCAAGCGGAGCGCATGGTGCGGACCACCAAGGACAGCCTCCGCCGCATGACACAAGGGGACTGGGAATACCGCCTTGCCGCATTTCTTCTAGCACAGCACAGCACCCCAAGCACAACGACGGGCCGGAGCCCAGCTGAATTACTAATGGGCCGGCGCCTTGCAACTAGACTGGACCGACTTCACCCCGACAGAGCTCAGGATGAGGTAGTGGTGGGGAAAGGCAGGAACCCCCGGACATTTGTGGCCCAGGACCCAGTGTATGCAAAGAATTTTGGGGCAGGCCCAGCATGGGTACCCGCCACAGTCACCAAGGTGACCGGTCCCGTGTCGTACGAGGTACTAACGGAAGGGGGGCAATGTTGGCGCCGCCACTGCGACCAGATACGGCGACGATTCCCAGGAGGAACCCGGGAGGAGAGCGGGACAGAGGGGTCCCAAGGGGACAGCAGGGCAGTGAGGCCTGTAGAGCGAGAGGGGTGGGCAGAGGAAGCAGAAGCAGTAGGCACAGAGGGGCGCCCCGAGGCTGGAAGGACACCGGAACCAGAGCTACAACCTAGTGGTTCAGTGGCGCCAGACCAGACAGCCCCGGCACAGCCAGCAGCCTCGGAACACGAGCCAGAACCAGAACCCCTGACCAAGGAACACCCCAGGCCACAACGCACACGGAGGCGGCCAGCAGACCTTGGGGACTACGAATGCAACTTCCCGGGCAGGACTGGAACTTAGAGGGGAGGGGTGTTATGTACTGAGCTGAATCCTAGAACAATAGGATTCAGAATCAGCGGGAGCTACCCAATCCAACTCCAGGTGGAAGTGAATCCGCAACCTGATTGGCCTGCTGGAGCAGCCAATCAGGCGGCTGGCAGAAGTGAATCTGCTACCTGATTGGCCTGTAGGAGCAGCCAATCAGGCTGCAGGCAAAAGTCAATCCACAATATAATTGGCCCACAGGTGTAGCCCTGAAGTAGCCAATCACGCAAGGCCCATTGTGTAAATAATGTATATAAGCAGATGGTTTTGGGAAAAGAGCCATTCGTCTTCTCTTCTCCTCCTTGATGACTATGAGCTGAATAAAGAGCATGAAATTCACTCTTGACTCCGAGTATATTTCAATAATGATAATAATAATAATAATAATTTTATTTAAATGCCACCCATCTGGCTGGGTTACCTCAGCCACTCTGTGTGGCTTCCAATAAATTAAAACACAGGAAGACACTGTCTAGATCTACGGACTTTGTTATGTGGCCAGCTGTAATGTGCTTTGAATTTACTATATAACCAGGGATCTGATTTTGGTCTAGGCCAGTTCATTGCCAGCACATAATAGGTGTCCCAAAGATAAGGAAAACTACTTTTTGTCTAAGAAAAAAACGTTATTTCCCCATTTTCTTTCTTACAATATTCCTCAGGTTATGTTTATATATTTATTTCATAAAATTTATATACCATTTTTATTGTAAATGCCATGCACTGTATTCAAAGTAAGAAAGGATACTCACCATTCCGTTTGGCGGCTCTTTGACGTTGTACTTTGCGGTTTTCTTCTTTTTGCGCACTGCAGCCACGCAAAAAAGAACTATGGTTTGTTTGTTTGTTTTGCTACATTCATAAAACAACAGGAGTAGCAATAGGAAGGGACCTAGAATTCTACAACCCTGGCCCATTAGGGCTGTGAACCAGATTGGGCCAAAGTCCATATCCAAAATTGTATCGGTCTTATTTGGGTGGATCAAGGTTTTGGCTGGATTGCAATGAGACAGTGTCCGATTGTCTCGAGTTGGGTTGGCCCACCTGCAGTGATCCGAGATGGTCAAAAGGTGAGGTGAGGGGGCGGGATACAGGGGGAAAGCAGGAGAGATAGGCAACCCCTGAAAACATCAGCATGAGGCTGTCTGCAAAAGGGCTTTCAAACAGCCCTGCCCTGCGCTGTTCCCAGTAGCCTGCTTCCATCGGGTGAACGGGTCCGTGCAGCCAAATTGAGCAGTACTGAACCTTCTGCTCACCAGATGAGTCGGTGGTTGGATCCTGATTGCTGCAGAGGTCTGTAGTCATGTGGGGACAGGGTGAGAGGTGAGGTGACACAGCACCCCCTTCTCGCACCCCCTTCTGACTGTATGCTTCATCAGGGTTTTAAAACCACGATTAAACAAGTTGTTGGGTGGAGTTTAGAAGCCCATTTCATGAAGTACAAAGACTACACTTTCTGCTACCCCATCCAATTTTGGATTAAAGCTGAAGACAAAAAAACAGATTGATGGAATACCAGCTCAGAACTAAACCATATAGAATTTTAAAGTGCTTACTCCCAGGTAAGGGACGCGGGTGGCGCTATGGGTTAAACCACAGAGCCTAGGGCTTGCCGATCAGAAGGTTGGTAGTTCAAATCCCCGCAATAGGGTGAGCTCCTGTTGTTCGGTCCCAGCTCCTGCCAACCTAGCAGTTCGAAAGCATGTCAAAGTGCAAGTAGATAAATAGGTACCGCTCCAAGTGGGAAGGTAAACGGCGTTTCCATGCGCTGCTCTGGTTCGCCAGAAGCGGCTTTGTCATGCTGGCCACATGACCTGGAAGCTGTATGCCGGCTCCCTTGGCCAATAAAGCAAAATGAGTGCCACAACCCCAGAGTCGGTCACGACTGGACCTAATGGTCAGGGGTCCCTTTACCTTTACCTTTACTCCTAGGTAAGAGGGGTTAGACTTGCTACCTTAGTTCTCTAGAAGTACTTTCACATGAACCTTGAGACCATCTTTTAAACTTTTCTTAAATGTATCTGGGCATGAAAAGACCCATGTCTATGTTACATACTGTAAGCCATAAGCACAACCCTCAAGCATGCATTGCAGGTTGCTGCATATTTTAGAACATAAATAATGAAGTTTAAAGGTGCATCAACTTACCATAACACATTATCCCAATACCTGTAATGGAAATCCCCAGAACGACTACAACGGGTGCAATGATTTCAGCTTTTTTATCTTGCACAATCTCTGTTAAGAAGAACATTGCAAAGTTTCATACAGAATATGCAGATACTTTTCACCAATAAGCATTTTAGACTTTAATGGCTCACATGGCAGGTCTCTGCTTCATGAGGTTCAACTTGGACACAAAACCATTTTATGGGTAGAATGAACAAATGAAACCCAGCCCCACCACGCTCAGTACAAAAATACATAACATTCCCTTAAATATAGTCAGATTGAAAACAACTGACAGCCCATTCACACAGCTGTTTGTTTCACTCTGTGGCTGCTAAGTTTTTGAGTCAATCCATGCCGACTTTCACTTCCCACCCACCCCAAGGCTGAGTGGTGAGTGCTGTATGTAGGAGAGGTCTCAACCCCACCCCGACATTTTGATTTACGAGCCCCATCATATACAAATGCACCACATGTGACCAGTGATAGGATGGCCAAAAGTTTGGCTGACTGAAAACTGAAGTTGTCATGCATCTGAAAGAGCGAACTGAACGCCAACTCTTCTCTTGGAATCATTCCCTTGTTTAAGGTATATTTTAGAGCTAAGTCAAAGATCCCCACAATTACCTGTTCTGTCACATCTGGTGTTATTGGTTTGGGTGCAACTTTCTAGAATTTTACCACCTTTACACCTGTGAATAAATTATTTGAAAATAATGGAAAGATTAGGTCATCTGTCAAGGGAACAGAGCAAAATAGTCAATTTCCTCAAGTTTTTGAGTTTCTGATTATGATATAGGAATTTTGAAGTTCCTTTTGGAGGAATGTATTCTCCAATGACATTGACAAGCTGGACCTCCCAGAAGCTGCAATCTAGATCTTTTGACTCTCCAGCTCAGAGTCTCTGAAGTCAATGGCCAGAGCTGGAAGCTAGAACCTCATGTGAAACAAATAGAAGGCACTGTTACACTGGCTAGGCCAAAGATATGGAATCAGTAGCTCTCCAACTGTTGTCGGGACTCCAACTCCCATCAGCCCCTGTCAGCATAGACAATAGCCAGGAATGATGAGAGTTGAAGTCCAACATCTGGAGAGCCACTGATTTCCCATCCTTGGACTATGCAGAAGCAAAAGAGCGGGCTCCTGGTATTTATATACCATGCCTGGAGTATCCAATACTTATTGCTGATGATGCACACCCTTATTCCATTCTGCTCCAGAAAACGACTTTGAAGCGTAAGCACATGCACTCCTCAGTAGCTCTCTAGGCTAGGTTCAGATCCCTGTTTAGGTGAAACTTAGAGTCCATTACGGAGAAGCTGGAAAGTGTGGTCATGGTTGTACATCATCCCTCACCATTGGCCAAGCTAGTGGGGAATGGTGAGAGATGTACTTCAGATTCAGATTATGCTCCACTCCAAAACACGCCCAGAGAATGGTTGGAAATACATGGAAGAAGAGCGAAGATGCCACCTAGTGTTTGGAAACTATTGTGCAGTCTCTTCCTTCTGGATTTACTTATTTTATGGTAGTCCCATAAGGAGTAGCCTGCGATTTGGACAAAGTTTCAAATCAGACCATCAAGGGTTGCATTCATATGAATACAGAGCAAGGGTGCAAAATTGTGGCTCCCTAGAGGCTGATGATTGTGCATTCTTCAAATTCGGGGATCAGTATCTTTTATGGGGAAGTACATACCAAAAAATGCAAATTTTATGGGGGAAATGCATAAAAACAACTATTTTGCAGGGGAAAATACAGGTATGTGCAAAAGGTGTGTTTTAAGAGCAGTGCCTAGAAAATCATACAAAAATGCATATTTAAGGGGCAGTGTGTTGTAAACTGTAAAAAATGTGCACTGCAGGGAAGATCACATACAAAACTGTGTTCAATTTAAAGGATTCGTGCATCCCTAGTCAACCCTATCTCATCAAAGTAATAGGTGTTTGGAACTATGGGGTGGATATATTCCCGAGACCACATATACTGGGAGCAGGTTCAGAGGATCAAATACAAGATCTACAATTCAAAAATGCTTTAGATCCTGTCTCCAGTCCCCGTTTTTCACTCAAATCGCCCTTTAGTCAGTAACTGTGCAGGAGACCCCCCCTTCATGGATCAATGCCTTGTCGTGGCGAAGGGGCTTGAATAACTCAGAGAAGCTATGAGCTATGCCATGCAGGGGCACCCAAGATGGACAGGTCATAGTGGAGAGTTTTGACTAAACGTGATCCACCTGGAGAAGGAACTGGCAAGCCACTCCAGTATCCCTGCCAAGAAAACTCCATGGACAAAGACAACAGGCATATAAAAGTTATGACGCTGGAAGATGAGCCCCTCAGGTCGGAAGGCGTCCAACATGCTACTGAGGAAGAGCGGAGGACAAGTACAAGTAGATTCAGAGCTGATGAAGCGGCTGGGCCAAAGCCGAAAGGACGCTCAGTTGCGGATATGCCTGGAAGCAAAAGGAAAGTCCGATGCTGTAAAGAAAAATATTGCATAGGAACCTGGAATGTAAGAACCATGAGTGGAGGTAAGCTGGATGTGGTCAAAAATGAGATGACAAGAATAAATATAGACATCCTGGGCATCAGTGAACTAAAATGGAAGGGAATGGGCGAATTCAGTTCGGGTGACTATCGTATCTACTACTGTGGGCAAGAATCCTGTAGTAGAAATGGAGTGGCCCTCATAGTCAACAAAAGAGTGGCAAAAGCTGTAATGGGATGCAATCTCAAAAATGACAGAATGATCTCGATACGAATCCAAGGCAGACCTTTTAACATCACAGTAATCCAAGTTTATGCACCAACTACCGGAGCTGAAGAAAGTGAAATTGACCAATTCTATGAAGACCTACAACACCTTCTAGAAATGACACCAAAGAAGGATGTTCTTCTCATTACAGGGGACTGGAATGCTAAAGTAGGGAATCAAGAGATAAAAGGAACAACTGGCAAGTTTGGCCTTGGAGTTCAAAATGAAGCAGGGCAAAGGCTAATAGAGTTCTGTCAAGAGAACAAGCTGGTCATCACAAACACTCTCTTCCAACAACACAAGAGACGACTCTACACATGGATATCACCAAATGGGCAGCATCGAAATCAGATTGATTATATTCTCTGCAGCCAAAGATGGAGAAGCTCTATACAATCAGCAAAAACAAGACCTGGAGCTGACTGTAACTCAGATCATCAGCTTCTTATAGCAAAATTCCAGCTTAAACTGAAGAAAGTAGGAAAAACCACTGGGCCAGTAAGATACAATCTGAATCAAATCCCTTATGAATACACAGTGGAAGTGAGGAACAGGTTTAAGGATTTAGATTTGGTGGACAGAGTGCCTGAAGAACTATGGATGGAGGCTCGTAACATTATACAGGAGGCAGCAACGAAAACCATCCCAAGGAAAAGGAAATGCAAGAAAGCAAAATGGCTGTCCAACGAGGCCTTACAAATAGCGGAGGAGAGGAGGCAAGCAAAATGCAAGGGAGATAGGGAAAGATACAGGAAACTGAATGCAGATTTCCAAAAAACAGCAAGGAGAGACAAGAGGGTCTTCTTAAATGAGCAATGCAAAGAAATAGAGGAAAACAATAGAATGGGGAAAACCAGAGATCTGTTCAAGAAAATTGGAGATATGAAAGGAACATTTCGTACAAAGATTACCATAATCAAGGACAAAAGTGGTAAGGACCTAACAGAAGCAGAAGACATCAAGAAGAGGTGGCAAGAATACACAGAGGAATTATACCAGAAAGACATGGAGGTTTCGTACACCCCAGGTAGTGTGGTTGCTGACCTTGAGCCAGACATCTTGGAGAGTGAAGTCAAATGGGCCTTAGAAAGCACTGCTAATAACAAGGCCAGTGGAAGTGATGATATTCCAGCTGAACTATTTAAAATTTTAAAAGATGATGCTGTTAAGGTGCTACACCCAATATGCCAGCAAGTTTGGAAAACTCAGCAATGGCCAGAGGATTGGAGAAGATCAGTCTACATCCCAATTCCAAAGAAGGGCAGTGCCAAAGAATGCTCCAACTACCGCACAATTGCGCTCATTTCACACGCTAGCAAGGTTATGCTTAAAATTCTACAAGGCAGGCTTAGGCAGTATGTGGACCGAGAACTCCCAGAAGTGCAAGCTGGATTTCGAAAGGGCAGAGGAACCAGAGACCAAATAGCAAACATGCGCTGGATTATGGAGAAAGCTAGAGAGTTCCAGAAAAACGTCTACTTCTGCTTCATTGACTATGCAAAAGCCTTTGACTGTGTCGACCACAGCAAACTATGGCAAGTTCTTAAAGAAATGGGAGTGCCTGATCACCTCATCTGTCTCCTGAGAAATCTCTATGTGGGACAAGAAGCTACAGTTAGAACTGGATATGGAACAACTGAGTGGTTCAAAATTGGGAAAGGAGTACGACAAGGTTGTATATTGTCTCCCTGCTTATTTAACTTATATGCAGAATTCATCATGCGAAAGGCTGGACTAGATGAATCCCAAGCCGGAATTAAGATTGCCGGAAGAAATATCAACAACCTCAGATATGCAGATGACACAACCTTGATGGCAGAAAGCGAGGAGGAATTAAAGAACCTTTTAATGAGGGTGAAAGAGGAGAGCGCAAATTATGGTCTGAAGCTCAACATCAAAAAAACCAAGATCATGGCCACTGGTCCCATCACCTCCTGGCAAATAGAAGGGGAAGAAATGGAGGCAGTGAGAGATTTTACCTTCTTGGGCTCCTTGATCACTGCAGATGGTGACAGCAGTCACGAAATTAAAAGACGCCTGCTTCTTGGGAGAAAAGCAATGACAAACCTAGACAGCATCTTAAAAAGCAGAGACATCACCTTGCCGACAAAGGTCCGTACTGTATAGTTAAAGCTATGGTTTTCCCAGTAGTGATGTATGGAAGTGAGAGCTGGACCATAAAGAAGGCTGATCGCCGAAGAATTGATGCTTTTGAATTATGGTGCTGGAGGAGACTCTTGAGAGTCCCATGGACTGCAAGAAGATCAAACCTATCCATTCTTAAGGAAATCAGCCCTGAGTGCTCACTGGAAGGACAGATCGTGAAGCTGAGGCTCCAATACTTTGGCCACCTCATGAGAAGAGAAGAATCCTTGGAAAAGACCCTGATGTTGGGAAAGATTGAGGGCACTAGGAGAAGGGGACGTCAGAGGACAAGATGGTTGGACAGTGTTCTCGAAGCTACCAACATGAGTTTGACCAAACTGCGGGAGGCAGTGCAAGACAGGAGTGCCTGGCGTGCTCTGGTCCATGGGGTCACGAAGAGTCGGACACGACTAAACGACTAAACAACAACAACAACGTGCAGGAGACTTACTCATCACATGGAGCACAGTGGCGGCATGGTTCAGAAGAATTGCAGAAGTAGCCAGACTTACATCTACATTTTACGTTCTGGTGGATGGTACAATTCTTTTCAACTTCAAAACCTAAAATAAATAGAAACATTTTGTTAAATTATTATATAAACCAGTATATTAAGGAACTGGTTCTTTTTATAGTGGACAGGTCTTGAAGATTCTGATGAATTCCACTGGAATCTGAAGAGAAACCAGGCTGATTCCCGAAGGACTGTCACAAAAAAAGAGGTCCATTGGGATTGTTGTGTTAGGTTTCCTGGTTATAATGCTAGTACTTCTTCCCCAGTTTCTAATGTTCTGTTTACACTGCATTACCTATTGTGTGGTGCCACAAAGGTGTGCTAAATTTCATTCACACCAGTGGACTTTATCAGACTTGCTGCTACCCTCCCACCTTTCATGTGCATGTGTGCTTCTGTTCCCCAGGGAATAACTGCATGCTGGCTTACCACCCGATGATTTTCTGGAGAACATTAGGAGACACTTCTTAATGGTAAGGGCAAGTCAACAATGCAACCAAGTAACTAGAGTGGTGGTGGGCTTTGCCTCACTGGTGGTCTTCAAGAAGAGGCTGGGCAGCCATCTGTTAGGGGCTGCTGTAGCCCTGTATTCCCTGCAAGGAAACAGATGATCTGCAAGGCCCCTTCAGCTCTGTGAGTCTAAGTGTTCCTGAGGTTCAATGAAAACCCAAAGACTTGATCATATATTTAAGAGTCTTCAGTTGATGAAAATCAGGATATAAGCATGTTTTAACTTCTATATTGCACCCATTTTGTTCTGTTTTGTTCCATGTGTCTACATGTCTTCACATCACAGCAGCACATAATATTTAGCTGTTTTAATAAATAAGAGTCCTGTTCTGTTATTTGGTTCCCATCCCCTAGAGGCCAGTGTGTGCAATGGCTGCCGCCACCACCCTACCCAGCATGCAGTCTGATGCATATACGTAGAAACACATGCAGGGAGACAAGAAGCCTTTTCTCTGTGTTGCAGGTGGATCATGCACATGCTCGGCTTTCTGCAAAGACATGCACTTAAAACATTTCTCTCTAAAGCAATATACATCACAATCAATAGTTCTAGATTGCAAACATACCATGTTCAGTGTCACAGTGACTACATCGCAGGCATTTAGGGTGATAATTGTAGTTATCCATATACTCTTCCCCATCTATGCATTTTTCACAAGAAGTTGTACGGTTGTCCTTTGTGCACCCTTTCCGTTTAGCAAAGGAACCTATTTTTAAAAAAACCAAAAAAACACCAGTTTAAACATTAAGATGGTGTGATCCACTTGAATGTCTAAGATTTCCTGAATCACTTTGTCTTGTTCAGCACCACCTAAGTGCCAAATAATTGCAGGAACAATGCTAACCAGACAGTGGCGAGGTTAAACAGGTATCCATTTCCAAACTATTTAATAATGTGACTTAAGTGGAGCTTGACAGAGCAATATTCAAATGCTTTCCTTTTAGGTAGCCTGATGAGAATGACATATGAAATGTGATGGCGATGGTGACAGAGGCCAGAGCTAGCACACTTATCTCTGCTGTAATAAATAATAATAATAATAATAATAATAATAATAATAATAATAATAATACAATTATACCTACCGGGCTTACAACTATCACAGCAACGACCTTGAAATGGATATTGTGTGTCATTCTGACACCCGATAACATTCCTCTTAAAAATACTTTTCACTGGCCCAGGTTTCTTATGTGCTCTGGGCATCATAGGCATAGAAACATCCTCATGCAATGGTCCAGGAGTAATAAAATCAAATGCCTATATGAGAGAGAGAGAATATATAAATATTGCATTTCAATGCATTATGGCGTTTTCCCAAAAGATAATAGTTCTCTTTGGATTCTGATAGGCAATAAAGACAGCCAAATTACTCCTTACCAAGTTTTATTCATATGAAAATAAAAAAAACAAAGCAAGCAAAAGCAGATATACTCTGATGACAGAAGACTGCACAGAAGAGATTGCAAGTTCTGAGTTTGTGGGGGAAGGCTTCCTTGTGGATAATTCAGAGAATCACTCTTGGCTACTGGTGTGACCCCAAGGAAGATATAAGCACCCCAAGATTATAGCTTAAGTTTTCCTTCCTGTGAGGAAAAGTAGAAGAAGAAGTTGGTTGGATGTTGCAAGCCAGGCGTCGGCAACGTTTTCCGGCTGTGGGTCAGAGGATTCAAACGGACTATTGCCCGTGGGCCAGACATGGGCAGGACATGCACAGAAGCCATAACCGGTGTACCGGACATGGGCAGCGCGGCACTGGAAATGGCTTCTGCGTGTGTCCGTGGCTGCGCAGAAGCGATTTCCGGCATGGCGCTGCCCATGTCCGGGACGCCGGAAATGGCTTCTGCGCATGTTCGCGGGTGCACAGGCGCAGACGTCATTTTAGGCGGCGCTCAGCGAGTCCCCGAGCCACGCTGTGCCGGTTTAGCACAGCGCACGGGGGACTCGCCAAGCGGGCGGCTTGGTTCATGGGCGGTCCATGGGCCGGATAAACGGCCTCTGTGGGCTGCATCTGGCCCATGGGCCGGACGTTGCTGACCTATGTTGCAAGCCCTTCCCCATCTGGAAACCAGAGTACACTCAGCTGTGGCTCCTTTGGTGTTTTTAAGGGCATGCTGTGTCTTAAATGTAACCTGTCTGGTATCATACTGAGTGTAGTTGCTTTGCAAGTTAATGTTGCCATTTCATTAAAAATCTATCTCCCATCAGCCCCAGGCAACATGACCAATGACCAAGGATTATGGGAGTTCTCCCCTCCTGAGCAGAGTAGTGAAGGAATCCTGCACCTTTTACAATCATCCCCGGTTACGCAGTTAAGAAGGCAGGAATTTCTGTTCCAGCCTGTCCTTGTCACAATCAGTGCAGCTTCTGCGCCACTGCAGTTCGAATTCTGCCAGATACAATATTAGAAATCTAGTGCACCTGCCATGCTTCCATGCCTCCCCCTAAAACAAGATTTCCTGTTTCTGTTATCTTTTTAGCTTATCTGCAGTAAAACTACTACACAATGCTTACTACAATAATAAGAAACTGATAATATGCTGCACTGCTGCAGTGTACTAAGGTGAGTGAAACCACATAATTTCTCATCTTCATCTTGTTCAGGGCAAATTCACACGATAGAGTCCAGCTGAGACCATCTTCCTACAAATTGCTGAAGATGAGAAATTTGCATCTTTAAATGGTTCCTCAAGTGAAATGTGTTCACATGTCTAGAAAGTTAGCATGACAGGAAGATCTAGAATCTTGTCCCTATTGCACTACTTTTTTTTTTTAAGGGCAGGGACTTTTTCTACAGAACAGAGCACACAAAAATCCCATATCTAGCAAGAGGTGGTGGTCCACGGGATGGAAAATTCTGTTGACTCATAGGTACTTTCTTACTGACTTGAGCTCAACGGTACATGCCCAGACTTGACAGTTACCACGTACCATCTCCCTCTTTCCTTCAAGTTTTTCTTGGGACTTCCCTTTGAGTAATTTCTAAAGTAAAATAACTCAGTCAACCATAGATATTAAAGTGCATCGCGCTAAGAGCGAGAGATTTGTTGCTTCTCTGAAATATATTTGTGAATAATACATTCAGGAAGAAAGCTGAAATCCCGCCCGGTTGACAGCAATGACCAACTTCCTGTTGACACAACTCAGCCTTGCGTTATAATAAACTAAGTATGCAAAGATTTTAACTTACCTAACGTAGTCGTTTGAGGGAAGGAAAGAACCACCATGTTGTTCCGGTGATAGTTGCATAGCCAAATAAGAAAAGGAATTTACTGTGCAGGCTGCATCCAATAGTTTATGAATTAATGTTTTTAATTTGTGGGGGTTTTTTTTTTAAGGCTTTAATAATCTTTATTGAGGTGCAAGCTTCTCAAAGTACCTTCTTTTCCCTACACAAGAAAAAACCAAACAGTTTCTGGGTCAGCTAACCTCGCTGTTCAAAACAAAAAACCCCAACCATTTGGGATTCACTTTCAAACCCTGCCACTATCTGACTACCGTTTCTCACTCAGCCTTCCTTCAGAACTGTTGGCAAAAACTCTCAAAACAACAGACTGACAAAATGCCTCTGAATAAGAAGGTTGTGGTCTAATAACAGGTATTTCTATGCTTACAGGGAGGCGAAATGTGGGGAAAAAATACTTACCAGACACAGGGTTACGAGGCAGAGAACAAGTTTCTTGACCATGTTGTTTTGCCGGTGCATGTAAAAAGAAAATGAAAGGAGAGCACTTCTGAGAAACTCCCTCCCCCTTATAGTCAGCAATGTAAACACGGCTTGACACTCTCTACTTTGGACAGCTTGTGCTATTTTAAGATAAGGAAACACCCTTCCGTGGACAGCTCTGCAGCCGAATCAATTCAATCGACTCAAGTCAAACTGACTTTGTCTGGTCATTCTTGCAGTGAGCCAAGGTAAAGGTAAAGGGACCCCTGACCATTAGGTCCAGTCGTGACCGACTCTGGGGTTGCGGCACTCACCTCGCGTTCTTGGCCGAGGGAGCCGGCGTACAGCTTCCAGGTCATGTGGCCAGCATGACTAAGCCGCTTCGAACCGCCGACCTTCTGATCAGCAAGCCCTAGGCTCTGTGGTTTAACCCACAGCGCCACCTGCGTCCCTTTTGCGGTGAGCCAAAGGAATCCTTAAATCATTTGCTGCTACTTGTGTCCTTGCCACTAGGTGTCCTTACACCTCAGCTCTCGAACAAGTGAGCATTATGGTAGAAAGAACGAGGCTTTTTGAAAGCCTTTGCTCTGGGTATGCGGTTGCACTGTGCGCAAGGTGCACAAAATAGTGTCTCCAGATTGCAAATGGGTACAAAGGCCTTCAAAGGTTTCCTGTTTAGGAGTAAGAATTTGTACAGCTCCAGATGCAGCGCACGCTGAGCATCTTTCCCCCACAAAGATCCTCTCTGGTTCAGAATGCAAAATACTGTTATGAGTTTGGGGGAGGGGTCATCCTGGATGATTCCTTATACCCTTCCAAAACTGTGATCCCATGCGTGTTTGGGGTGGCTTCGAATTAATGGAATAGCCAGGCCAGCCTTCTGATGAGGTGAGAACCAGGGTGATGAGCCATTAAGGGGGGGGGCGGTTTAAGAGGCTTGGTGAAAGACATCAAATTGGGGGGGGGGGCTCCCTCAACAGATAAATCCAGAAAGTTGAGTTTGTAGTGATGTGACTTAGAAGTAAAGCAGCAAGCTGGAAAGCAACATTGGAGAGGATGTTTAGTGACTGTTTGAATCAAAGGTTGTGGCTATGGGAGAAACAAGAACTGAGAATTTTGGGGGGTGTTAATGCTGTGCACCCCTCCATCACAGGCTCAGGTTGTATACAAGTGTAAATAAACCATATTATATAAAGAAGTTGCAGTATTCACTGTATGCCATTTCCAAAAGGAAACACGAACCCTGAGAAAGAGCACGGAAACCATGGAATCTCTCAGAGACTGGAGTGGCATGCAACAATATATTATCAAGCTGCACAGATTTTGCTATCATTTACTATTGCCTTGGATTCTTTTCAATAAAACCATATATCCTAAGGACACCACAGTCTCCGTTGACTTTCATTACAAGGGAATTGAACCCTGGCTAATTGACTGAAACCCTTGGAATCTCTCACCACTTGGAGATAAGGATGGCAGGTGACAGTATGATTCTGCCCATCAGTCAGAGTGAGGGCCGACTGAGTTGGTTTGGGAGACTAGACCTGCACAAAAGTGCTTCAATGTTAACCCCTTAGCCTTAATAAAACTCTTGTTGATTTTTGTGATCTACCATATAAGACTAGATCATCTGACCAAGCAGCCTTTTTGTTTGGTAAGTGTTACATCTCTCTTTGGATTCATTGTTTCTTGCTAACAATATTTGCATGTGCTATGAAAAAAACAATTGTGAAGTCGGTCATCGCTTCTCTCGTGATTTCTGCCACCCCAGTTGCTCTGTGCTAGAAAATAACAGTTGTAACAATATGTTAAAGGTAAGTAAAAATGTATCGGTTTTAGCCCCCTAAGTAGTAGCAGTTGCCAGAACATCACCCAGTTCACCTCTCCATAGTTCCATCCTTATTTCAGATATTGTGATAGATCAGTATATTGCAATGTTTAGCTGGTGATACATCACAACATTGAAAACCAGACATTGCTCAGTCCTAGCATAGCTGCCAAGTTTTCCCTTTTCTCGTGAGGAAGCCTATTCAGCATAAGGGAAAATCCCTTAAAAAAAGGGATAACTTGGCAGCTATGAGTCCTAGACACCATCCAAAGTCTCTAAGGTAAGTTGGGCTTCAGCTACACAGCTTCAGTCTCTTCCTGTAATCTGAAGCCACTCAGTTTGAGTACCCAAGCAGCCAGCACAGCTGAGAAACCGTGAAAAAAAAACATTTTGCCCTTAAATGGTTCCTTTGGGGGGCTAAGTACTAGGTGATTAGGTTGAAAGACTCCTGCTCACGATGACACTGTAGCAGCTGGAGAGAAACTAAATGGAATATGTGTTTCACAGATTATTTCAGTCATACCTCAGTTTAAGTACACCTCGGTTTGAGTATTTTTAGTTTAAGTACTACGCGGACCTGTCTGGAACAGATTAATCCACTTTCCATTACTTTCAATGGGAAAGTTCGCTTCAGGTTAAGTACAGACTTCCGGAACCAATTGTGTACTTAAACCGAGGTACCACTGTATTTGTTCTGAGGAGGCTATCTGTTGGATCTCTGCCAATTGAAGTATGGAAAACAGTGTTGTCTTTACAATGTACAACTTCCGGAACCAATTGTGCTTGTAAACCGAGGTACCACTGTACGTATCTTGTTTTAGCCATAAAACCATATGTTGAAAATTGTCATTGCATTGTTCACAGCAGAACTAACATTTCCCCTCAAATAGCCCAAGCATTCCCTTAGGCTGGAAAAACAACAACAACTTGGCTTGATGCCTCAGTGTGCTCACAGCCAATCACTGCAACGTTAGCCTTAAATGTAAATGCCTTTCCATCTCAGAGTATCTAGAGTCTTTATTTTAGCATCAAGGCTCCCACGAATGTTCAACTTTACAGAAAGAATCCCCTCCTGGTTTTTCCCAGTGTGAGCTTTGTACTACACCATTGTAAGTTATGGGGTAATTTTCTATCAGAAATGTAATGTTTTATATGTCGATTATTTACTTATTTGAAACATCATCATCATCATCATCAATTTCCCCACCCTTCATTCTTAAACTCCAGGGCAGATTACAAGATTTAAAGCACAATAGTTCAAAAAAAAACCCCTTACAATCACAGAAATAAGATGGGTCTTGAAGATATACAGCTCAAGTGTCAAAAGCAGGGTAAAGAGGTATGTTTTTAACTGAGAACTATTTAAGAAGATGCCAGGCGCACCGTTGTAGAGAGGGAGTTCCACAACTTAAGAGCTGCCCCAGAGAATGCTGTGTCCTAGGCCACCACCATGCTGAGCTTCTGAGGACTGTGGAACAACCAAAAGGGGCTCCCTATGCTGATCTTGGCATCTGAGGGGGGGTCTGTAAGGAAGGAGTGGGATTTATCAGGTATTATCAGGAGTCTCAGCTGTTGAGGGCTTTAAACACTAATGTTTGCTTTGAATTGGGCCCTGGGACGAACTGGCAGATGCTTTGGAACAGGGTTTATGTGAGACCAGAAAGACATACATAATTA
Source organism: Zootoca vivipara (assembly GCF_965207765.1). Taxonomy (NCBI): domain Eukaryota; kingdom Metazoa; phylum Chordata; class Lepidosauria; order Squamata; family Lacertidae; genus Zootoca; species Zootoca vivipara. The sequence goes on along the minus strand of NC_142588.1, from coordinate 32,649,438 downwards.
GAAAAGAAAACACAAACAGTTTTCATCTGTTCTTAGTCTATTGTTATTTTAGCATTCCGCAAATTTTAAATTAGTCTTGTTAATTTTTCCTAGTGATGATTTTATTGTTTTATCTTTTTTTGTAAACCACTTTGAGGTGTTTTTTTCTTCTTCTTCTTTCAATAAGGAGATATAAAGTTTATGAAATAAATAAATAAGATAAAGTAGAGGGATATAATAAGAGGACATTTAGGAACATAGGACCCTGCCTTGTACTGAGTCAGACCACTGGTCCATCAAGCTCAGTATTGTCTACAGCAGGCATCCCCAAACTTCGGCCCTCCAGATGTTTTGGACTACAATTCCCATCATCCCTGACCACTGGTCCTGTTAACTAGGGATCATGGGAGTTGTAGGCCAAAACATCTGGAGGGCCGCAGTTTGGGGGTGCCTGGTCTACAGTGATGGGCAGTGACCCTTGTCAGGCAGAGGGTCTCTCCCGACCCTACTTGGAGATTTAACATGGGGCTTCCTGCACATAAAGCAGATGACCGACTTCTGAGCTACCTCAGGCCAGTGTGACCTTCCCTTGCTGGTTCTTGCTTTGTATCCTACGTGACACGAGGGGAATACTCATCCTAGACATCGGACTGATCTAGATTTCCAAATGGCTCACATCCCATCATTTAAAAGGCATCGTGAAATATGTGTCCTTTACCACTTTCATGAACTTGGCAAACCACAGTTTTTAGAAGATGGCAGTTTGGAGTAATAAAATGGCAGCCAGTGTCACTATCTATAGCTGGCAGACGTGTTGCAGTTATGTCTGAGAGCAGTATTTCAAAATCCAGCTGCAGTTCTCCACATGACTGAACTACGCAGGTGCTGAGTTTTGAAATCGTGCTCTTGTTTTTCTAATTCATCACAGGATGTGCAGTTGAGAGACAGAAAGAAATGCACAAAGTTCTAAAGAAAAAAGAAAAAAAGCAGATTCTGCTTGCAAGTTGCAGGGCTGAGAAGCTACTGCTGCTTCTCGTGTACAATATTGCAGCTTAATAACAGCAAAGGAACATTTCCTTTTCCTGCTTTTTGAACCCTCCATTAATCCTTGGGGTAGTTTGCATCATTTGTAAAAGCACAACATCAAGAACAACAAAACAAAACAAAACAGCCTAACAGCACAGTCCTACCGTATGTATGTCAACTCAGCAAGAAGACTCATTGAATTCAATGGTACTTGCTCCCAAGTAAGTATGCATAGGATTGCAGGCTAAATTTCCAAAAATGAGCCAGGCTTTCTGTATTATCTCTTATGAGATATTAATAGATTCAGGTAGGTAGCCGTGTTGGTCTGACGCAGACGAAAAAATAAATTAAATCAAACAATTGTCCAGTAGCACCTTAGAGACCAACTAAGTTAGTTCTGGGTATAAGCTTTCGTGTGCATGCAGAGGTATCTGAAGAAGTGTGCATGCACATGAAAGCTTATACCCAGAACTAACTTAGTTGGTCTCTAAGGTGCTTCTGGACAATTTTTTTAAATTTTTTGAGGTATTAATAAATAGTTATACCAAGCTCTTCAAAAAATTCATCCATGAGCTAAGATTTCCCATGACTTCAGGGACAGTTCAATCAGCAGATAATAAATGTCACAAGAAATTTCATCTTCTGATTTCTGCAGACCACAATATAAGGAAGCGGTGAGGTCCATTGAGCTCCAGGTTGGTACTGGCAAAGTTGCCACCACTGGTGCCCTAGACTAGAGCTTCCCCCAACCCCACTACTGCCTTGCCCTGCCCCATCAAGAGAAGCACAGTGTTGCCACCATTGGGGAAATGCCACTGTTGGTATGGATTGTGCTCTCTTTGTAGCACCTAGTAGGGAAAAACAACTAAAAAGTCCCCCCTCCCAGTTGCTATAAAGGAAGAGCATTTATGTGAAATGCAGACTCTCCAAGTGTCCCTATTTTCCAGGGATGTCCCTGATTTAGAGAAGTTTGTGATTTGATCCTGGACTGTTTCCTTAGGACGTCCCTATTTTTATTGGAGAAATATTGGAGGGTATGGAGTTATCCAACTCCTAAGCAGTCTGAAGGAAGTCCTGTATAGGGAATTTTTTGTTTTAAAAAAAGTTTAATGTTTTATTATGTTTATTATATATGTTGGAAGCTGCCCAGAGTGCTGGGGAAACCCAATAAGATGTGTGGGTTAGAAATAGTGAAATTATCATTATAGAATGGGACGTCCCTATTTTCATCAGAGAAATGCTGGAGGGTACAGGAGTGAGGAAGTCTGAGACAAACTTCTGTTGTCTCTTCCTCTGGATGTGTATCTAGTCTGCAGTGCAGCTTGGGCTTTCTTCCTTTTTGTCAGAGAGTCTACATTTCCTGTTTATGCACCTTGCGTTTGTGCTTTGCAGACACGCTAAACTATATGGCAGCTGCAATAAATCAAGCTGTTAGGAGAGTCTCTTCCTCCCTCCCTCCCAAACTGTTCTGTGTCTCTTCTAACCGTGTTTTAATAGGAACCTTGGTGACTTATGGTGAGGCAGCTGCATTTGGAAATCCTGCCAGCTAGCAAAATGACACGGCACTTTCTAAATCAGAAGGGAGACAAATACATTTTTAAGAGGACCACCCAATTTCAGCACAATGATCCTTGCATGCACACAGCTGGCTTCCTTGCCTTATAAAGCAAAAGCATGTGTGCATTTTCCTTTGGAAGAGTGCAGCTGTTTTTGCTTCATAAAGCTGGGTGCTGCAGTATGACGATGATGAAGATGAAGGATATAACACTGAACACTGGGCTGTGTGGGGTGCTGGGGGATGGGTAGTAACTCTGATGGGGGGGCACATTGTGCTCCTTCTAGGATGGATTGCTCACCTTCGGTTCCCCACCCTGCACCCAGTTCTCACCTGTGGCTTCTAGAAGATGTCAACAGGTGACATCTACTATGGAAATACAACTCTGGGGAAAGCTTCACCAGGTCACATTCAGTCTGGAAGTCATTTTATGACATTGAGGCAAAAGAGGGCACACACCTGCATTTGATAAAGCATTTAAAGAAATTGGAGTGGGGGTATTTCCTTGGCTTTGCACATGTTTATTTCTCTCTACACCAGGCATCCCCAAACCGCGGCCCTCCAGATGTTTTGGCCTACAACTCCCATGATCCCTAGCTAACAGGACCAGTGGTCAGGGATGATGGGAATTGTAGTCCAAAACATCTGGAGGGCCAAAGTTTGGGGGGGTGCCTGCTTTAGTCTATCAGATGTGCAGCTCTGCACTACAACATCAGACATTGAACCATTCCAAGGCAAGTAGACTAGACATCACCATATGGCAACCAGATTTACAAAGTTGTTGAATGGTGGAACACAGAGGCAGGGAAAACTCAACCCTTTCCACACAATCATGATTTTCATCCATATGTGGGGGAACATTTTCTATCAAGTTAGTCCAGGGCCATGCCAAGACATGTGGCTACCTGGAGCCCCCACCCACTTTGAGCATAGAATCCAGTTTGTCTGACAGTATAATTCTTCTTCTTCAGCACCTTCCCCTGCATCTGGGAGCAGCAGCCCAACTTTGAGAAGCTGCCTGTCACTTGTGTGCTACCCCAGTAGTCTTTCAGTGGCTATCCTGAAATTTAGCTGTGTTTATATTACCGTGCTGCTGAAACCTCCCTCCTGCTTTGCGAACAGCAGAAAGGAATGCAGACTGGAGGAGACCCAGGGCCCTGCGAGGCCACCCAGATCAGAGAGTTTTGTGCAGAAGCCCCTATATGGCTCTGTTTGACAGAGAGATGGAGATGGAGCTCTGCTCTGCTCCTTGTTTGGGAAGCTGGTGGGAGGGGAACAAGCCAAGGAGCTATATAAGCCAAAATGGTTCACTTTGCCAGTGCACCACCCCAGAACAGCTCTCCCCAGCCAAGCGCTGACAGGTAAGAGGCCGGGAACCAAAGAAGTGATTTCAGGATTTGCCTGATCAGTTTAGATAAAGAAAGAAAGAAAGGGGGGGGTGGAGACTTTTTTGCCGTTTTGATCCAGTATATCGGTGGTGCCTAGGAGAGCTCACCACACAATAAATGAGTACATGTGCAATAATCCACGCCCACTGAGCTTAATTGGTGTTTGCTATTTAACTTCAGTGGGATGTTCCATGTACCCTTAGGTTATGCTCCTGCTGTCTGATACACTGCACATTTATCTGGAAGTAAGTCAGTCTGAACTCAGGGGAGTTTAATCCTAAGTAACTGTGCTGCAATTCTAAGGAAACATTCCTGGATGTGGGACTTATTTCTGAGTAAAGAAGCACTGGATTGTGCTGTTTGGCCTGATCCAGTTAAGTATTTATTTTTATGAGAGGATTTAAGCACATGCTTCACTCGTCCAGTGAAATTGGTGGGGCTTAAAGAAGGATAATTTTGTCTTGATTGAGCCATTGTCTTATTCTCTGACCCTCACTTTTGCATTTCCATTTCTAAGATGAAGCTGGTATGATGCTTATAAGCAATGTCATTTGTAGATAAGCCTCTGTAAGCCTTTCTGCCAGAGCATTTATTTCTCCTGCTGCATTGCTCTTTAAGCACCAGACTTGCTGGGAAAAGGTCTCTCTCTCTCTCTGTTATGATTCAGATTTGTTCCTAGTATGCTCTTGCTCTTTAGAAGCTGTGTGGATATTAGGCTTGCATGAATCTGTACATTGTGAACCTGAAAAGGATTTCCCACTTCAGGTTTTTGACAGGTTCTTTTCACACCCTCACTGGGATTCTCAAGCCTGGAATGAACTGGTGGATTGAGACTTAAGTGAGTCTCTCTCTCTCTCTCTCTCTCTCTCTCTCTCTCTCTCTCTCTCTCTCTCTCTCTCTCTCTCTGTGCATTTTCGTATGGAACCCCTTCGGTTGTTTTGCCAAGTGGTGATCATATGCATTCACTTCTAGTCATGGCCTTAAGTTCGGAGCAAGAGGAGATATGTAGCAGAAACTTGTGTTTTGGTTATGTCATGATGTAAAGTGCCGTGTATATACATTGATAGTGCTGCATAAATAAAATTACTATTTTTACTTCACTTACTGCTATTGCTCCTAAGTAGTGCCTAGAGGAAATTCCTTAGAAGCAAGCACAAAATTAAAACTCTAGTGAGTCAGAACTTCACTCTGTCTCCTGTTCGGTGTAAGTGTTAAACGAACAAGGGTAAAATAAATTCTAGAGCATAAATGCTGCAAAAAAAGCATAATCTAGGGTAGTTAGATGCAAAAAAAGAGGACAGTGGTTCTACAAGTTGCATTAGAAGTGGGATAGTGGGATATTCAATAGGTGTGGCTTGTCATGCAATAAGCAACTGCTGAAATCCTATCTTCTTTCTGTTCTCTTTCCCATTTTGCATCTTATTCTCCTAATAATAGCTGCAGGCTAGGTTCTCATGGATGCCCTATACCCAGTTGGGGCTTGTGGGTAGTCCAATGCTCAAATGTAGACCTGTGGGCCAGTGGAGGGTACATGCACTAGAATCCCTCCAGTCACACTGGCTCTGAGCATGGTCCTCTCCATCACCTTTCAGCAGAAATGCAAAGGAAACCCCCTTAGCTACCCACTCCCACATAAGGAGCAAAGCTGTGCAGTCTAGCTTCTGTGCAGTCTAGCTCAGCTCCTCTGTATCACCATGCCTCAAACACATAGCTATCCAAACTGGAGTGGCCAACATTTGTGGACATACCACAATATTTACTGTAGCATTTCCTCAGTATACAGTTGCCATTCTTCTCGTGTATATAATGTACTTGCTGAACTCTGCCTATGATAATATATTTGGACATTTAATTATTAGGACACACACACACACACCACTCACACATTGAGGAAAGCCCATTTTTTCCTTCCAGGGTTTTCTGGAGGGGAACTCATCTTTATAGTCCAGCCTAGCACCTGCGAGGGACAGCAATAGTAAATCTTCACTCGGAGTTGTGTTGTTTAAATTCTTCTTGTGCTGATTTCTGTCATTTCAACTTAAAATTATTGTAGATATTCACTTGCACAGCTTTGACATATTGTGAGCCTGTTTGTTTGGAAAGTGGGGGGAAATAGAAGGATCCTCCTCCTCCTCCTAATATCTAAATAAGCCACAATTTGCAGACAATATATTTCAATGAGATTTGCTTTTCCTGTAGCATACCTGGTATGCTGGGATGCCTTTTAGCTCAGAAGCAAGAATTAGCAGACAATTGCACATCTTAGGACGGTCTTCCCCAAAGTGCTACTGCCCTCCATATCAGCCCCACTTAGCATCACCAATGGTCAGGGATGATGGGAGTTGTAGTCCAACAGCAGCTGGAGAGCACCAGGATGGGGAAGGCAGCCTCAGGCTGCAATCCTGGTCACGTTTTTGCTGGCAGGCAGTCCCTTTAAACTCAGTAGGGCTTACTTCTCAATAGACATCCATAGGATTAAACTATTAAAAGACAATCCTATTTATAAACCCCATTAGATGTACTGGGGCTTAATTTCTTAGTAAACATGCATAGGATTGCTCATGAGAGATGCACATAATAGGTTTGTTGCTGGGTTCTGGGTTACATTAGCAGCTACAGTTATCATCTTAGCACTCTGGAGCATCCCAGGGGCCTTAGAGCACTGCTTGCTTCTCTGTCACTAGAAAACACATGTTAAAATCTCCTTGAATTTATCCTAGTTACTAAATATGGTTTTCATTTAGAGTTTACCCTGCTCAGGCAGAAATGCAGCATTCCACCTTCCCCCCTCCCTCTTAGGATTTTTGGCTCAGTTGGCTTGAGTTTGAGCAAGCCACCCTTGACCTCTCCAGCTCCGTTCCAAAAACAGACATTTGAAAGACTTTGTTTCCTAATTAGGAAATCGTTTGTACCAAACAAGCTAGCTAGAGGCACTCAAGTTAGGTAAGGTTTCCTCTGTGCTTTGGAGTAAAATGCTCGAGTATATATAGCCACTAGCTCCCCAAAATATGTGCTATTAAACATTTCTTTTCAGTAAAACAAAATATAGAAAGTCTTCTACTACTACTTGTTGTTGTTTTAAATTTAAGGTTTAATTCCCACCCCTCCTTGAGCATTTCAGATGAACTATATTATACTCTCATGCACTTTTTATGTGAAGTAACCTGGACTGATGAGGCAAAGAGTGATTTGACACATCACGCTCTTTGAGGTGGACCTTTGAAAATGCAAAGTGTATATGTGACAGATATATATTTGCAAATGTGGGTTTATTACCACCCAGGGAGGAGCTAAGATTAGCAGGAGCTGTTTGCTGAGCTCACTCATTTTGGGACAATCCCAGGTTTCCCCTGTGCGGTCTGTATAAAAGTGGCCTCCCTCTGTTTTTATATTTTGGTATAAACATTTCCTTAAAGATCTCTTATCCCAGGTTGAGAAGGCATTTGAATCCGGTTCCCTCTCACACCCAAAGCAAAGTCTCACTGGCTCACAAAGCATTCCTTTGAACACTGCCTCACAGTTCCCATTCCTGAGTCCCAGGGTGTGTTCTGAGGGCACACAAGGGCGCCATCTTGTATGTTTGGGACTTGATGGGAGACCACCTGAGAATTCCAAATGCTTCACTTTGAGTTCCACGTTGGAAGAAAATGAACTAATTAGTGACAGCAGATACCAATGGAAAGGCATAGGAAATGCCATTCTTTGTTTCTAAGGGGCATTTAGAGCCTATGTACTTTGTATTCATGCTAGACATCTCATTTTTACCTTCACCAGTTTGAGCTTTCATGCTGCTGGTCTCATGATGAGAACATCAAGTACTTCCAGTTTCTTAATTAAGACCTGCAGTGCTGGATTTTATCTGCCTTGTTAAAATCCAGCGCCGCAGGCCTTAATTAAGAAACTGGATAACAGTATTAGGTAGGGTTAAGTTACACTTGAGTTTCCCCATGACTAGCAGAACTGCTTGTACCCTGAACTAAATCAAACTGAAATCTTGAATCCAAACCCTGCACACACACACACACACACACACACACACACACCTTCTGAAACCCTTGGAGAAATGATGGGATAAAAATGTAAGTAAGAATTATATTGTCACTATTACGATAAGAAACATTTGCTTTTTAAGAAAAGTAAGCTCAGATTCTTAGGAGGGTGAATTCAGTACCTAACAGCCACATTCTGTGTCTATATCTTCACTCCCATTGCATCATGGGGGGGGGTTAAAAAAGGTAAAGGTACAGGACCCCTGGACAGTTAAGTCCAGTCAAAGGCGACTATGGGAATGTGGCACTCATCTCGCTTTAGGCCAAGGGAGCCAGCATTTGTCCACAAGCTGCTTTCTGGGTCATATGGCCAGCATGACTAAACCGCTTTTGGCGCAACGGACAAGGGGAGTATGAAGTGGGGTGTGGAGGGGGTGGGTTGCCCCAGGTGCCACTCGGGGGTGTGTGGTAAACTGGCCCCTGCCTCCCCCCAGCTGTAGAGCGGCCGAGGGTGCGCATGGTCAGTATGGGCGCCGCTTTCGCGGCATCTGTATGGGCTGCCTCTCGCACGGCAACCGTATAGGCTGCTGCGTGTGCATACTCCATATGGGATGCCGCATATGCGCACTCCGTACGGCCCAGGCCAGAGAGGGTTCCTTTGGCACTGGCAACGGGACACTGTGATGGAAGCTAGACTGCACAGAAATGCTATTTACAGGAGGGGGGGGACCACAACTCTACAGATTAGTTATATATGCTGTGTTTCTCCAACTCAAACAGGTACCAAACACCTTTCTGGGTGTTGGCAAAAGAGCTAACATTTAAGTTTATTTAACAAGATATATTTGTGCACCCATGAATACCTGAAACTGGTTTAAGTTCTGTGTATTTAAATGGATGCACCAGAACCTCTTTTCAGCCAATGTTGATCCAAAGACCAAACAATAGCTGATAATCTGATATTAGACCCTTACATACACTGCAAATCACAATTTTGGCTCAGTCTGGAGCTCAGAACTGAAGGCTGTCCTTCTCTATTACAAGTCTGGATTAATTAAAGCATTACTGACTCTCGAGTCCTGCTATTATCTTTCAAGGACTTACAAGCTAAATACAAATCGCCTAATAACCTGGTAATATTACAATCCATTTAAATACCTGAATTTACATCACAGCATCACTAAACCGCTGAGTTTTCCCACTATACTGCAATTTAATAGAGAGTGAGGCTCCTGATCAGGATTCTATATGCCTAGCAAGGAAAGAAAATGGAGCAACAAATGTATGCTTAGATCAGTACCGGTATGTGGGGACGGAGCTCTTAATATAATAGCCTCCATGATATTGAACTCAGGCCATATTATGATAAATTCGTTGGTCAAACAAGAATGGATGCCTTTTTTGGACTATTTAAAGAAATATTATAGTACGATGAGCTCGCGAGCAGGATTTGAGCTATGAGCAACAGCTTATTAAGCCTCAAACAAGGGGAAAACATTTAAGTTCCCGCTGTTCTCTAGCTCAGGTCAAAATCCATGTCCCCATATCCCTACCAAGCCTCTTTGTCTCCAAAAGCACCTTTCTTTTCTCACTGTCAAGGATGGATATGGTAGCAGAGAGGATGAAGAGTCCCTCCCACCCCTTTGTCATCCAGAAGCATTGCAGGGCAGAAGAGTGTGGCCATTGGGGCTACTTTCAAGGCAATTACAATGGCAGTGGCCCTTCAGAAGCCCACAAGTCCCAAAGGCCACCACTTTTTAAGTCATGAATTGCTGCTCTTCTGCATGTCAGGACAATTGAGAGAGGCGACAGGGATTCACTTTTTGCTACTGTTACAAAGTCTCTTCTAATTGGAGCCAGACCCCGTTAACTCTCACAGCTAGCCTCCCTCTGCCCCCAGACACCACCACCGCTCCTGGGAATGTTTTCTTTTATTACATTGAGACTTCTCTGTTCTCTTTATAGGTCTGTACTTGTGTGAAAGGTCTGAGAAAGTTGCTATAGAAGATGTGTGAGGAAGAGGACAGCACCGCGCTGGTTTGTGACAATGGCTCAGGACTTTGTAAGGCTGGATTTGCTGGGGATGATGCTCCGAGAGCAGTTTTTCCATCTATTGTGGGACGTCCAAGGCACCAGGTGAATAACTGGTTCAGCTACTGAAACTCTGCTTGGTACAGAAGCCAAAGGATTCATTAGCAATAATAACATGGACCTTGAAAGGAAGAGTTTTGTTTCCCCCCCACACTCCCTTTACAATGCCACAGTCCTTATGCAATTTCTTTTAGATCGGTCCTGTTGATGTAAATAGAGTTTTGCCATGTAGCATGTTGTGGTCTGATTTAAAATGCAGTTTAAACTCTTGAGCAGCCATATTGGAAGAGAGTAAGGTTTCACCAGAGGTTGGCAACCCTATTTCCTCAGCCAGTTTCTATAATTTGGAAAAAGAATAATTTCTCAATGTGCATTCAGCAGTGCTTTTTGGTTTTGTGTTTGCTGGGGTAGAATGGGAGAACTTGGATCAACAAGTAGAACTGACTAATAAAATTGACTAATCAGTTTACTAATTTAGAACATCTTGTAGGTTCAAAATAAAAAAAATTCCTTCAGTAGCACCTTAAAGACCAACTAAGTTTATATTTTGGTATGAGCTTTCGTGTGCATGCACACTTCTTCTTGTAGGTTGTTAGACTAACCATAGATTGTTGTAGAGATGAGTTTTAAGAATCTCAGGGGAGGGGAAACAAATATCAAGTAACCATAGCAAATCAAATATCATTAATCAGATACCTCTTACTAAGGGCCCCTCAACATGTCATTTTGATTGCACATTCATGATTATTTGTGCTCATGGTTCTATCAGGGCAATAATCTACAGTCCTGCTTTTAATACTGTTTCTAACTTTACATGCTTTGGGGTAACCACAGTTCTTCCTTTTCAGTCAGTGCACATCCCACAACTTCCTGCTGAAATCTAGTCACTTTTTGTACCGCAAATGTTCTGGCTTCTTTTGTTTCACTTCTGTTCCGCTATAGCCTCTCCAGACAGCAATAACGTGATAGCACTGGGGAAGCTCATCACAGAACAAGCTAAACAGAATACATCCATCAGTAATGCACTTTAAATAGCCATGCCATTAAACTTCAAATTCACAGCCTAAGATGATCCTGAAACTGCTGAGATATCCATAAGCTATAGACCTGACTTGCGGAGCCCTTGTGTGTCCAGTCTCTGCGTGTCGGATCAATGGAACTGTGGCTTGTATCAAATAATTATTGTGACCCAACAAGAATGGAAAATGCACGTATTCAAATCCATCAAGACAGCTATTGTAACACGCTTTAAAAACAACAACTCTTTTTCTTCCCCTGTTAAGGCTGCAATACTGTTTATCTGGAAGCAAATCCAATTGAAATACCTGAGGCTTACTTCCAAGTAAACATGGTTGAGGATCAGGCTGTAAATACGAGGCATGGAAGCGGAGCACTTGAGAAGAGTGTGGTGTCCTTTATTTGCCACTAGATGGCTGTTCACTCATATTTATAGCATGTACCAGAAGTAAAGATGGCCATCAACTTGGGTGACTTCAAAAGAAGATTAGACCAATTCATGGAGGATAAGTCTGTCAGTAGCTACTAGCCACAATGGCTATGTTCTGCCTCTACTGTCAGAGGTGGTATGTCTTTGAATACTGGCTGCTGCAAATCACAAGAGGGAAGAGTGCTGTTAAGCTTGGGTCCTGCTTATGGGCTTCTCAGAGATATCTGGCTGGCCACGGTGAGAACAAGATGCAGAACCAGAGGGGCATATTCTTTGCATGGAGAAGTCTCTGGATGCAAGAGTTTGAGGAACTATTATTGGGTCAGATCCCTGCCCAAGACTCTGGCAAGCTGCACTCCATCTGTGTAGGTGATCCTGAGCCAAAGGGACCAATGATCTGAGCCAAAATAAAAACAGCTTTCCTATGTTTCTATCCCATTGGCCACTTTTCCCTATTACGTTTGTTATAGTTATGCTTGGTGGGGAAACAATAAAGGCTGTTCTCTCAACCTTTTATTTAAAAATGAGATAGAAGGTATGGGTCATCTTGTCTGCTTTGTTACAGTGCTTTCTTATGAGCCTGTTGTCATCGTCACCTTTTCTTCCTCTCTTACTTAGGGTGTGATGGTAGGGATGGGCCAGAAAGATAGCTATGTAGGAGACGAAGCCCAAAGCAAGAGAGGGATCCTGACCTTGAAATACCCAATAGAGCATGGAATCATCACAAACTGGGATGATATGGAGAAGGTAATTAAACCACAAATTTAAATAGAATGTAATGCAAAATGAATGATAAGCAGAAGCAGGGATTTTTGCTCTTTTTTGGGAGGGGGGGGAAGGTTGTGATTTGCCTGTGTCTTTTTGGTGAGAACAATCTGCATTTCTTCTGCTATTGGGATTTTTAATTCCCCCCATCTAATAAGTTCATGGTGTTTCGTGTTCTAGTAAGGACTTCTCAAGAATGCATATTTGCTGCTATGATTTGGAACTACGTCGAGACTAATTAAGAAGGCACAGAAAGGAAAATGGAATTAACAAGTTCTGGAAAGTGGTGGCTAGGGCTTCCTTTCTACTTTATCTGGAGTGGGTGGGGTTGCTTCTCCACCACTGCTGGTAATATATACATCTTCGGCCCATGGAGGTTATCTTTACTCACTGTGTGCTGACTGGGAGCTTTTTCTCATTGTTCCCATGTGTGCAGCTGCCATGAATATTGCAATGACATAGGCGACACCATCCCCTCTCATAGTTCTGAATCAGACATTGCTAGTTTGGGATGGAATTATGCGGTCCACTTAGCCACATGGGCAGAAGATATAGATCAAGAGTGGGCAGGAGTAGTAGATTGGGATTTGCAACGGTTTGAAAATTGTGACGATTAAAGTTTTTTCCCCACCTCCTACATCAGGCATCCCCAAACTGCGGCCCTCCAGATGTTTTGGCCTACAACTCCCATGATCCCTAGCTAACAGGACCAGTGGTCAGGGATGATGGGAATTGTAGTCCAAAACATCTGGAGGGCCAAAGTTTGGGGATGCCTGTCTTACATTATGCTGCTGAAAGCTTTGGGGGGAAAACAGGATCATTTGCTTGAGAACAGATTTGTGTGCAAGCTCCAGTTCTGTTACTGAAAGCGTGTGCCCAGGAATACCTTGGTCCACAATGCTATGTCTGCCTTCTTGAGCCATGAGGGTCCAGTAAATTATCCAAGCCTAAAATCTGCCTACCCTTGATGTAGAAGAGGTTGCCGTGGGTGAAACTATAGAGATGTAGCACTTGCAGTCTAAAACATTCAGTTCTAATGTCTCATAAGAGTTCTGTAGCTACTGTAGCTTCAGAAACATTGTCAAGGCGAGCGGAGTGGCCTGTAGCTGTGGTGGCAGTGTTTATTATAATAAAAAAATCACTTTGCATTTTATTAATACAGATTTGGCACCACTCTTTCTACAATGAGCTGCGTGTTGCCCCCGAAGAGCATCCAACTCTGCTTACAGAGGCACCTTTGAACCCCAAAGCTAACCGAGAGAAAATGACACAGGTAAACAGCCTCTTCTTAGGATTAAGGTCTTTGAATTACTATGTATTTATGTATTTCTTTGTTAAAGTTCTATACAGTGTAGATGCCAGATGTATTTCTGATTGTTGATGTGGGTTACACACTGGTTTTGGTGGTCCTTTCTTCTGAGTTTGTAGGTGACCCTTATCTGTATTAGACTTTGTACTTCAGGACAATAAAAGGATTAACCCTTACTTTTCATTGATTGGTTGGGATTTCAGCTCATGACGTTAATATTTTATGGCACCACATACATATTGGTGTGAAACCCATTTCAACTATCCTGGTTTCCTGAGAATTGTAATTTTATGAGGAAAGGAAGTGACCATTAATCCAGCTTAAGTTTGTAAACATACCCTAACTGTGTAGTACTAATTTTTATTTACTTAGAAAAGTTGTTGTCATGTTATACATTAACCCTCTCTAAATTAATGGAAACTTCTGTTGCTAGTCATGAGTTCTATTGATCTATAAGGGCAATATGAGGAACACGGTTAAGGCTGATGACTTGTTAGCAGAGGAGCTGAATATCTTAGAATCATAGAATCATAGAGTTGGAAGAGACCACAAGGGCCATCCAGTCCAACTCCCTGCCAAGCAGGAAACACCATCAAAGCATTCCTGACAGATTGCTGTCAAGCCTCCGCTTAAAGACCTCCAAAGAAGGAGACTCCACCACACTCCTTGGCAGCAAATTCCACTGTCGAACAGCTCTTACTGTCAGGAAGTTCTTCCTAATGTTTAGGTAGAATCTTCTTTCTTGTAGCTTGAATCCATTGCTCCGTGTCTGCTTCTCTGGAGCAGCAGAAAACAACCTTTCACCCTCTTCTATATGACATCCTTTTATATATTTGAACATGGCTATCATATCACCCCTTAACCTTCTCTTCTCGCCCATTATAAGGTTAAAAGATCAGGTATAGTAGCTCCTGCCTGCCAGCCTATAAACTCTCAGCCATTCCTTCTATATGACCATCAAGTGAAAGCTGCATTGAGGGCAGCGCATCCCAGTAAAGCTGCTGGTCCAGATGGGGTGCTGGGGATAGTGGTAAAAAAACTGTGCTGATCAACTAGCAGGGGTTCTGATAAGGATTTTTAACACATCTCTGAAAACGGCTTGTGTTCCATCATGCTAGAAGGCAGTTACCATTGTCCCAGTCCCCAAGAAAACAGCAACTAACTGCCTAAATGACTACAGACCTATTGCATTAACATCTGTAGTGATGAAATGCTTTGAGAGATCGGTCCTTCAACATCTTAGGTCGTGCTTCCCACCGGACTTTGATAAACATCAGTTCGCCTAGAGGAGAAACAGGTCAACAGATGATGCCATGGCTACGGCCTTTCACCTTGCAGCGAGTCATCTGGAGAGACTGGGGAATTATGTCAGCATGTTGTTTATTGATTATAGCTCGGCTTTTAATACCATCCTCCCAGGCATTCTTATTAAAAAGCTGACAGATCTGGACCTTTCTTCTACCATCAGTGACTGGATTAAAGACTTTTTGAGGGATCAGACACAAACAGTGAGGATTGGACAAGTAATATCTAATTCCTTAAAAATCAGTACTGGCACCCCACAGGGATGTTTGCTAAGTCCCTACCTGTACTCATTGTACACATATGACTGCATATCAGCTGATCCATCCACAGTAATTATTATGTTTGCAGATGATACTACCATAATGGGCCTAAATCAGGCACCCCCAAACTTCGGCCCTCCAGATGTTTTGGACTACAATTCCCATCTTCCCCGACCACTGGTCCTGTTAGCTAGGGATCATGGGAGTTGTAGGCCAAAACATTTGGAGGGCCGCAGTTTGGGGATGCCTGGCCTAAATGCAGGCGGAGATGAAACAGTGTACAGGGGGAAGGTTCAAAAAGTATCTACATGGTGCTTAGAGAATAACTTGCACCTAAATATTAGTAAGACAAAGGAGATGGTGGTGGACTTCCGGAGGAAGAGAGGGAACCTGCCCCGTTGTATATCGGGGGGGGGGGGCTGTGTGGAGAGAGTCTCCTCCTTTAAACTCCTGGGAGTTTACCTTAGTGAGGACCTCACTTAGAAGATCAACATAACTCAGGTGGTCAGAAAGGCCCAACAGAGACTCCTCAGGGTCTTGCAAAAAGAATAACATTAAGGCTTCCGGGTTCAGCGCCAGCGCCGATCGGCGGGGTTTCGTCTCGTCTCTGAGACGGCCCGTCCCTGCTAGGAGTGGGGAGGGCAGCGAGAGCGACGCTGCGCCCCTTAGAACCTCGGGAAGGGCGTCCCGGGGGCAAATTTGCTCGGCACAGCCCCAATCCGGACTCCCCAACCCTTCGGCTAGCTCTAATAAGAGCTCCGGAGCGAGGAGGGTAGAAGTCGCGGGGGCCATTTTGAGCGGCAACGTTATTCTAGCAAGGAGAAGCTTCAAGCCGAAGGCGGAGAGCGCTGGATTCTTCCGAAAATAAAACGATTGGAAAAGACTGTAAGTAACCTCACGATTTGGATTATAAAACAATTTGGATCTGGGAGAGAGGGGAGAAAAGAGGAAGCCACCCCCCCCCCACGGCAACAAAAGAGACAGTAAATAGAAACCCGAAGCCGTAAACAGAAGATTTGCAATTCAAAAGGATCCCTCAAAGGCATCAAAGAGAATCTCCCCTTTGATGCAGGGTGAAAGGGGAGAGAGAGAGACTGTGGTCGTGAGTGCCCTGCAGCAAGAGGTAAAGACTAAGAAAAACCGTTCTTTTCCTCGGGAGCCGGCAGCCCAGACAACCCAGTGAGTTGATCAGGATTTATAAGTCAATTTTTATTTCACTTTGTATTTCTGGACTTTGTGGAATTTCTTTTTTGGTTTAAATGTTTGTGAAATGTGAGTTCGAACTTTATTGTTAATAAGACTTGAAGAATGCAGCCAGCTCGTTAAAATGGAGTCGAGAAAATAAACTGTGATCATATTCCACCCCACGTGACAAGTTTTGACCTTGGCAGGATTGAACTATGTCAACAAAAAAGTGTTCCCCTGAGTTCCAGCGGTCTGTTTTGACCTTAATGTGGGAAACAAGAATAGAGCTATGTCAGGAGGAGACACGACGGCAAGAGTTACAGCAAAAATTTCAGATGGTGATGGCAGAATATGATTTTTTAGAAGATGAAGCTTTTGACACTGAAAAAGATGAATGTGAGAATGACAATGATGGTGACTGTGATTTGGAAGGAAAAGATGAAGATGAGGACTGTGATGATTCAACACAAAATGAAGCACACCACGAAAAAAATGATGACTTTACTCTACAAAAAGTTGGATGGAGTGCCCTGCCTTTGAGGGGGGGCACGATTGGTATTATTGGAACTCCAGAACGCCCACAGGGAAGAAGGAAAAAATATGCAGAGAAGAGAAGAAATTCAGGGGTCCTGTATGGTGGCCTGGATGGCAAAAGACTGTAAACAGGGGGTGGGGTGAAGGGAAAGTGATGTTGTGATTATAAGGATGGATTAACAGGTTTATAACTGGTCTGCTGATTATGGAATTTGCTGGATTGGGGGGGTGGAGCCGGTAATCGGGGATGTAAGGTTAAATTGAGAATAGTTATAGTTTTAAAAGTGAATGGATTTTGGAAAAATGTAAAAATATGGAGGCTTATAGAGGGAGAAAAAATTAGGCACGGGAAGATAAAATGGGAGTTTGATTTTTCAGTGAGTTGAATATTAGATGAAAATGTTAACAATTGATTTATAAGTTGTATAAGATACAAAGGTGTATTTTTATAAAGTAAGAAACTGTTGCAGATGATAAAAAAGGGATGAAAACCGGGGAAGGGGGGGAGGGGAAGCCCACAAAATATGGTTTTACAATTATGAATGTAAGAATTTTTTTCTGTTTTGTATTGTTTTTTTTTTGTTTTTTTGCCCTTTCTTTTTTCTCTTTTTTCCTATTTCTATTTTTCTCTTTTTTTGGTATGACAATAGATGGTTGGATGGATGGCCTCCTGCGTACTGCCCTGGTTTGCTGGAGCTCCCTGGTGGCAGGGGGGGGCTTTGGGGTCAGGGGAGGGGGAGGAGGACAGAAATCCAAGCATAAAATGGACCATCTCTGACTGTTCACATACATGGGATACTTCTGTGGCAGGGGAGGACCCATGTGGGTGGGTAGGAAGGAGGTGGAAAAGGTGTTTATGTATGTACCGTTTTTTTTTTTTGTATTTTGTAAAATTAATAAAAAGTATGTTTTAAAAAAAAAAGAATAACATTAAACAACAATTGAACTCCTTTTACCGGTCCACAATAAAAGGTGTCCTTTCATATTGTATCACAGTGTGGTATGCTGGCCTGACAGCCACGGACAGAAAGAGGGTGGTGAATATAGCACATGGTATCATGGGCTGTCTCTTGAGTCCGCTAGATGACAGCTTCTATCCGTGGGCTGTTAGGTTGTTGAGCGGAAAATAACATAGCGAAACTGACTTGCGAGGTAGGTTGTTTGATAAGAGATTGAGTGTTGGGGGGGGGAGGCTCATTGCAGGTTCTGGATGCATTGATTAGGACTGTGGAAATCATTTAAATTATGTGCTGTTGGTAATTAGAAGAAGAAGAAGAGTTTGGATTTGATATCCCGCTTTATCACTACCCAAAGGAGTATCAAGGCAGCTAACAATCTCCTTTCCCTTCCTCCCCCACAACAAACACTCTGTGAGGTGAGTGGGGCTGAGAGACTTCAAAGAAGTGTGACTAGCCCAAGGTCACCCAGCAGCTGCATGTGGAGGAGCAGAGACGCGAACCCGGTTCCCCAGATTACGAGCCTACCGCTCTTAACCACTACACCACACTGGCTTTTTAATGGTTTTAATGGTTACGACCCTATTGCACGGAGTAACCAAGACAATAGCACTAACCCAATACTTTCATTTTGCTTGTTTGTTTTTAATTACTTTTCAGATTATGTTTGAGACTTTCAACGTCCCAGCCATGTACGTTGCTATTCAGGCAGTTTTGTCCCTCTATGCTTCTGGACGTACAACAGGTAAGAAAGTGATGGGAGCTTTGGGGTTTGTGAAAAGGAAGAAGAGTGCATAGATATCAGGATAAATTCTGCCTGTTTTGTGTTGTATCTAGGGATTGTGCTCGACTCTGGGGATGGTGTCACCCACAATGTGCCAATCTATGAAGGCTATGCACTGCCTCATGCCATCATGCGCCTGGACTTAGCCGGCCGTGACCTTACCGACTACCTCATGAAAATCCTGACAGAACGTGGCTACTCATTCGTTACTACTGGTAAGAGAAATACTTAGGATTGAGATTCGCTGAACATACTTTTAGGAGCTTTACAGACACGTGGTTGCTTTCAGTAATGGTGAGCAGGTTTTTCTATTAACACGTCTTGCCTAGCACTATGTCTCCCAACCCCCTGGATGTGATGTGAGGAGGCGGGTGAAAGCCCTATTCTGCTAGTGCTGGCTCCTGCTAGTTCAATCTGGCCCAAAATGTTTTGCAAATTTGTAACATTTGAGGGCTTCCTGCTGGAATGTGTATTTATTTATTTTGAATGCAGAACATTCTGGACTCACAGCTGTCCATGGAGGCGCAGGTCAATTCTGTGTCCAGGGCAGCTATCAGCTCCATCTGGTACGCAGGCCGAGACCCTACCTGCCTGCAGACTGTCTCAACAGAGTGGTGCATGCTTTAGTTATCTCCTGCTAGGACTACTGCAATGCGCTCTACGTGGGGCTACCTTTGAAGGTGACCCGGAAACTACAATTAATCCAGAATGCTGCAGCTAGACTGGTGACTGGGAGTGGCTGCCGAGACCACATAACACCGGTCTTGAAAGACCTACATTGGCTCCCAGTACGTTTCTGAGCACAATTCAGGTTGGTGAGCACAATAAGGTTGGTGCTGACCTTTAAAGCCCTAAATGGCCTCGGTCCAGTATACCTGAAGGAGCGTCTCCACCCCCATCATTCTGCCCGGACACTGAGATCCAGTGCCGAGGGCCTTCTGGTGGTTCCCTCGTTGTGAGAAGCCAAGTTGCAAGGAACCAGGCAGGGGGCCTTCTCGGTAGTGGTACCTGGCCTATGGAACGCCCTCCCATCAGATGTCAAAGTGAAAAACAGCTACCAGATTTTTAGAAGACATCTGAAGGCAGCCCTGTTTAGAGAGGCTTTTAATCTTCAATCAATTATTTTATTCTTCTGTTGGAAGCCACCCAGAGTGGCTGCGGAAACCCAGCCAGATGGGCAGGGTATAAATAATAAATTATTATTATTATAATATTATTATTAACGCAATTTTAAAAGCAAAGCAAGAGTCCTGTTTCGTTATCATGAATAATACTGAACTAAAGATAAGCAATACAGTTCCTTTCTTTGATTGCTGAAATAGTGTGATTTACACAGTACTGTTTCTAATTTAAACACAAATCTTTGCTTTGAATCCCATCTGCAGCTGAACGTGAAATTGTCCGTGACATCAAGGAGAAGCTTTGCTATGTTGCCCTGGACTTTGAAAATGAGATGGCCACGGCTGCTTCTTCATCATCCTTGGAAAAAAGCTATGAGCTGCCTGATGGTCAGGTGATCACAATAGGGAACGAACGTTTCCGCTGCCCAGAGACACTCTTCCAGCCCTCTTTCATTGGTAAGATAACTTACACTGTTTATTGGCCAATTATATTATTATACTCCTGCAAGAAATTCAGTCACCTCTCTCTCAATGGCTATACCTACCTGGCTATTAAAAATGGAGAACAAGTGGTCTTCAGGGTGTCATTAGACTACAACTCCCATCATCCCCGGTAATGATAATGTAGACTGAGCTGATGAAAGTTGGAGTCCAACTTCTTCTCAAGGGCTATAGGTTTCCATACCTGCTTCTATGCCAACACAACGAATGATCCTTGAACATCCAATATCTCTATTCAGACCAGGTCTCTGAATGTCAATTCATATGCCTATGTTTTGAAAATCCCAACTCCAACTGGATTTGTAAATTTTCAATAACCATATTAGGAATTCTTAGCCTGCATCGAAAATTGTAAAGGTGCCTCTATTCTTCTTTCAGCTCTGTCATTCCCTTTATAAGACGTTTTAAGAAACCAATTGTTTCACTTCAAATAACTTTTGCCTGACTTCCACCTGCCACCAGATATTGTTGTTTTTTTCTAGTTAAGTGTGCACACAATTACCTGACTTCTATATGCTAGGCTTTGAACAACAATTTCTCTCAGCCTTGAATTAATTTAAGGCTACAGTGGAACCTCAGTTTTCGAACGTAATCTGTTCTGGAAGACTGTTCAACTTCAGAAATGTTCGAAAACCAAAAACTGAAAGCGGAAGCCTCAATTCAATAGGGAAACTCAAAATGGAAGCTGTGTAGCACGTTCGGCTTCCGAAAATTGTTCAAAAACCGAAGCAGCTACTTCCGGGTTTTTGGCATTCAGGTTCCGAAACATTTGTCAATGGAGACATTCGAGAACCGAGGTTCTACTGTATTTCATTAAGGTTCATTCTAATATCGTTCTAAGTTTTGTACCAAATTTGTATATATTTTATTGAATGACATTGCATCCATTGCAGCAGCCTTTGGCTATAAGCCATAAACTTGATACATTCTAATATCTTGTCCACACCTTCACAGGTTGGTGGCTACTGGGTTCAGTCTTCTCAGTTGGCACCCACAATTCTGCTTTCGGATACTATCCTAAGGCACGGTTAGAATTTTAGGATGCCCTCCCCAGGCAGATCCACCTGCCACTTAACATATATGGCACCAATTCAAAACTATTTCATCCTCCGAGGCCTTGACAGCGGGTGCATTTTGAATTTATGATTCTTTGTTGTTGCATGTATTTAACTTTATCGATTGTTTCTGGTCTTGTTTTCATTCTGGTTGCCATTTTCCTAATTATTATAATGGATGTATTTTAACACTTGACTATAACCCACACTTGGGAGAGGCAGCTCAAAAGTTGGAAAGCCAAGGCAAATATACTTTAAATAAATAATTTCCCAACCATCACAGGCATGGAATCTGCTGGCATTCATGAAACCACCTATAACAGCATCATGAAGTGTGACATTGATATCAGAAAAGACCTCTATGCAAACAATGTACTCTCTGGTGGAACCACGATGTACCCTGGCATTGCAGACCGAATGCAAAAGGAGATCACTGCCCTTGCACCCAGCACTATGAAAATCAAGGTAATGCATTATTTGATTATTATGTAATTTATGGTGGCAAAGTAGGCCAGCATATTTTAAGGTGACTAGCTGGCTTACATATTTTAATGCAACTAAAATAAGCCAGAAACGGATATGTAAAGCCCTGAATAAAATCTCAATGCAGAAAAGATTAAAGCTAACAAAACAACTTATCCCACTCCCAAGCCAATATAGGGAAAGACAGGAACTGAAGAAAGTAGAAGACTGAGCAGAGGGGATTCCCAGCAGCACAGTGATTCTAGGGCGAGTTTACACCATTAAAAAAAAAATCTTGCAAGAAAATATAATTAGATTATTTCCTGATGATACCATGGTTAAGCTCCTGTAAGGAGGTGATCTTCCCCAAGGTTTTGCAGGAAATAACCCACCCAATTTAAACTGCCTTTAAAAACAGGGCAAAATATAAAATGATCACATAAGAGTGCTTTTGCAAGAATACTGAATTGCCCCAGGTGAAAGATATCCCCGTGTTTACTTTTCTCCTGTCAAAAATGATTGCATAAGCACTCCTTTAGATAGGAAGACTTAGAAGCAGCTCTTACCTGCCTGTGTCAGATACACAAGTATGGACAGATACAACTCCTTTGTTTACCCATTTTTGCCATAGGAATGGCTTGCATCACTCCACTGAATTAAATTTCTTCATGCAGTTCATTTTATCATTGCCTACAGCATTTTAGCTGCATCCTTCCATTTCTCTTTTGTACAGATTATTGCTCCCCCTGAACGCAAGTACTCCGTTTGGATCGGTGGCTCTATCCTTGCCTCTCTTTCCACCTTCCAGCAAATGTGGATCAGCAAACAAGAATATGATGAAGCTGGTCCATCCATTGTTCACCGCAAATGCTTTTAAACTGCTTCTCTCTTTCCTCCTCCCCCTCCCTTCCTCTCTCCCCGAGCACATTACTGTGAATATATTCAGGAATAGCAATGTTTTTATAACTCCATTCCACATATCTTAATAACAACGGCTCTGGCTATGTTTCCAATTAGATGCTGTGTATTTTGGGTGGGTGGGGATAGAATAAATTGTAAACATGCTACCAGTTGGGTGCTTGCAATTTTTCTTAATAAAAACACCTCCAGTTGTTCTTACTCAGCTGAAAAACTGCAGTTCACAAAAGTCATGGAATCCAAGACAGAAAATTCAGATGCGCTGCAAATGTTCCACCACTGTCACCATTTCAAGTCCACTTTATTTTCATAGTATTTCAGCATAATAACATATCCTGATTGAATGCCACCATGAACTCTATCATGACAGAACAACAAAATAACCTCAAAATGGGAAAGGGCAATAAATATCAAATTATTAAATCTAAAATGTACAAATATAAAATGTCAGTAACTTTTGGAAAACACTGTAGGAAAATCTGGCAGCCATGTTCTCCTTTGGGCAGCGGTTTTTGAGGTGGTTTGTTTTCCCATCCACATCACCTCAGGTCCAATACAGTTATTTTTACATCTTTCACAATGACGTGTTTACATATCTGCAAAAGAAATTGCCAAAATCAATCATGGATATACCCTGTTTCTCATATTTTAAGACATACCCATAAAATAAGCCATAGCAGGATTTTTAAGCATTCAAGGAATATAAGCCATACCCCGAAAATAAGACATAGTGATAGGCGCAGCAGCAATGCCGGCTGCGGCAGCAGGAGGAGGAAAAAAAAACAAGACACCCCCTGAAAATAAGCCATAGTGTGTTTTTTTGAGGAAAAATAAATATAAGACGGTGTCTTATTTTTGGAGAAACACAGTACATCGGTGAGGAATCTGCTGCAAGAGGCAAATTGCCTCTGAAGTCCATTGAGAACATGCTATTTAAGAGACAGCAGATTATGAAAGTGTTTCCCTTTGAAAATATGGTACTTATCCTGGAGGTTAGTGCTGGCTCAGAGGAAAAGAACCATGGTGCCCATGAAGCAGCATGCTCCTTCCTCATCCTTGCCTTGCCGTCTCTTGTAACTCGCACATCAAATTGGAGGCAGTAGTTCCCCAGTCTCAGGCTGCCCACACTCCATACATTTAAAGCACACGATTTCCCCCAAAGCATTATGGGAAATGCAGTTTAACCCCCACAGCGCACAATGCCCAGCACCCTTAAATAACTACGGTTTCCGGGAATGTTTTTTTGGTGGGGGCAGGGGGGCATTTCATATGCTTTGAATGGTGTGTATACAGCCTAAGTCACTTCTTGGTCAATGTAAGACTAGCCACATTTTTTTCTGCAGTCTTATAAAAGCGGGTGTTTGGTGTCTGTGATGACGGAAAATCAGTGCTTTAACTGTGACCGAAAAGCAGGAACAATGGGGGGTGGGGGTGGAAGAGAGTACACTTTTAACTTATTAGTTGAATTTAAAATTAGTATCTGAGCTGAGAATCTGGGCTGAGAATCTACATACATATATAAATCTATGCAATTTACACTTCTTCCTCACCAGGCAAGAATAACCCTTTCCAGTGAAGGGGAAGGAGAAAGAGAATTCACATTTCCTCTCTCCCACTTTCTAGATGAGTTCTGCGTACTCCAGAAGCAGACAAAGATAACACCCAGAATGATAGAGCACAACTCTCTTCTGAGGAAAGGTTACAGTATTGGGGGCTTGTTAAATTAGAAAAAGAGTTACAGGGGCATGATAGGAGAGAGTGGATAGGGAGAAGATTCTCTCCCTCTCGGAGATTCAAGGAAGACAAAAGGAAGTGCTTCCTCACACAATTATGGAATTCACTCCTGCAAGACAACGTGCTGGACAGACAGACAGACAGACAGACAGACAGACAGACAGACAGACAGACAGACAGAAATACTCAGCCAAACTGTTGAGAAGGAACGCTTACATTAAATAGTCTAGGATCCTTGGTATGGGGATGAAAGCCCTTCTTTTTACAAGCAGAAACTTCCAACATGCCAGCATTAGTAAGTCTGAAGACTCCCGTGCTAGAAAGCAAAGAAAGTATTATGTCCAAGGAAGCAAACAGAACATAGCAATAAATAAATAAAAAATGTACTTCTCAATAATGTGTGAAAAATCAGATGCATGAGCAACTTTAGGAAGTTTGCCAGAGGAGAATTTCAATTTAAGCTCATGCCTGAGGACTAAGACATGGATAGCTCAATTCTATGCAGCAGCAGTAGCAGAAGAGGTAAGTGTATACAGCAACTGTAACAGCTTCCTATGAAAGAAAAGTTGCTTAAGATTCATCCAGCTCTGCCCAATTGTATTTATAAATGATGCACCAGCAGGTGCTAGGAGAGAGAGTTGCTTCACCAAAGAAGAGGATACTTTCCAAGGGGTAATCTCTCTCTCCTAGTGATGAAATGCGTCATTTCTGTAGCACACTTGCATCACATATGTAGGATTGTAACTTCTGCCTCACGGATTGGACACATATGATGCAAATGATGCCACACTGCAGCCAGTGTGACATCGTGAGTAGAGTAATATCCCAAAAAGAGATCCTGCTGTGGAAAATTCTGGACTTGCCTAAACCAGACAAAAATAATTGCAGTTGATTAAGCATTTAATTTTTAACTTAATCAAGGTTGACTGCACCTGCACATTACATGAAAAAAAAAGACTCAGATTTAATCTCCAATTAGAAGGATATCAAGTAGCAAGGCTGGGAGAGATGCTTTCTTTGGAATCTATCCCTAGAGAAGCCACTGCCAATCACACAAGATCACACTGGGCTACATGGTCCAATGCCGTATTTTGTATGTTCAAGTTTTATGCTCAGCACTTGAAATAAAGTTCATCTCCTTATTTCCTTTTTTCCATTCCCCACGACAATAAAGCAAAACTGCACCACAAAATAAATATGCCTACAAATTAGCATTCCCACCAAATAAACTGAGTAAAAAACAAAAAACAAAAACCCTATAGCACAAAATTTCCCAACACAGTAACTTGCCTCAAGTGGGGAGTGGATGAGGATATGCAAAGTGCATGCGGACTTCTGGCTTCCAGCGGTGACTCACTGCACTGCATTGTGCATCTTGGGAGATAGGAGTAAGTCTCCTACTATTATTGGTAAAAAAGGGCTTGCAATTTGCATTGAAAGTGAGCCAGCCACAATTATCCGTTTTCATACTTTCACATTTTACAAACTTTGATCTTGCTGTATTCTATTATAATAGCGTAAGTATCAAAAGTTTGTAAAATGCAAATAACACAAATAGGTTAATTAAAATCTTTAAAAGAAAAGAGGGACCCTGAAATTAAATTGCCACTTAAAGTTGCCAATATGAATTAACAATAAGAATTAAGTCCAAGTTCCCGTCCAAGTTCCAGTCCAAACCTATACTTCAATGCTGTACTTCAATCCTTCACTTTCTCTGTAGTCCTGTAGTTTGCAGAATACAGAGACATCTTTCTGAACATTACTGGTGGATGGAGTCAGAGAGAAAGGGAGAAATAACTTACTCGTTATGTTTTGGTGAACAAACAATTGCAATAGCCTCCGGTAGCATTAGCTGATAAGAACAATGTGTATGAAGATCAACACTGGATAAGAATGCCGTCTGCGTTGGATGTGTCTACAAAGAAAGAAAGAAAAGAAAATGTCTACTAAGTGGTTGGATTATTATTTTTTAACAGATCAAGGTCAAATGCAATCAAGGAGAAATTGCATTTGTTAATGTGAAGGCTTGTGTGATTTTCTAGCAACTGTTTATGTTATTTCCTTCACCCAAACAGACAGCATGACAATTCTCATCAGCAAAGAGGGTGCTTCACAGTCATAGCAAAGGTACCTGTTGTAAGTTACTCACTGCACCATAGATGGGCTGGTAAGGAGAGGGAAATCACAGAAAGGAATAGAAAACTAAAGCCTTTGACCATGAAACTATGTCAAAGAAACAGGGGCAGAAAATGACAAACTACTACATGGAAAATTTAATTCAACTGGCAGGTATAGATATAGAATTTGCATCGTTTTGGTCAGACATACAAACGACTGATGTATAGGGGACGGGGATGGAATCTGTCTTTGTTGTTTGCAACTGAAAAAACAGTGCACATTGCTAATTGCCTGACAGCCTCCCCAGAGTAATTTCCGCCCTGACTGACTGAAGTTTAAACTTCACCCCAAAAATGGGATGGGAAGTCCCCAAGCAAATGTTTTCTTGCAAAACTTTTCAAGGCACTTGGGGGACGGGGGAGGCAATGCCTGGCACATAACTGAAGTGATTATTTAATTGTGTTGGCATATGTCCAACTGGCAAGCTCACCTGCGCCACTGTTCGGGACATTTCTTTGGCTTTGAAGTTGAACGTGGCATGAGCTGAACATACTTCAGCGGTCACAGTTTGATTTCTGCATGTGCTCTGTTCTGTATGGATCCATTCAGGCAGCACACAGCACTCCAATATGGGCCTAACACTTGCCAGCAACTCTAAGGGCAGGTATGAACACTGATAGCATGATAAAAAAAACCCCCCAAAATGCTGAGTGACAGGTCTGGGAGAATGTGTGCCCACCTCTACCAAAGGAAAGTGAGACATATGGAATGCACATTGGAAGAATATGCCAGTTAGTCATATTTACCAGAGCCAATTGGGGGAGGGGATAAATTTGCAAAATAAAACCAGCATTTTAATCAGGAATGCTGTGTTGGGGAAAAAAGTTAATGTCTTCTCTCCCTACAGTCCTGGTCAATGTTCCACTGTGACTGCTTTTTTAATTTTCAAAAGATCAGTGTCTATACCTACCTAAAGTTACTATATATATTCTTGCAATGCCTTTGTTTTTTTGTTTTTGTTTTGTATGGCTGCAGCATTTAATGACTTATTTGTTAATCTGTGTATTTAACAACAGTTGGATACCACTTATTTATAATAAAACATCTAAAAGGTTTCAAGGTCCATCAGTAAAACAGTTTAAAATAATGACAATTAACAGTAAGAAAGATTTAAACACATAACCACCTCCGTGTCTGGATAGAGTTTCCTAAGCAAAAATATTGTAAGCAAATGTTTTAATTAAATGAATTAAAGCTCAAAATGTGTCCTCATTTATGGTATCCTAATTAAACTGGTAGAATATATATATATATTTAATGCATCTTTATTAATTATTATTATTATTAGTAGTAGTAGTAATAGTAGATTTTATTTTTAAATGGGATGACAATATGCCCTACTATCATAAGCACTTCTGTGTAGGCATAACAAATATGAAGATCTAGTCAACAAAAGTAGACAGACCTGTACTTGTTGAAAGATTTGCAGTGCCCTAAGGGGCTACAGAACACTTGGTACATGTGGGTAGCAGGAAGGTTAAGGAGGAATAGTGCTTTCATTTTGAAAACAAACTGAATACACTACCTTTCACTTTCCATTAAGACAAGCATAAAACAATAACGAATGGGAAAAACAAATGTCAGTGCATGTGTCATGTTACAGGCAGTAGCAGACAAGATGGGTCTCCGTTGAAATCCATGGAAAAATTAAACCAAAGTAAAATGGAAATAAACCAATGCTACTAAAATGAAGATGAAGTAAAAAGGATGTAGGCTTAAAAACAAAACAACCCCCCTCCCCCAATTGCACACCCTTAGAATAGTTTACCAAAAATATTGTTTCTGTAAGGAATGGCTTCTGCCTATTTCTTCACTGAGATCCACAGCATATTTATGTATATACGTACATGGATCCAGCCCAGAGTGAGGAGATCGTGTTGGTCTTGAACACTGAACAGCTCTTCCACATTCTCCATGTCGCAATAATCTGGCCCCGCAGACTGTTTTGGCACTATCACATGAGTAATAGTGAATTCGTTATGGGTCTGTAAAATAAAAGTGTGGCAAGATAGCTTTGGGAACAAGTACCGAACGTCGACCCCCAAAACCATCACCGTCACCAACTGGATCAGTTTTTAGTACTCTTATCATAGTCGCTGTGCTGATTTACACCAAGTGATACTCAGGTTCATCAGAGTAACAGACAAAGCAGCAATGACGGAGGTCAACATTGATATATTAAAATATTATATACCTGGACAAGCATTTAAAAGGAAGATCGAAAGTTGCCGTATTAACTGAGTCAAAGCTTTAGTCCATCCAGTTCGGTATTTTCTACACTGACCGGAAGTGACTCCAAGGATACAGATAGCACTTTCCCTCAACCCTTACCAGCAAATGCCTGGTACTGAACATGGGACCTTCTGCATTAAAAGCACATGGTTTACCACTGAGCTACAGCCAGTGTGTGCCACGCTTATATAAAGATACAGCGGGAAATGCTACCTTTTCTTAGTATGTAATCTTATTCACACTCACTTGCGAATGGAATTTAATTCTCAGTAAACATAGATAGGGTTGGGTTTCACAATGCAGTATTTTTTTAAAATCTTCTTATTGGCCAGAATATATATTATTTTAATATTTGTGTATGTTTTCCCCTGTGAGCCAGGCTGAGTACTTTATATATCAGCCATGTTTCAGATACCATTTCACAGTTAAATATTGGTGTAAAGTGAACATTAGGCAACAGTGTGCATTATCTACCTAGGAAGCAAAATCCAAGCAATAATGGTTAAGCAATATTTGCTATAATTTCTCTCCACTCATACATACACACAAAATCTGATATTCAGAATCTGATATGCCACAGCATTAGCTCCCACTATCTTTAATATTGGTTTTCCTGCAACAAATTCTCATTTGTGTTTCATGAAAACCATTTAACAAAAATCCCTTAGTGGAGTCTAACTTCACAGCAGAATGATTTAATAGCATTACATGCTTCCCATTGCCTACGATCAATGATTTATGCTCCTCCCCCAAAAGGCAAACAGCAGACCACAGTTAAGTAAGAATTTCTGAGAAGTAAAGTCAATTATGTAGCACACTTACACTCCACATTTGCTTTTGCTCTGATATCAGTTCATTACAGGAAAATACAGTACTATCAAAAGTGCCTTCCCCATACAAATGTGAAGGTTCAACTGTACCAGTTTTCCACAGAGAATTCCACATGTCTCTATTCCTCTTACTGTATTTGCCTCTGCTAGCAGCAGAAAGTTGTGGCAAAGATCCTTGGGCAGAACCACACTTCGCAGCCCTTCAGCCACATTGTCTAAAGAGAGAGAGAGAGAAAGAGTGTCATTTATGCAGAGGTAAAGGTAAGGTAAGGGATGAGGATGGTGCTGTGGTCTAAACCACTGAGCCTCTTGGGTTTGCTGATCGGAAGGTCGGCAGTTCGAATCCCTGCAACGGGGTGAGCTCCCATTGCTCGGTCCCAGCTCCTGCCAACCTAGCAGTTTCTGTCACGGTGTTCCACTGTGCCACTAGCGGTTTAGTCATGCTGGCCACATGACCCAGAAAGCTGTCTATGGAAAAACACCAGCTCCCTCGGCCTGAAAGCGAGATGAGTGCCACAACCCCATTGTCATCTTTGACTGGACTTAACCGTCCAGGGGTCCTTTACCTTTTTACATTAATGCAGAAGTCTACAGTATTAAAATGCTCTTATACAACACAATTTAAAAAGCGCTTGACTGACTTGAGTACATGTTCAAATTGGGAGGCTAATTTTTTGAATAATTTATTTTGTATTTATTCATTTATTTTGGAAATTTATACACTATCTAGCTACAGTCAGAATCCAGGGTAGATATAGACACTGCAAGTGACTGTCCAGCTCCTAATGATGATTTTCTTCTGTGTCTGTTTCAGTTGCCCTCTACTTATGGCAAATGGCTTGTGCAACAAACAGAGGCTGAAATTTCTATAAAATATCACAAGCTATATAGGTTGGACAGCTACTAGAGTTGCTGCACTCTCACTTATTTGGTGTGTGCATTTTAGGATTTGAGTGTCAGTGTGATGTAGTGGAAAAGCTGGTTTGGGATCCCTGCTCAACCATGAAGGTCATTAGCTGACCTTGGGCCATTGGCCAACATTCCAGGATGAATGAGCAGTTATTAAACAGAATTTATTGAACTTTTGGAAGCATCGTTCCAGAATCAGGGTTTCAAAGAGGTTCGAGTGACTTAAAAAGCTAAAGTCAAAGGGAAAGGAGTGATGAGGAATACAGAGAAATATTGTGTGTTTGTGACTGACTTCTAGTATACCCTATTTGTTGGTTTGCTCAAGGGAAATATTTGGATCTCAGAACTCCCTTCTTTGAGACTTCCATTCACATAGCTTGCATTCTTCCATACCCCTAGTTCACCTTCATAAAGCTGTTCTTTGCTTCTTCCAGTACACTGATATTCTAATATCAGTGTACTGAAAGAAGCAAAGATCACCAGTGTTGAAGCAATGATTCTTCAACATCAACTTCGTTGGACTGGTCATGTTGTGCGGATGCCTGATGATCGTCTTCCAAAGCAACTACTCTATTCCGAACTTAAAAATGGTAAGTGTAATGCTGGTGGTCAACAAAAGAGGTTTAAAGACTGTCTCAAGGCAAATCTTTAAAAAAATGTAGTATAAACACTGACAACTGGGAAACACTGGCCTGCGAGCACTCCAGTTGGAGAAGAGCCTTTACCAAAGGTGTCATGGGCTTTGAAGAAACTCGATCTCAGGACGCAAGGGAGAAACTTGCTAAGAGGAAGGCATGCTTGGCAAATCCACACCATGATCAACTCCTGCCTGGAAACCAATGTCCCCACTGTGGAAGGACGTGTGGATCCAGAATTGGCCTCCACAGTCACTTACGGACCCATTGTTAAAATCGTATTTATGGAAGACAATTTTACTCGGCTACGAGTGATCGCCAAAGAATAATTGTCTTGGATACCTTCATTAGGTTGAACTACCAAATATTTATTCATGGCTTTTCCTTTTTAGGGAAAAACCACTCAATTCAAATGGAGGTCTGAAAAGTAACTGGGCAACCTTTACAGAGCTCCATGGAAACACATGGAAACACATAAAAGATACCTATGTATGTATCAAAGTTTCAGAAAATGCTCTATGCTGTAACATTTCAACTGTTTGGAATTTTAATCATTGGCATTGTGTAGATTATTAGGTGAAATCTTTCATATATTCCGATTTATATTGGATGCCACCTGTTGTGAACCTTAGCCACACAGTTGACTATGGTCTAACAGTTCAATAACATGGGAAGAAGACAACAACAACAACAAAATTGCTCCCTTACTCTGAACAGCACTTAGAGTAGCAGCTGGCTTTAAGGCCCGACTTATAGGAGGAGACTGTCCATCGCTCTTGTTTGCAATTGTTGTGGGGAAAGAATTATTCAGATGTGTTGCAGTGCACGATGATAACGTGCTGCCATCAGTCTGCTCAGATGTAATTGAATTATCCTTAGTTTTCTCATCACGGGCTCTTTCTTGCTTCTTCAGTTGATCTTCAAAAAACTGAAACTGTTCTGTTTCCAGCTGCTGCTGACGAATCTGTGCAATCCGCTTCTTCTCTGCTTCTATCAGTTTCTGTTGCTCTAGCTTCTTGAGTAATTCAGCTTTGCATTTGCCCTGAAAAAATGCATTACATGAAAAAATCCAATGTAGAGCCCACAGTGGTTCAAACCACATTAGACATGGCAGATCCAATTGTTTAAATACTTGTCCCTTTCATACATAAAATGGAGTACTATTTAAAGGCCAGGAGTGTATGGCTGCATAGCTCTCTGACCCTTTCAGTTGCACCACCCACACTTATTTTGCAAGTGAAAATGAGAACTTTTCATTTAGTAGGTTTCCCACCATCATGCATATTTTGGGCTTTGGAAAGGATCCTTTCCTCTATGAGCACAAACATAGGCAGTGAATACTGGCAAAAATAAATAATGCCAGGGAGCTGACACACTTTTATTGCTGGCTATGATTCTTGGCCAAACTTTTTGGCCAAGGCCAAGGCCAAGAGCAAGGCCAAGAGCAAGGCAGAATATGGCTGGATTGCCTGTGGGCCGTACAGTTCTTGGCACCCATGTTGTTTGGGCATGGCTGCCTACTTGTGTGTATCTGTGTTGCCGGGGGATGGAGGAAGGGTTAGCATCAATCCAGTGGAACACTTTCGTGGATCAAAAGGTAACAAAGGACTTTGGTTTCTCAATAGATAGCTTATATGTTAGTGTTCTCTTTCACTTTTTGTTCATTTTAAACATCATTATTATTAGGAACAGGAATAGGAATAATTTATTGGCCAAGTACCAAGCATACTTGTAATTTTGCTTCGACTACATTGCAATGTAAAAAAAGTATCTCATATAAACACTATTCCGCTCACATTAATATCATTAATAATATTATTATTATCATCAATAGTAACAGTGTTACTTACCACCACTATCACAAAAGGTTTAAAGGCTAAATAAATTATGTAATTCACATATAGGGTTCCTTACTAAAGGTTTACATATTTCCCAGCTTTGTTATACAGAATATTGATGATGGAGTGCACATATAATTAAAAACATATACAATATAAAATGTTCTGGTGGAATTTACCTTGTCTTGCATATATTCCCGATATTCTGCATTATATTTCTTTAACAACTCCTTCTTCAATTCATCAGTTCTTGGAAAGGCTATGTCCTTCAGTTTCTTTGTTAGAGAGAATTAAAATAAATAAATAAATTAATATGTGCATGCATGCGTATAAATACTTGCTTTCCTCCCTTTCCAGATCACCATCTTGATCTCATAACCAATTCATCTATTAGTATAAAATTAAATACAAAAAAAATTAAGGCTCAGAGTTATGAACCAGCTTTATCTGTGATTAATGCCTCTATTGACATGGCTGTTCAATGGCCTTAACTGCCCTTGTGTTTGCTACTGATAGATGTCAAAGGTCATGATGGCACTGCTGCCTTGGTAAAATGGCTAACATAATTTAATCATGAGAAAATGTATAAAGTCTGGTCTCCATAGGAGAACATGGCTTCCAAACCCAGAGTTCATACTGTAGCACTCTGCACCGATGGAAACATCTGGCCCTTGGGCAGCTTCTAGAGCCCAAATGCCTTAGCAGAGCTGGTGGTGCTGTTGTTATTGGTTCATGAAAAGAAAAAGAAGTCCTGATTTTTTTTATAGATTTTTTTTAAAAAAAGCAACTCTACCTTCATGATATCCTGTTTTTCTGGAACTGCACATTGCTGGTAGTCTCGATGACAGGGCAGCTTTTCTACAAACAAACTAGAAAACGAGACACACACATTTTCCACCTTGCATATCTGAGAAATATCCACAACACCATTGTTTTCCTGCAGAGACAAAAGCTGGCTGCATAAATCATATGAGGCTGGACCCAGTGTTCCTTTTTTGATTCACAGCAGCTTTCTATACCTTTGGATTTTAAATTACAACACTGCAGTTCTACAGTCGGTTCTCAGTGCACAATTGGTTTACTATTTACTATGCTGTAGTGCCACTCATTCTCATGCAGCTCTTCCAGAAAAATAATGTTTCTCAATTGCAGTCAATCCTATGTTTAGAATATATTTGTTTGTTGCAATTGACAATGTAATTTTTCAATCCTTCTCTTCCCTCCATTTCAATTCTTCTTGCCTCTTTCCTCGGGGGTACTAGCCCAGCACTGAACATTTAAATACTTCAACTGAAAACAACTTCTCAAAACTTAGGCAGGTGTCCCAGTCTGAATAGTTGTGAACATTTAGACCAGGCACCCCCAAACTGCGGCCCTCCAGATGTTTTGGCCTACTGTCTTCTGATTTGCGTATTAATCCAAAAGTGTGAATCAGGTTGGATCACTTAAAAACATGGAGTGAACAAAAACTGTGAAAATCCCTAGCACCAGGTGAGGGTTGTGTTGTTTATCACTACCAATGTTAACATACACTTTCTACCAGGCTCTGTGGCACTAGTGCAGTTGCATTGCATGCAGTGTTCACGTCACAACTAACATGCTAGCTGGGAGAAAGATGTATTTTCCAGGTATAAAAGTAATTACTGTTCACATGCTTGGAAAATACAGTATTTTGGAAGCAGAAGTTAGGAAAGCCTTATGTGTGCCCTGTAACAAATGAGGACATATTTGTTGAGCTCTAAAGTCACTGCCTAGCAAAGCCCGTGTTTTCAGACACGTTTGGAATCATTTGCTAGCACTCCACCAGCTTAAAATTGCAGTTTCTAAAAATTAAGATCAGGATGATATCCATAACTCCAGACCAATCCTTACGTTATAAACTTATTATAGAGAACAAAGGCATTTTCAAGATTTCCTTCTTCCAGATATACAGATGCCATGCGCTCCATCTCCACTCCAGATCTGAAGTAGCGCCGTGGAGTAATGTCTTCATTTATTGTGATGTTACAACCAAGTTTGCTTAAGGCACGTACACGCTCCTCTGGGCTCAGTGAAACATCTGTGTGGTCAGGTATAGCTGCTAGCCTTTTCTGTTAAAACAGACAGCACAAATTGCATTTCGCTTTGGTTACTGAACTTATCCAAGGAACTCGAGCTGAAATCTCGAGCCACAATTAGCAGTTGCAACCTACGGTTTCAGCAAGGTTTGATTTTGCTCCATCAAAGCTGTTGCAAAATAGTGGAGGGGAAATGCCATTAAACCAACCCCCAGCTACTCCATGCACATGCACACAACCACACTTTCAAAACCACACAACTTTCCAAAAATCATTTTGCTTAATGATGCAAGAGAGGTGCACTTTATGCCCATTATGCTATATTTTTCACAGCTGCTGTTGTTCTGAAATGTTGTCTTTCACATCTGCATATTGCCAGAATCATAAAGCTTTCAGTCGTCACTTTTTAAACCAACCATAGCCACTCTGTTCGGCCCCTTTCATAAACAGGAATGTAATATGGGAAGTTTGAGACATGATTCAGGCTTAAGCAAAGACATAGTGAGAAAGGAAGACTGCTGAAGAAAACAGCAGTCCTGTATCTCTGCCTCCTCCTGGCAATTTAAGCACATGGCATCATGCCACCATGCTGAGAGTTTCCTTGTGCCCCCAAGGGGCAGCCACTTAAATGTAGCAAAGATATTCTCTCACTGTGATGATGTCTCACCATACATTATGTATTGGTAGACTTTATGGAGGGGGAGAAAAGAGGAGAGGGTGGTCCTATTTTTAGCAGCAGCCCCACATCTTCTGTCATGTCTACCTCAAGCCTTAAAAGTTGTGATTTTTTAATTATGTCTGGCTTTAAAGGCTTTAAAGGAGTGGTTTGGGATAACTTATCAACAATAATATGATTATCAGAGGAGCTCAGTAAAAGTAAAAAGTTATGGACCAGATGGAGAGTAAGAAGTAGCATTCATAAACTTTTTTTATTTTATGCCAACTCAATACATTTTGGAAAGATGGACAACATGTTCCAGGGTGTATTTTGAGCTTGAGTGGGATGCTTGCTTCACAAAAAAAGCAATATCCACACCATTCAAGCAGACATGTCTGATAAGCAGCTTTTCATGCATCATGAAGCATCCGCCCTTAGCACTTACCAATGAACTTACAGTGAATGGTTGTTCCATGTTACTTTGTGCTGGCAGCCCAAGCTTTTTGTTCCTCTCCAGTCCTTCCATCTAGCCACAAAAAAACAGAATGGGGAAAGATACAGTGCTCAATAGCAGTCTCATCCAACATCTCACACCCATGACAAAGTTCTAAGGAAATATACTGATGATGCTCCTATCTCGTCAACAGCTGTAACTAACCAGTATTTGTCTCCTGAAATATGAATCACAGCCCCAAGGGCCATAAGATTGCACCTTAAACAAAGAAAACAACTATACTTTCATGGTAGGCTCCTTCCTAGCAACATATCACTATGTGGAAATGCACATGCACCAAGAGCCAAGTTCTCTGTTTTACTGCACAAAGTAATTATGTAAAGTGTAAGAAAGCATTTGTTCCTTCACTACTATTTTTCCAGGCAAGACAAACACTGTTATCATGCATGAGTAGACTGGTAACAGCCTTTAATACACCATACCTTAGGTCTGCTGATATATCCCAGGCATGTCCAACAGGTAGATCATGATCTACTGGTAGATCACTGGACGTCTGTGGTAGATCACTGGCTCCCCCCAAAGAAGCTCAGCAACTTTGGCTCCCCTAAAAAAACTCTACATGTTTGCCCTGAATCCCCCAAAACAGGGCTTTCCTTCCTAAAAAAAAAGCTCAACCTCAACCTGAACCCCCAAAAGGGGGTAGATCACTGCCAGTTTTTAACTCTGTGAGTAGATCGCAGTCTCTTGGAAGTTGGCAACCCCTGATATATCCCTTTCACCATATAAATAATAGTAGGACTAACTACTTTTGGGGGCGCAATTCGCAGCTCTACTGAAATATACCTGTCCCTGATTCACATAACCTTAACTCAGCAGAAAAGCCCTTGAGATCTCTCTTCATATAAACCAAGGTCATTATCTCAGAATGTCAAGCATGGAAATGTCAAGCACGTTGGAGCCTGATTCTGCAAATAAGCCCTGCGAGCTCAGCAAACCCCCGTCCCCCCGCATAAACCCTTTGAAGGCAAAGAAACAAAATGCAGGGTTTGAAAAAGGAACAATGTGATTAGTAATATCAACAGGCAAGTTTGCAAGCCTCAATGGTTCTGCCACCTGCACCCTGGTAGATTTAGAGAAGTGACAAAACCAGACATCGGAAATCAAAGCAACAGAAGATGTGAGTGGTAAGCTGAAGGGGGTGAAATTCTATCTATAGATATCTTAGCCAGTAAAAATAAGCAAATGCAAAATGCTAACTCAAATTTACTAGGACTGTGAGCGACATGCTGATATCGTTCCATATTCTTTAAGAGGTGAAAAGTTCCAGGAAAATCACCTCCCAGGTTTTGCTTTCCTTTGAGTGCTGGAGACCGACATTTTTATCATGTTTGGCTTACAGTATGTACAAATATGCAAGCAGAGCATACATGAAAGCAGTGATTGTTCTACCATAAGAGGCAATATCTACTATGCCACACCAGATCCCTGGAAAGGCACTGGCACTTCAAGATGCTTCCATTCACAGCTTCCCTCTTTGTATCCTGCCCGGTTCCAAAAGTGGTTTCTTTTTTTTATTCACATGCACACACAGCAGCACATACTGGTACCCCTCTTACATCAGCTGTCTTCCCCCTTAGCATGGTAGGCATAACGTTCCCAGCTCTGCTAACTCTT
Organism: Zootoca vivipara; assembly: GCF_965207765.1. Taxonomy (NCBI): domain Eukaryota; kingdom Metazoa; phylum Chordata; class Lepidosauria; order Squamata; family Lacertidae; genus Zootoca; species Zootoca vivipara. The sequence goes on along the minus strand of NC_142588.1, from coordinate 32,611,609 downwards.
ACTCAAAACACTCAGAGTTCTCTAACTACTTCCTAACAATTAGCTCCCATTAATGAAAAATCTATCAACCGTCCTGGACCAATAAGCAGTAATTTCGCCTTGCAGCCATAAACAGCATTATCACTTGATTATCCCAAGGTGAAAGTAAGGGTTTATTCCAACTGAGCAATTCATATGTACTTCAATAATCTTCCCAAAATTTTGGAGGGTGGGCTTGAAAATTATTTTGCTTTGTTGTTTGCAGTGGTACTTACTGGTTATCAGCACAGTACTATCGAGCCGTGCTGCTGTATTATCATGCTTTGGAATTCTTGTGATGCAATCTCAGTGCCATACTCTTCACTCTGAGGAGCCACAGAAATCCTGGCACATGAACCTTATATTCTTATTTTCCAAAATAGCATCTGACAGGATCAGGCTAAGGTGGAACTGTAGACTGTGCAGAAATAGCTCTGCAAGGTATCTGAAAAATCTTTTTTTAATAAGCAGTCATCTTCTATCATCTTTTAATAGAAACGGAGTATCTAACTCCAGCACTCAGCCCCTTTCATTTCAAAAAAACTTGCTCTGGCTGCCTAACTGGCTTTAGCAAACTGAGTTGAAGGATAGGCTATTTATAGGTTGTTCAAACAATAATTTCAGTAGAATGTATTTACATCATCTTTCTCTTCTAAACAGAAGACATCTGTGTCTATAAATCGACACATTATTTTCAAAACCAAATAACAATTCAAGTCATTCTGCTATCACAACGCTGGCATTATCCAATTATCTCATTGTGTGCCATCTTCCTCCAAAATAATAAGAATCCTGAACACTCAGTGTCCAAATAATCTGATAGCAGAGAAAAAGCTGAGTAGGTAAAGAGTGCCCCACAAAGATCTCTCTTAATTATTTCATCGCCTATTCTGAAAACTGAAGTTCTCTCAGAGCCTACAGAGCCTGCAGGAGGGCTGACTATATTACCACCATTTAGAGGGAAACAAGAATTTGGTTTGCCATTTGACTGGTCAAAATATTGGACAAATTTAGAGCATTTTATCTTAAGAACAGTAATAAAAGAATAATGGCAATTATGCTTATTATAAGAACACAGCTTATTATAAGAACATTCCACAATTTGCTCCCATAATCATGACAGTTTCAGAGCACTTGATAAAGCCTCACCATATCAAATGCAATGGATTTAGTGATCGTCTACTGATGAACGGGAACTTGTGACTTAGGTGAAATTGCTTGTGTGTGTTGCTCCCTACTGAACTGTAAACCTGTACTGTTCAGAGCTGGCAGTGCAGCATCCAGCTAGTAGGTGAAGCTACTGGGGTGGCTAACTGTCCCCTTGGCAGTCTAATCCAGGTCCTCTAAGAAAACGTTGCTGACCCCCACCAAGACTCTACTGATTTTGGCGACTGTGGGGGGGGGGGAATGGTGTGGGGCAGTGGTTCCCAACAGGTGGTCCGGGGACCCCCAGGGGTCCGCGAGCTATGCCAGAGGGGTCCTCAAGATCCTATTAGAATAAAAAATATATTAAATATATTTTGTATGATAACAGATTTTTTGTTTTGGCCGCTTCCTGCATGAGCAGAGTCTAGCGCAAAACTAGAATTAGATAGAGGCAGTAGTTCTGCTGTATGCCGCAAGGACTACAAGAAACTTGGAGATAAGGCAATGAAAAAGATCCTTCCATTTGCAACCACATATTGGTGTGAGCAAGCATTTTCTTGCATGTGTTTCATGAAAAACAAATATAGGAATCGGCTCAACATGCAGTCGGATTTCAGAGTGAAAGTTTCAAGTTTGGAACCTAATATTTCAGAAATAATGGACTCAAAGGACAGATTTAACTCATCTCATTAAGAACTGAAAATTAAAACTAACTGTATACTGATGGAGTACTCTGTTGTAACTGTAAAAACGTATAAATATAAAATATAAAAAGACTCTTAATTTGGCTCTCACTTTTTAATTTTAGGATTAGGAATTAATGGGGGTCCTTGTCACAATTGCGGCTCGATGAGGGGTCCTCGAGAAAATTTTGTTGGGAACCCCTGGTGTGGGGGATGGAAGCCACCTCATCATCAGACTCCATGGATCAACTGAGGAGGGAGGGAGTGTGCATATGGATGTGCATACAACTGTGTGGAGCAGCAACACCTGCTCCAGGGGATTTGTCAAGAGTGAAAGTGGCCCTTGACTGAAAAAAAAGAAAAAATGGTTAGCCACCCTTGAGCTAGGTCATGTGGTTAATAGGAAGGTAAGAGAGTGGAATGCTTTTAGGAATTACAGGGCAAGTTGTAACTTGGCATTTGCAGGGCTCAGAAATAGAGACTTTATTGTTACAAAACAATCCCGTAAAGGTAAAGGGATCTCTGACCATTAGGTCCAGTCATGACCGACTCTGGGGTTGCGGCGCTCATCTTGCATTATTGGCCGAGGGAGCCGGCGTACAGCTTCCAGGTCATGTGGCCAGCATGACTAAGCCGCTTCTGGCGAACCACAGCAACGCACGGAAATACCGTTTATCTTCCCGCCTATTTATCTACTTGCACTTTGACGTGCTTTCGAACTGCTAGGTTGGCAGGAGCTGGGACCGAGCAACGGGAGCTCACCCCATCGCAGGGATTCAAACAGCCGACCTTCTGATCAGCAAGCCCTAGGCTCTGTGGTTTAACCCACAGTGCCACCTGCGTCCCTACAATAAAAAAAGGTAGGCATTATTTTCATGCATGAAGTAACTGATTGAAGTTAATTGACTGCTCAACAGGCACTGTTTGATCAATCAATTGTCCCCCACACCTGTCCTAAGCAGAATACACAAATTAGCTCTGGCATTCTGGTTTGGGAGAGTTCCCTTGGCAATGGACAAATTTACTGTCCCAGCATATTATTTTTCTCAACTGTCTTTATCGAAGCTGAATGTCCCCTGCACTCTTGGCCCCGTTTCTATTACCTTCTCCAGTTTTATTCTGCTTTGCCCCATTGCAAATTTTGCCTGCAACAGCTGTCATTACTCAGAGTGGCCATTTTATCTTCCTAATCTGTCTGATTTATGCATTGAGGAAGCCCAGACATCCCAAGCACCACAAATCTGATGAGCCTTGCGTACTTATAGAATTGCCACTTGGGTCAATTGACTGATCAAATATTGTCAACTGACTGTCCATTAAATGCAGCCAACTGGGAAACACTGGCCTGCTAGCGCACCAATTGGAGAACAGCCTTTACCAAAGGTGTCATGGGTTTTGAAGATGCTTGAACTCAGGACAAAAGAGAGAAACATGCTAAGAGGAAGGCACGCTTGGCAAACCCTCACCATGATCAACTCCTGCCCAGAAACCTACCGGTATGTCCCCTGTGGAAGGACATGTGGATCCAGAAATGGCCTCCACAGTCACTTACGGACTCACTTTTAAAACTGTGATTATAGAAGACAATCTTACTTGGCTACAAGTGATCACCAAAGAAGAAGATGAAGATGCAGTCAAATATGATCAAATATTCCATGAAGTTAGGGATGCCACCACACAGGTGTCAGCTTAATGCCAAAATGAAATTAAAGAAGTTTTAGAAATTGCAGGAATGGAGATGCTGCCTCCTGGCCCTGCAGCAATTAGGGACAAACTTGAAGAAAAGCAAAGTTTTTTTCCAACTGGCCACCTAGAGTAATTGTAGGTGGTTTTCAGCCTTTTTGAGTCCACAGTTCCCTTGACCAACTACATTCTTTCTGCGGCACCCCTGTGGGGCTCAAGAGCCCAGTTATGTCTCCCCTTGCCTGCAGAGCTGGAAGCCTCTTACCCTCTTTCGAACACCCTACCTTGTGGAGTGTTCCCTTAGCCTCCTCTCCCCTCTCCTTGGGACTCCTCCAGGCAGCTGCTGCCACCACCCCAAAAAGAGGTGCCTCCTAACACTGCCCCAGAGTGGCCTGGGAAGCTTGTAGCCAAGGCTGCTGCAACAAACAGCTGTGAAGCCTTTGGGTGGTAGAGATGTGAGAGGGCATCAGAGGGAAGGAAAGAGGGACAGAGGCCAGTGTTGCCCCTGCCATCCCTCAAGGCACCCCAGGGTGCCAGAGAACACTGGTTGAAAACCACTGGTGTATCTGAACAGGAAAGCAGCCAGTTATCAGTGGCAAATACCACTGCCAAAGAATACCTATTATTCTATTTTGCTTGCTGCAGGGATGATCATTACCTCTGTGATAGCTGTTGTTAATTTACTTTATTTTAAATAAAGGCTGGCCCTGATGCTTCAGGATAAAAGTAAAAGAAGAAATGTTTGCAGAATAGTTACAGGTAGGTAGCCGTGTTGGTCTGAGTCGAAACAAAATAAAAAAAATTCCTTCAGTAGCAACAGTAGTTGGTCTTTAAGGTGCTACTGAAGGAATTTTTTTGTTTGCAGAATAGTTAGCATTTATAGTAGAGCCTTCCAAACCATGTGTCGCGACACGTTACTGTGCCGCGCGAACACTCCCTAAGCTCCTCCCGGAGCTGTAAAGGGGTTAGTTTAACCCAGGCATAGACAAACTTGGCTCTCCAGATGTTTTGGGACTACAACTCCCATCATCCCTGACCATTGGTCCTGTTAGCTAGGGATGATGGGAGTTGTAGTCCCAAAACATCTGGAGGGGCGAGTCTGCCTGTGCCTGGTTTAACCTCTGGTTTGCTAGTAAAACTGAACTACTACATCGCAAAATGATGCACATCTAAAAAGTGTGCCACCAACATGAAGTGTTTGGAAAGCTCTGGTTTATAGAAACCCTACCTAGTGCTGTTTAAATTTATAGCAAGTTGTCTAATGACTCCAGGCGTGATTTGAGGGCACATGAGACAGCTGCCTTGGTTGTGCTAAGCAGGTCTGTGCCTGGTCAGTGTCTACCTGGGAAGCCCATATATGCTGCCTTGAGTTCCATCACAGAGAAAAAGAGGGATATAAACATACAGAATAAATACTTTTTTAAAAGTGAATTTAATTGTATCACAATGTTAACTAATTTGTTTTTGTAATTAGCATAAGTTTCCTATCTGCTCATGACTTTATTGTTTTAACAGTTAATGTCTTAACATAGTTAATATATTCGATCAAGTGCCTATCCCTCATCTTTCAACCTATATTGTGGAAAAAATTTTATCTGCTTGCTATGAATGTTATAAGCAAATTTTGCATGATGGTTCCTGCGATCAAGTAGCAGGCTTTTATCTGCGTTTGGATATACTGTAAATGGATGCCATTTTGGCAGACTGAACCTTTGAAAACTGCACCAATTTGTTGGTTTCTTAGAATTCCTAAGCAATGTCAACAAGGTGGCTGCTGGTTATCTATATAAGTAACTATATATAAGTATCTATATAAGTAGTTCAGAACTGGGGATCACACACACACACACACACACACACACACACACACACACTGTTGCAGCTTCTGAGTTTGTAAATAGTCCCATTGATGACTAGGCAAATGACTAAGAGAGATACAGTAATTATTTCCTTTTATGCTGCCAGGGCACAGCAAATTTCTTATACGGTGCGTGCGTAGGAAGGTTGGCTAATAATAATAACAATAACAGCAACTTAGTAACTGAAGAAAGTAGACTACATGTCAAGCCAAATCAATAACACAAAGCAAACAGAGGCATGCAAACATTCAACTGATACATATTCACATCAAATTATGCAGAAATTTCAAACATTAAAATGACAGCAAATTTGAATGTACACAGTGAGCTCTAAGATTAGCTCCATGAAAGCTTAAGCAGTTACATTATAGATGACAACCTGATTAAGATATATAAGCACTTCTGTCACTTGAAAGTACTGTAAAATCTTATTGCAATCATTTAATATGTCTGCTTTTTTACAACAGTTTAGTTGATTTTACAATGCAATGCTCTGCATACTTATTCAGAAGTGACTATGGGCTGTTTACTGTGTAGTGCTCTTGTATTGCCCTGCAAAGAGTGTACGATAGGCTTGTTTTTTCTGTCTTCTTCCAAGTGTCAACTGGACATAAAGGATGGACAAATTAGTGTAGCAAAATCATAATAAAACAGATCATATAGAAGTTTCAAGAGGGAAGTAGTTAGATCTAAGGTTACCCTGGTTGTTTATTGTGTGTAGAAAAGATACTGACGAATTCTGCCTCTGTATCAAGGTAAACCATTCCATTGATTTTTAAACTTGACTCAGAGCAAAGGTATCAAAAGAAGGTGACCTTCAGCTCATGGAGAAGAGTTAATTCCATATGCTTGTTTGCTACAAACTTCTTTAAGGTCAACTGGCATGATTATTCTAAGCATTCCATTACTTCAGTACGCTCCTAATCCGCTCATAGCTAGCAGACTGGTGTATCCTCTAATAACATTCATGTGAGCAATGGGATTTTAACCAATGACCTGTTGGTAGGCAATACCCTTATTACAACACAAAAGTAGCATGTCGTTTGGGAGGTAGGGGAAGTTCCCCCCATTTTAAAAATAAACAGCTTATATTCAGTTCTGGTTTGTGAAACAAATATATATATGCAGTAGGTGAAAGGTCAAGGGACCCCTGACTGTTAGGTCCAGTCGCGGACGACTCTGGGGTTGCGGTGCTCATCTCCCTTTACTGGCCGAGGGAGCCCGCAGACAGCTTCCAGGTCATGTGGCCGGCATGACAAAGCCACTTCTGGCGAATCAGAGCAGCGCACGGAAACGCCGTTTACCTTCCCGCCGGAGTGGCACCTATTTATCTACTTGCACTTTGACATGCTTTCGAACTGCTAGATTGGCAGGAGCAGGGACCGAGCAACGTCGTGGGGATTCGAACCACTGACCTTCCAATTGGCAAGCCCTAGGCTCTGTGGTTTAGACCACAGTGCCACCCGCGTACTAGTCCATAAAAAAACACATCTAATTTATTTATTAGATTGTATTCCATCCTTCTTCTAAGGAGCCCAAGGCAATATGCCGAAGACTTAACTATATCACCCTCACAACAACCTTGTGATGTAGGCTAGATGGAGAGCTCAAGGTCACCTAGTGAAATGCATGGGTCAGCAGAAAATTGAACCCGGAAATTTCCCTAATCAAAATCTAAAATTCTGACCACTGGTATACACCGGCTGTCAACAGTTACTGACATTTTGGGTACATCAGGATGTCATGTGAAACCAGGAACCATCAATGTTGTGCCCATGGGTGCCCATGCAGCCACAAAGGTCTTCCCTGGTGCCCACCAGGTCCTATCCCCTCTCCAGATCCCTGTCTAGACATATGCATGCCCAGCAGTATGTTTCCCATGTACTTTTGTCCACTTTTGTATGTATCTAACCACCCAACAGATGGCCACTTTGCAAAGCCTCAGATCTCCTGCTCAGGTTTGGAGGGGAGGCCTAAATCACAGATCCTGTTCTTCACAATTGGTACCACAGGAAGTAGCAAATGAATTATGCTCACTTCCTCCAAATGAATGTTAAGTGCTTTGTACAGTAACCAATCCCACATCCGGAGTTACACAGAATCTAAACAGATGGATGCCCACTGTATACTTTTGAGTGCTTAATTTCAACCCATGCAAGGAATGTGTACATGAAGTTTCCTTCTGTACATGCACCACCCTTGTTAAATGGCCCCTTTACCGTTACCATTTAATAAAATAAAAACTTTCTACTTCCAGTTAGAAAACTGACAAAGCTAGCTGCATTAAGTTCCACTTCGAAACAAGAGGACAAGTTACTAGGCCAGAGGGAGGAAAATGACTGCTACCAACTCTCTAAAATGACTGTGCCAAACTCAGAGCTTGCCAGCAGCAGTCCCACTGCTCTCCCAAGTCAACTCGTTGTAGGCTGAGTATTCTCTGAGGATGGTAACATGCTGAGAGGGTTGTGTGACTCAACTTTCAGACACATTCAAAACCCCATCAGAATTCACTAAACTCATGATTTCAGTGCACTGATTCACTGTGTAAACTGCTCCTAGCCTCTACTGAGATAGGTCATTTTTGAGTGAGCACATTTAGCAATTGAATATAATTTGTTATGATCTTAAAATGTTTACTGACACTGAACATTAGCATAGCTGCTAAAAATAAGCAAATATTGGTAAATCTTTCAGCTTTATATAGCCCAAACACCAACAGCCCCAACAACAAAAACTCCAAATTTAGATACAGTATATGTTTTCTTAAAAAAAGAAAAAGAAAAAAAGCTTCTATCACTAGAATCCCAGTTTATGACATTTCTAACTGTAGCTGTCCAGTCACATTCCTAGCAATTTAGAATTTGACAACACTTTTCAACTTGGACTTCTGAATTTCTCAAGACCTAAACTATTCTTACAGTCGTATCAGTCCTAGTAATTGCTAATCTTATGAATTATCCTTTGTCTGGAGATCCAGTCCAGAAATGTGACATCATTATGCAATATTTTAAAATACAATCAATTTTACATTTAGTTGGCCTACTAAAATATATTACAGCAAGCTAGGTTACGGTTATGCCAAGCCTTTATCTATTGAAAAGCAATACAGTACAAGATTCTAGACAGCGCAATTTCACAGTTGTTACTCCTTCCTCACTTTCTTCAGACATTTATTTTTCATATTCTGGCAACGCTATTTACAGGCAATATTTCAACATGTCCCTGGAGAAACTGCCTGTTAGAACAAGAGCAATTACCAGGCCGAAAACCTGGTAGAGTGCTAATTGCTGTTCAATTTACAGTTGAACCCAATTAGGAACAGAATCTTGTGTTAATCCTGACATTAGTTAGTCTAATATATATAATGGCATGGTAAATTATAAAGGTCATATACTGCACTCACAATAAAAAGGGAAAAGGAAAGAAGGAAAGCCATTTATGATAGAGAGAGGGTGAAAATTCTCCCTGAGCATCTTCTCAGTTCCACCTTATTGTCTTGATTGCTTTCTTCTCCCCACCCCCAGAAGGTATTTGTATTTCATTCAAGGCCATCTTGATGCAACCTGCAAGTCCTTGGGGAATCAATAACTAAAGTGCTGAGGGCAGGCAAAGAGAAAACTGCAACTCTGAAGTGAAGAATGAGTCTGAGGTACAGATGCAATAAAATCCCTAGGGCAAGCACCACTTACCAGAAAAGGGGGTGCTTGGAGGTGGGGATGGGGTAGCAAACCCCAGTGGGCCTGTTAAGGGATTTGTGGAGTCTGTTTTTAAAAAGAGAAGAGTGGGGAGGATCTATAATGTTGTTTCTGAAATGTGCACTCCCTTCCAAGTGTCCCTTTTAAAACAAATGACATCTGGAAACGACTGAAGCTGCTTCGTTTCCGTCACATTTCAAAGGGGGCGGGAACTGCCGCCCGCCCCGTTGTCCAGATCAACTCCACCCCTGATAATACAACCAACGAGCACCCTTTCCAGCACAGCATGTTCCCGAGCGGCGATGCTCTAGGGGGAAACACGGTGTATATAATACAGTAATGGCAAGGGAAAGGGATCTGTCAGATCACCCTCAGGCAGAGGGCGCGTCTATCCCGATTCCCTAAGCTCGAGATTCCTCGCCGTTGGCGATCCGGCTGTGGCAGCAAGAGGCGGAGCTCGGAAGAAAAGGGCTTCGAGGCTTTCCCCGCCCCTCGAGGCACACATGTTTGTCTGGCGGAGGGTCGGCGCCTTGTCAACACGTCAGAGCGGGCGCTTTCTGAATGGGACCGCAAGGTGTCCGCAGCCCAGCCCTGCGCCTCCGCTAGGGGCCGGCCAGATGCGCCAGGCAAACGCCGTTGGGCACGGGGAGGGCGGCACCCACCCCCTCCGGCTGTCTTCCGACCCGCATCCCCAGTCCCAGCCCTCCATCTCTCTGCAGCAAAACCACCCCCGTTTCAATACCTCTCCTCCGAAGAGGAGAAAGCGCGCCAGTTTACCATAAAGCCATGGCTGCCCGGAGAGTCGCGTCAAGTCCGCCTCGCCTGAGGGCTTTCGCTAGAGAGGAGCGGCAGCTGCTGCCGGTCGCCGCCGCCACAATAGCCCAACAATGAGCGGGGCCGAGCCCAGCCGCCGCTGCTGCTGCCGCCACCCGCCGCTCGCCTCGCCTAATCCGTGACACGGCGCCGGGGGCGGTGCGCGCCCCAATCTCTCGCCGCGAACGCCGCTCTCGAGTGAAATGCCGCCTGCAGCAGCAGCAGCGCCTCGCGGGCTCCTGCTGCCGTCGCTGAGCCAAGGGCCCGTTGCTCCCCTCCGCGGAGACAGCCGGCTGGCGCCACGCGCGCGCGCACTCACAGGGACAGCGGTTGGGCGGGGCGCAAATGAAAGGCGCGGTAAAGCCGAGCGGCAGCCCGCGAAAGAGCGATCCCCCCGGCTCTCCGCCCCCGACTTCGCTTAGCTCTCTCGAGTCTGCCTCAGGCTGGAATGGGAGTAGTTGAGAGGCGGGTTGGTAGTATGAGCAGCAATTAGGACCCTGGTGAGACTGGCCTGAGCCTGCCGCCTGACATCTGCGCACAGTTGTTGTTTTTTAAGATGTAGAATCATAGAATCATAGAGTTGGAAGCGACCCTGAGCATCATCTAGTCCAGCCCAGGCATCCCCAGACTCCGCCCTACAGATGTTTTGAGACTACAATTCCCATCATCCCTCACCACTGGTCCTGTTAGCTAGGGATGGTGGGAGTTGTAGTCCCAAAACAGCTGGGGGGGCCAAGTTTGGGGAAGCCTGAGTCCAACCGCCTGCAATGCAGGAATATGCAGCTGCCCTATATGGAATCGAACCCACAACCTTGGCGTTATGATCAGCACCATGCTCTAACCAACTGAGCTATCCAACCGATGCATGTATTTCTATTGTTATTTTCAAGGAACAGAGTAATCAGTCTGCAACCATGTCAATTCACAATAGCAGCAGTAATGAAAAAAAGTTTAGGGTTAAGAGCAGGAGAATCCTTAATCTTAGAGTCATGGGTTCGAGACCCATGAAAGATTCCTAAAGTGCAGGGGGGTGGGCTAGATGACCCTCATGGTGCCTTCCAACTCTACAATTCTGTGATTCTGTTTCTAGTGTGGCTCAGAAGTCAGAGGAGGAAGTAGGGGAGGGCAGAACCTAGTAATTTATGTGTCAAGGCAGGTTGAATAGGTGCAAGAACTACCGTGGAAATCATTGTCAGCTACAGTCACAGAGCCAATCAGAAGGTTGGCGGTTCGAATCCCCGCGACGGGGTGAGCTCCCGTTGCTCAGTCCCTGCTCCTGCTAACCTAGCAGCACAAACTGCAAGTAGATAAATAGGTACCGCTCTTTCGGGAAGGTAAACTGTGTTTCCGTGTGCTACTCTGGTTCGCCAGAAGCAGCTTAGTCATGCTGGCCACATGACCTGGAAGCTGTACACTGGCTCCCTCGGCCAGTAAAGCGAGATGAGCGCCGCAGCCCCAGAGTCGTCCGCGACTGGACCTAATGGCATAGCTGCCAAGTTTTCCCTTTTCTCGCGAGGAAGCCTATTCAGCATAAGGGAAAATCCCTTAAAAACGGGATAACTTGGCAGCTATGCCTAATGGTCAGGGGTTCCTTTACTTTTACCGACACAATAAAGTAAACCATAGCTGTAGCAGTGAAGAGTCTGACTCATATGTATGGGTGCAATGAATGACCTTTTTTATCACATGCTGTTTGCCTCCAGCACACTTCTTCTGCTGTCTCCTGTGAAACCTTTTACCAAGTCTGTGTTCTAAACAGTGGAATATTCAGGGATCAGGCGGAGGAGACTATGTGACTCACTAGCCTGTTTCCAGGCTTCATTTTATAATTGACTGGCTCAGTCTTTTGGCCATATTTAGATTCTGATCAATCAGACATGGCTCCTTGAAATGTATCCCATGCAGATGTTTCAGGTAGACAGAAGGTACTTGATAGAAATGTTCCGTGCTTTTTTTCCTGGGTGCGCAGTACTGGCACCTTTTTTTTTCTAGAATAAAAGCACTGGCATGTGTTGAAGACAGTTCTTAATTAGTTTTTCATGCTGCATATTAATACACTTTAATGCACTATGAACAGTGAGAGAAAGAAGCTTATGTTCCCATGTGCACAGTCTTAATTGGTTCAGTGTCCATACAATTGCTTCTAATATGAAAAATGTTATTTAACAAGCCTTTTTGCCAATATATCTGTGAAAACTAAAGCAACTGCTTCTGGTTATCTAGTTGCATACCTTACAAGGGCCAGTATAAACTCTTTCTGCTTCCTAGTGAGTTTGGAGAAGAACATCTATATGAATATATCTAGATATATGCCTCTATTTGATAGATTGGTGTCCTATAAACATCAATGAGTTTAGAGGCGCATTTTTTTTTGTTATTATTCCCTTTACCATACTATCCTTCCTCTAAAGTATATGACACTTCTGAGTGGGTTATTTTGGTTTGATAATAAGTAACTTTTCCTCCCAGAAATGACTGTTTGGTTCCTTCAGAACTTGATATTTCTATATATATATATATATTCTCTTTTTGTTTTCAAGCTTTAATAACAATAGCTTTTTAAAAAAGAACTTGATGTTTCTGAATCAGCAGCATCTTGTCTGGGATAGCATGAACCAAGATCTTTTAAACACTTTTGTTGGTACTTAAAAAACCCCAACCCAAATCAAAACCCTGTTCTAGTTCCAGTTCACCTGGATGGTTTTTAACTTCTGCTTTTCCATGCTCATTTCCTACAATTTCTTTTTCTTTCCCATAGGTTAAAATTTAACTGCCCTCTTTTTTCCTTTCACTGCGGAAGGACTGGGTTTATTGAAATGTTGGTTTTTTACTTAGTTCCTTGTAGTCATGTTTATTAAGCCATTAAACCCCATGATGTATCTTTTTACGGAAAAGAACAACCTGACCTTCTATCACACCAACTTCATAAAACTTTGTCTCAACAAATAATGACACTACTGAGCACACCTATGCCACATTTTCTCCCTCTATTAAGAAATCTCTATTTCTGTGGAGAAAAGGCCGGGTTTTTATGTCAACAGAAAATGTTTTAATATAAGTTGCTTTGGGTCACTTTTGTAAGGAAAGCAACTAATGAATATAATAGATCAATCTAATAGTAATAGTACACTCTGTTGGATAGCTCAGATGGTTAGGGTGTGGTGCTGATAATGCCAAGGTGGCAGGTTTGATCCCATTATGGGACAAATGCATATTTCTACAGTTGATGTTCCTAGAAGCTCCTCAGGGTCCCTTCCAATTCAATGATTCTACTCTGCAGAAGTTGGTGCTGAACTATCATAGGGACATCCACCCCGAAGCAGGAAACCACTTCTCTTCCGAAAAATCCGAGTCAACACTCTACTCTTACATAACTTACATGTTTCTCCACAGCCTCAAACACCACAATTTTTGTTTGCAGGGGGTTGCTCCAGCCTGCCAATCATTTTGGTTGCTGTTTTTTGCACCATCTCTTTACAGGTGCGATAACCAGAGCTGTACATAGCATTGTAGGTGTAGTCACACAGTAAATTTAAAGGAAGGCAGGGCAATGATTGGCAGTTTTATTCTCTTTAAGATCTGTAACATAGAACTCAACATTTATTTATTTTTATAGCTGCCACACTGTTGGCCAGCATTTTCAATGTGCTATATCAGGTATAGGCAAACTCAGCCCTCCAGATGTTATAGGATTACAACTCCCATCATCCCTGACCACTGGTCCTGTTAGATAGGGATGATGGGAGTTGTAGTCCCAAAACATCTGGAGGGCCAAGTTTGCCTATGCCTGTGCTATATCCACCACAGCCTCATGATCCCTTTTGTTGTCTGTCACCACCAATTAAGACCCCATGCGTGAAGTTACGTTTTGCCCTCATGTCCATTACTCTTACATTTAACTGCACCTGCCATTTTAATGCCCATTCTCCCAATATGGAGCTCTTTGCCATCCTCTTTCATCCTTACCACCCTGAATAATTGGGAGCCATCAACAAACCTGGCCATCTGACTGCTCATTCTTAACCCCAGATCATTCATGAGTTTGTTGCACGATAAAAGGACACACCACATATGCCCTGATCCATCCCTTGGGGGGAAAAGATGTGGCAGTATGCTTTCCATTCCTATTTCAAATCTAAACATTCACAAATTACAAATGGTCATTTCTCAGCTTCACACCAGGTGGTGGTGTTCAACCTTTCTCCACTTGAAATTAAGAGAAGGGTTGGAGAATTCTTTGCCTGCTGTCTCCCTTCCTGCTTGTGACACCACAGACAAGAAAAGGGAAATAAGGTTTTTGGGGATTTTTTTTTTTGGGGGGGGGGAAATGCATTTTGTGCAGTTGTGCAAAGGGGGAGGGGGTGCATTCTCCCTGAGAAAACACTGTGATAGGTCTCTGTTTCTCTCGGAGCTCTGTTTTTGTAATACGCTAGTGTGCTCAGACCAAAAAAATCTGATAGCGGGACCCCACACACCTCAATCTATGTGCTTCCAGTGCAACCCACAGGTTCCTGTTCACAGGATCCCAATCATTGCTACTCTGCAGTACTACCCTGATGAAAAAAGACTAGCTAGCTAGGTTAATATAACAGCCATCCTTCAGGCTGACTTGCCAGTCTGAGCAATTTGGCAGTCAGACTAGCTGACTAATGACGCCTGAAGCTCTGTCCTTACTCTCTGCATTTAGATGATTTATATACCATTCTTTGCACAAGCCACAGGGTGGTTTACAACAGATTAAAAAAACAAAAAAACTCACCATCCTTTAAAACATGGAACAGATAAGTAAAGGACAATTACTAAATAGCAGCAGCAGCTTTTATTTCCTAGCATTGCTGCCTTTCCAAACCTCGCTGCCTACCTGGAAAATTTTATGTCACCTGCCTCTGGGCCTTTGCTTTCTTTCTTTGGGACTTCCCTTCATGCTTTTCATGGGGCCCCTTTTATGGACTCACACCCAGCACCCCTAGACACGGCTTGAAAATGGACCACTTGGGACCTGGCCCTGCCGGGCCTTCACACTTTGGTTGTAGTTCATACTCTAATGACGTCAGCAGCCCCGACCATTAAACTATAGCTAAACCCCTTTCCTAAGCTACTTGAAATTGCCCAAATGTATCAGAAGATATAGGTGGTGCTGAAAACAAAATTTGCTCATGAATTTATGAGCTTGGCCACTCTAGGTTTCCCTGAGATTGAGAGAAGCAAGCTGATCTTGCTTTGGGAACCGAGGTGCCCAGGGAGGCATGTTCTGTTGCTGCTGCTGCACCCCCATAATGCCTGCTCTACTTGCACACTTTTAAATGAACAGATTCATACAAAGAAACCTTTATCAGTGCAACCCTATACATGTCTTTTCAGAAGTAAGCCCCATTAAGCTTCCTGGGATCTTCTCCCATGAAAATATGCCCAGGGCTGCAGCCTAAGCCTACAGACCTCTTTTCAAAGGTCTTCCCAACAATATTATATGATGTGAATTTCAGTAGCTTTACTATATATTTTTATTGGACCTGCCTCTAATACCATTGTGTTCACACTAATCTCTGAGCAGTGAGAGACTCCAGGAGTGCCAGCACTTACCCAGGGTTCACTTTCTTTGGAATGAAGGTCATTGGGGACTGCAATTTCTTTAGGATATATGGTTTTACTTAGACATCTATACAACCCGAGCACAAGATAGAAAGGCTCACAGTATTAACACTCCAACAGATCTTGCTTCCCCATTAGGTTTCTAGGAGGGTCCCAAACCCATAGCTTTGGATTCAGCACAGAGAACAAGTCAAACCACTGTCTCTTTTCAGCTCCCAGCTTCAGTCCAGACTAAAGTAAAACAAAACCACACCTAGCTCCCTAATGTTTTAACACCCATAGGATGACATGACATCCAGCCAGGTGAGGAGGGAGGATGCTTACCCACTCCTCCTCCTCCTCCTGTTGTTTAGTCATTTAGTCATGTCTGACTCTTCGTGACCCCATGGACCAGAGCACACCAGGCACTCCTGTCTTCCACTGTCTCCCGCAGTTTGGTCAAACTCATGTTGGTAGCTTCTACTGTCCAACCATCTCGTCCTCTGCCATCCCCTTCTCCTTGTGCCCTTCATCTTTCCCAACATCAGGGTCTTACCAGGGAGTCTTCTCTTCTCATGAGGTGGCCAAAGTATTGGAGCCTCAGCTTCAGGATCTGTCCTCCCAGTGAGCACTCAGGGCTGATTTCCTTAAGAATGGATAGGTTTGATCTTCTTGCAGTCCATGGGACTCTCAAGAGTCTCCTCCAGCACCATAATTCAAAAGCATCAATTCTTCGGCGATCAGCCTTCTTTATGGTCCAGCTCTCACTTCCATACATCACTACTGGGAAAACCATAGCTTTAACTATACAGTATGGACCTTTGTCGGCAAGGTGATGTCTCTGCTTTAGAGCATCAAAGAAAGCTTTGATTTTGTTTCTGATTCAGTGACAACTCTAGAGATGATTTGTTGTATGCTTTTGGTACTGTTACAGGGAGGTAGCAATTGCTGTATTCTACATCACATGCCTTGAGTCCCACCTTCCTGGAACCCAAGAAGAAATTCCATTCTGGAATCTTGCAGGATGATAACAACTGATTTCCAAAAGCCCTTTCTGCCAACACCAGTCCTATCATGTTCCCTCTTGTTCTCCATGTCAGACAAAATGAAATAATGCTTATTGACCTTGTGACACAATAATGGGAACAACAAGTATGTAAGACAGATTACCCATTTGCAGCATAACCAGACTCCCTAGGTCTAGTGAACAAAAATGCAATTTCTGGCTTTCTGAAAGCCTTGCAGGACAGCATTTTTGAGCCATACATCATCTTATTTGCAGTGTTGGTGAAAATAAAATGATATACTATGAGCTCAGTTACTCGAAACCTCACATGACCCTTGTTGTTGTTGTTGTTTAGTCGTTTAGTCGTGTCCGACTCTTCGTGACCCCATGGACCATAGCACGCCAGGCACTCCTGTCTTGCACTGCCTCCCGTAGTTTGGTCAAACTCATGTTCGTAGCTTCGAGAACACTGTCCAACCATCTCGTCCTCTGTCGTCCCCTTCTCCTAGTGCCCTCAATCTTTCCCAACATCAGAGTCTTTTCCAAGGATTCTTCTCTTCTCATGAGGTGGCCAAAGTATTGGAGCCTCAGCTTCACGATCTGTCCTTCCAGGGAGCACTCAGGGCTGATTTCCTTAAGAATTGATGGGTTTGATCTTCTAGCAGTCCATGGGATCTTCTAACCTTGTGGTCCCTTCCAACTCTACAGTTCTATGATTCTATGAAACTATTAACTATTGAATTGTATTTTTCCACATTAGGAAAATAATACAATGCAATGAATGCTTATGGGTTAGCAGAACCTAGATCAAACACCTAGAACATATGCATAGGAAAATTAGATACAGTAGCTGAAATTTTATGGCCCTACTTGCTAGCATACCCTTCTTTTATAGAATTCAGTTCTCCACATCAGCAAATACAAAATATTTTATTGCATGTTTATGCCGCTTCTACTGATAAGCAGAAATTGCTATGAGTCTATACATACCTTGGGTGTTGCTCATCTTTCGAGGAAAATATGATTGCTGACTTTCAAAACTCCACATGCCAATGTCACTTGTCTGCAGAGCCTTTTGTTCTCCACACTGGAGAAAAAGGCAAATAAAACTGATTTAGCTAGCTTTCCTAGAACTTCCTGTGGCATCAAGTACTGTATTATGGGCCGGCTTCTAAATGAATGGTGAAGCAGGTGTTTGTCAGTTGCGAACATGAAAGATGCTTAGCAGGACTCTTTAAATCTAAAGAGAAACAGATGTCAACAGACTGCTTTAGATGTGGAATAAATTGAGTTAGAAGTAAAATACACCACTCACAGTTGCTTTGCCAGTCACTATGCTCCAAGCATGTAAAGAAGGATCATTGCTATCTGAATGTAGCTATCTGGGTGGAATTAAAAGAGTGCAGCACATGTAAATCGCCAACCAAAATGAATAGCTAAAAAAGAAAGCTGGAATTCTTGGAGTCAGTAATATTAGAGAGGGAGGCTGGCTCTGGTTTTCCTAGTCTGCAGGCAGCTTCCATTAAAGGACAATGTGTGAGCAGTTGTTATTTTTATATTTGCACACATCTGGACTGAGGCCAGTGATTTCAGCCACATGTTCTGCAGCTGAAGAGCTGATCCTAGTCACCTTTTAAACATTAAAGCTGCAGGAATAGATCTACATTTTGCTCATAGATGGAGCTGAAAGAATTGAACTTACATGCACACAAGTCTGTATTAGATCGGGGTGCTATTTAGAATCATAGAATTGTACAGTTGGAAGGTACCCCAGGGGTTATCTAGTCCAACCCCCTGCAATGCAGGAATCTCGACTCACACATTCATGGCAGATGGCCGTCCAATCTCCAAGGAAAGAAAGTCCATCATTTTGGGGATAGCAAGTCACCTTAGCAGCAGGGAAATTTATTACAGAATAAACCTGGTTAGGAATATGATGCAAGCCTAAGAATATTTATTGTATGTTAATGTGTCTGAAATCAATAGGATGAACTACTAAGAAAACTTACATAAGGCCATAAAGTTTGAAACGTGCTTTCAAAGTTCCAAAACAGTAAATGGAATTTAAGCCAGAACTACTTGCTATCTGTCAATCTTGCGTACTGAACAAAAGTCATAATTGTAGACTGGCTTGGTTAGACTGGAGGTGTCATTTCTCACCTTCCATATAAGCAGTAGCAACCAACTCCTTTTTGCTATGCTGAAAAAACCCAACAAGACCTTTTTAGTTCCATATAGTAGTTCCCTAGGAGAAGGTGGGAAGGGCTTTGATCAGTGCAGCCTTGGGGCAGTTCGGCTCCTCCTCACTGGGCTCACATTCAAGAGATGATCTTGTAAAGATAAATATGCAAGCGTACCAGGGTGGGACTGCTGAACATGTTTTGCAAGACCTAAAAAGTGCTTTGTTGTAGCACTGATTGATCCGTGCTCACTCCACAGTGAAAATGAGCAACCAGAACGTTTGCCAAACTCACCAAGAAATCATCGCACCATTGAATTGTAGAGTTGGACGGGACCCCAAGTGTCATCTAGTTTAGCCCCCTGCAATGCAGAAATGTCAAGCTGAAGTTACTTTCAGCAAGTATAGTCAGGATGGTACCCTCTAGATGTAGACTACAACTCCCATAATTCCCAACCATCATCAATGTTGGATGGGGCTGATGGATTTGTATTCCAGCAACACCTGGAGGGAACTATATTGGCTATTCCTGACGTACAATATTGAGAGGATGGAGGTGGCTAAAAGTAAAATGCCTGTTAGCACAGTACACTGAATATCGTATTTTTCCATCTGTAAGACGCCCCCATGTATAAGACGTCCCCTATTTTGGGGGGCTCAGATTTAAGAAAATGGGGAGAGATGTATCCATGTATAAGATGGCCCCTGATTTTTGACTTTTTTTAAAAGGGAAAAAACCTAGTCTTATACATGGAAAAATATGGTAATTTTCCTGCAGAAGTCACAATCCTGGAATGAGTGCCTGGGCAGGTGTGTGTGTGTGTGTGTGTGTATTTGTGTTTGGCATTCATGTGCATTACGTTTTGTCTGCAGCTGCTTGTATCTCCTCAAATAACAATGTAATCATTCTGCCATTTCTGGTTTTACAATTTCATTCTCTTTTGCCAGTTTGGTCCTCTTTAAAGACACATTGTACAAACTGGAAGCGCTTTCAATGTTTCTGTTGCTTTTATTTCAACAGCTTCCTTTAAGGAAACCTCCAATTCATGTTTCCAAACTGATAGAGTGAGCCAACTTTCTCTCTGTTGTAACTTGTACTACGGAGATGTGGGAGTCTTTCTGCAAAGCAACACTCACCTCTGCCTCACTGGGCAGGGCCTCTAAGCACACTATTGGCTCTCGGTGTGACTGATTAAGAAAACCAACTTGCAGCCAACAGTGGGAAGCGCTTGGGAGTTGAGTACAATAGTTGAGCCTGTTTGCTTGCTCAGAGTGCTCGGCTGAAGAACTTTGCAGGTTACATTTTCATCAAATCGAAGGATAATACAAAGTCAAGAGCTTGCTAAGGAGCAGAGGATTCCATCCAGAATCCCAACATATAAAAAAGCCATGGGGATATTATACTCGCAGGTATGTAAGCTGTTTCCTAGTCTTCTAGAATACAACAGAAGTCTAGCAGGTCTGTTTCAAAGGATTTATAAAATCTTATTTAAGTACCTCCTCAAGTGTAGCTTTAAAAGTGACCTGAAGGCGTAAGGCATAATCATAGTAAGTGTAATAACCAGTTTTTCATACAGTAAATTAGATTACAGATATCAAGGGCAAGTATTTGAAGGATTATTGTGGTTTATGGCAGCAAAACAGCATGAACTGGGCATTCTTTCCTAGAGTCCTCAACATGGATATTTCTGTAGATGTTTGTTAATGAGAGGTGCAAAAAATGGTGAAAGGCAATGCTTTTTCCTCATGTCCACTTCACATTAGACCCATCCTGTAGCTTAGTTCAAGTCCTGGTCTGTGAACCTTAGTGAAACAAGCCACACATACACAAAATTTGCCCTCATTTTAAAAAGAAGAAAAAACTGTAATAAATTATAGTTATTTTATTTCATAACATGTATATAACGCTTGACCAGGAGAAAAAAATATCCAGTGTGGTTTTAAAAAACCCAAACTATATATTTAAACAATCGTGTAATTTTGCGTCAACTATCTGTATACATTTGTAGAAATCTTTCCCCTTATTAATGAACTTACACAGTTGAGTGCTGATAGACAGAGAGTCATTAGAAAAACAACAGATGGTGCATCAGCATTCTTTGGAGAACCCCAAAATATGCAAGGGACATTAAATGTTTAAAACAAAAATCAGAGGAGGGAAACCCTCCCAGATAGTAAACTCAGTGACAGGGATTGAGTAAACTCCATGACGTCCAGGAGCCCTGGAATGTTGAGTATCATTTGGAAAAGAAAACCAGAAAACTGGGGAGCAGCAGCAATGAAATGACTTGCTTGAACCTCGTTCAGCTTGTAATATACTAAAGGAGAACATGCCTGTCTGCCTGGGACCCTGAACAGAAGCATTCCTGTTAGAGGGCGTGAGAATACACTGCAATATTTCATTGCAGATCCCAGCCGTATAAATTTAATCCCAGATTTGAGAAAAACTTATTGGTGTTTGTGATTTTGGGGTGTAGCACTACTGCACTGCTCAAGAAAAACCTGTTTCTACATTATAAAGGATCATTATCTAAATGTACAGCACATGGGGAAAATGTGAATGCTTGTTAAATGTGAATTCTGTCTTACACACAGGTGAGCCAGTTGTCGTGTCTGGTTGGATAGCATTCCATTTCAGGATGTGATCTGGGTCTTTTTAATCTAGCCTCTGTGTTCTTTGTTTTACTCACACATTTTATTGCAATGCAAAAGGCAGAAGGCCAGGTTTGTTTTTACTGGAGGTGAATAATGCATGCGTTCCTGTATAAGGCATTACTGCCTTACTTCCTTGTGGGTCACAACTGCCTTCAGAACCCCAGTGTGGGTCTCTTATGTTCAGAATCACCTGGTGAGGTTAGGGCTCTTCTGATCAGTAGATCCACTCTTACTGTTTGTTTAGACTCCTGCTCCCAACTTTACAAAACTCCTTCCTCCCATATCTGTTTCCTCCGTCTTTGATCATGCTTGCCCTTCACTTTTGTTCAGCTACAATCTTGCCCCTCTAAATACATTGCAGCTGATGGTATTTCTCCTTATTCGTGCTTTTAGTCAATGCCTTGGGCCTGTTTCTTGTTAATTTTCTAGGGTTGTTGTTGTTGTTGTTGTTGTTGTTGTTTTGCCTCTGCTTGTCACCCCACCTTCTCCATTTCACACTCACACACACATACACATTCCCTTTCTGTCCTCCATTCCCCCACTTCTGCTCTCTCGTATTCATTCTCTCCTTCATGTCAGACTCCCACTCTACCCAGAGACATACCTAGGGATTGGTGAAATTAGTCCCTGCTGGGGGTGAAGGCTCAGCAAGGGTGCAAAAATCACCCCAGAAATCTGTCTCCAGTTGTCTGTGCAAGGTTGTGAGTTTAGACAAGAGCTAGGAGCTAAGCAGTGGTTGAAATGGCAAGGTAGACCACTGGAGACTATGGAGTGTTTGACATATAGGAGTTGGGTGATGGGCTGCCACTGTTGCAGTGAGATCAAACACGAGAGAGATTTCCCATCCTTCTTGCACCATGGCCCAAAGGCATATGAATGTTTTCATTCTTCCTCCTTGCCTGTCTCTCACTCTGGATGCTTTGAGTACTTGGGCCATGTAAGATGTAGGAATTTCTAATGTGGCTATTGTGGTGAAGTGATCCCCCCCGGGGGGGGGGACTGTGCCAATACAGTTGCTTGCCAAGGGTGCAAGGGAACCTATGTATGCCTCTGACTCTACCTTCACACTAGGGATGTGAGGTAGTTTCCATTCTGACCTGTATTTGTCACAGTCAGCACCGTCTGTTTTCTACTGCAGTTCAGCTTCCACAAAATACTACATTATTCATCTCACAGTGTGCATGGAGTGTTAGGGGAGGGGTAGTACCTCTGGTGGGGGGGGCATGTCCTGCTCCTTCTTGGGTAGTTTGTCCACCTTTGGTTCCCACTCTGAACTCGGCTCTCACCTGTGACTCCTAGACATCTGAAGGCAACCCTGTATTAGGAAGTTTTTAATGTTTGATGTTTTATATATTCTGTACGCCACCCAGAGTGGATGGGAAAACCCTGTATTAGGAAGTTTTTAATGTTTGATGTTTTATATATTCTGTACGCCACCCAGAGTGGATGGGGAAACCCAGTCAGATGGGCAGGGTATAAATAATACAAAATTATTATTATTTATTATTATTAATTCTAGAAGCTGTCAGCATGTGACAGCATCTACTATCTAAGAAACTGCTTTGACTGGCCAGCTAAACCAGGTGAGGGTAGCCAATGAGCACTCAATGAGCTAGGGACTTCCCCTGCATGTGAAGACAGGTTCTGGCAGATTGAGTGGACAAGACTAACAACCAAGAAGGCAGTTTCTGCATGTGCTAGAGAGGGAAGTGAGGGGCAGATGGGGCTCCTGAACCTGGGGAGGTAGCCCCTCTAGGAGAAGGAAAATTCTGATTCTAAATCTCTGCTGCCTTGCCGGATATCTTTGGGAGAAGAAAAAGCTAAGGAGTAAAGCCTATACAAATTTCTTGTGGAGTCCTAACAGAGTTGGATGCCACCTCATATGCCTCCTTCCGGCAACTCCTGCAGCCAAACTGGTGCCAAATGTATTGCTCTGCTTTCCTTTGGACCACATCAGCAAGCCTGAGAGGGGGGGGGTCTTGTCTGGGAAGCCCAGGATCTCCACACACACTGCCCAGGCTTGTGTCACAGGGAGTCCACTTTGGTGCTGCTATATAACACAGCGGTTTGACTTCACCCCTGGAGGTGCGCTCCATTGTCTCTCGAGACAGATGCATGCCAGCAACAACATCTCGCCACCTGAAATTCAATGTAAGTTACATAACCTCTTACGTAACTTACATTGATTTCAATGTAAAGGAAATGTCAAAACGGTGTGTAAAAGAATTACATCTTCTAGAAATAATTTGTTTGGCTGATTTCCATTCATGACCACAGATGAACATGCAAACTGCAGCAATTTCAGCTCCCTTTTCCATTTTCACCAGAATGGTCTGACTTCCCTACTTCATTCACATGCTGCCTTTTGCTCTCCTTCTCTCTCATGAGCTTCCATTCATCCTCATTCTCTCGAATCTTTTGCTGACTCATCCTTGCCTGTATTTTGGTTCACCACATCCTGTTTCCCCTTTTCTTCCTTGGTAGTTGGGACCTTCACCTGTTGTGTTTTTCACCCCACTTTTTTTTAATAATAATTTTTATTTGATTTTACAAATTCATTCACACTCAAAATCACAAATAATACAAATTACACAAGATTCTTTTGAATCTCTAGACTTCCCTCCGCCCCTTCGTGGGTTCTTTGGTTAACTTTTTCAACTGCATACTATAAGCCCTCCTAATTTTCCTGTCCTCCATTATATCCAAAGTCTATCTAACGTTACAAGAGTTATTTAAGACCTGACAAAGAGTTCAAGTGTTTGCAATGATCTGTCAAATATAATATAATTTTCTCCCATTCTTTGTTGAAGTTTTGGTCCTCCTGGTTTCTAATTTTCCCAGTCATTCTTGCCATCTCTGCATATTCCACCCCACCTTTATCCTTTATCAGGCTGAGTGGTTGTGCATCCTCAGTGCCCTACAATGTCACATTCGAATGGACTGCCATTTTGGGAAGCCTCTGTAGGGACATCCCCACATAAAGTGTTTAAATCACATGCTATTGCTATAGCATATAAAGTAGTGACCATGACAAATGTTCATAAGAATGGCCTTTTTTGTATTTTAATCTTAAACCTATCCAAGAGCAGAATAGTGCTGGCAGCTAAATGATTCCAAGTGAGCTGCAAGTTGGCTCTCATACCCTCCAACATTTTTCCAATGAAAATAGGGACATACCATTCCATAATAATAATAATAATAATAAATATTAAAATTATTATTACTTATACCCCACCCATCTGACTATGTGGTCCTAGCCATTCTGGGTGGCTTCCAACATATATAAAAACATAAGAAAACATTTTTTTATTAAAAACAACAACAAACTTCCCCAAACAGGGCTGTCTTCAGATGCCTTCTAAAGGTTGTATAGTTACTTATCTCCTTGGCTTGGGGTTCGCGTAGCCATATACCCTCCAACAATTCTCTAATGAAAATAGGGATGTCTGAAGGAAAAGTGGGACATTCCAGGATCAGTTAGAAACCAGGATGCTTTCTGTAATCTGGGACTGTCCCTGGAAAAAAGGGACACTTTGAGAGTATGAGCTCTGACTAGTGTAATCCAGGTCCTCCAAGAAAACGTTGCTGACCCCCACCAAGACTCTACTGATTTTGGTGACTGTGGGGGGGGATGGTGGGGGGGATGGAAGCCACCTCATCATCAGACTCCATGGATCAACTGAGGAGGGAGGCAGTGTGCATATAGATGTGCATACAACTGTGTGGAGCAGCAACACCTGCTCCAGGGGATTTGTCAAGAGTGAAAGTGGCCCTTGACTGAAAAAAAGAAAAAATGGTTAGCCACCCTTGAGCTAGGTCATGTGGTTAATAGTGCTCACCTTGCGTTATTGGCCGAGGGAGCAGGTGTACAGCTTCCAGGTCATGTGGCCAGCATGACAAAGCCGCTTCTGGCGAACCAGAGCAGCACACGGAAACACTGTTTACCTTCCTGCTGTTTATCTACTTGCACTTTGCCATGCTTTTGAACTGCTTGGTTGGCAGGAGCTGGGACCAAGCAACAGGAGCCCACCCCGTTGCGGGGATTCAAACCGCCGACCTTCTGATCAGTAAGCCCTAGGCTCTGTGGTTTAACCCACAGCGCCACCCGTGTCCTAGAGTAGTGTAATAAATATCCTTTAAAAATGCTCTTTTAATAAATTCCCTTCAAATAAGATTGAAGACAGATGACTCCATAGTTTGTCAGTGACCAGCAGTCAAGCCTTGTTGAGTTGCCCAAGGTCTTGTTCTACTTTTTGGTTCACAGGCCTTACTGCTTCTCTGATGTAACCCTGCTGCCCTTCCAGATTTGGACCTGAGGGTAATTTGTATTGCACATGTGCTGCTGTTGCTGTTACTGAACAGCACCTTGGGAGATGAGGGATGATCGGGGAATCTGATCTTTGCAAATTCTGAAAGGAAGCCTGAGTCCCAGCTCCTAGCCCATTTGGAACATGTGGGATCTGTGAAAGCCAGCGAATAAATGACTTCCAGTTGATTCCAGTCTGAGACAGTGTAGTGCTCTGCTGCTGTCTTGGAACTTCAGCTCCCATCAACCCCAGCTGGAAGCCCCAATGATAAGGCATGATGGGAGTTGTAGTTCACTACATTTGGAGGGGCACTACATTGTCTACCCTTGTCACAGACTAATGAGCCAGGAATGCCCCCCCCACGAGGTTCTGCAGTTACCAAATGTCTCCCATAGAGTTTTCATCTCAAAATTTCTTTTGAAATGTGTGCTTTGAGATAAAAGACATTTGCAAATGAACAATGATTTAAATAAACACTTTAATGTATTTGTAAAAATATGTCACAGCTTAATACAGGGCAGGGCAGAGGCTCTCTTTTAAATCAGAACCAGTGAAGGCAGTGAATGTCCTGTGTGAGTTTCTGGAGGCAGTTGGAGGATGGAGGCTGAATTCTGACAAGACAGAAGTACTGTTTTGGGGGGGACAGGGGGTGGGCGGGGGTGGGGGACTCCCTGGTCCTGAATGGGGTAATTGTGCCCTTGAAGGACCAGGTGCACAGCCTAGGAGTCATTTTGGACTCACAGCTGTCCATGGAGGCTCAGGTCAATTCTGTGTCCAGGGCGGCTGTCTACCAGCTCCATCTGGTATGCAGGCTGAGTCCCTACCTGCCCACAGACTGTCTCACCAGAGTGGTGCATGCTCTAGTTATCTCCCGCTTGGACTACTGCAATGTGCTCTATGTCAGGCTACCTTTGAAGGTGACCCGGAAACTGCAATTAATCCAGAATGCGGCAGCTAGACTGGTGACTGGGAGCGGCCGCCGAGACCACATAACACCGGTCCTAAGAGACCTACATTGGCTCCCAGTATGTTTCTGAGCACAATTCAAAGTGTTGGTGCTGACCTTTAAAGCCCTAAACGGCCTCGGTCCTGTATACCTGAAGGAGCATCTCCACCCCCATTGTTCAGCCCAGACACTGAGGTCCAGTGCCGAGGGCCTTCTGGTGGTTCCCTCACTGAGAGAAGCAAAGCTACAGGGAACCAGGCAGGGGGCCTTCTCGGTAGTGGCGCCCGCCCTGTGGAATGCCCTTCCATTGGAGGACAAGGAGATAAACAACTACCTGACATTTAGAAAACACCTAAAGGCAGCCCTGTTTAGGGAAGTTTTTAATCTGTGATATTTTAATGTATTTTGGTATTTGTTGGGAGCCGCCCAGAGTGGCGGGGGAAACCCAGCCAGATGGGCAGGGTATAAATAATAAATAATAATAAAAAGCGAGAGAGACAAAAAATAGACTGATTCTGCTACTGCAGCCCCCAGTCCCTGAGCTACTCTCAATTCTTCTTTCTCCAGACTTCCACATGTATGGTTTTTGTGCTTGCATGGTGAGCTCAGGTGGCTTTTGAATCCAGTCCATCTGAATTCAGTATATAGTATGCATTCTCTCACTACTTTCCCAGTCTGCTTACTGCTTCTGGAAGTTAATGATAAACTAGTTTGTCTGTAAGATGCCACAGCACTCCTCCTCTTCCTGCTGCTAAATACAAAGGTCTGTTTCAGGTGCCACATGGGTGCCAGAATTCTTGTCTGCAAGGTGAACAAGGAAGCAGGTGGGATGTTTCAGTGTCGGGTGTTTCAGCTGTGATTCCTGCAGGTTTCCTTTGGATTGAGCCAATGGTGACGAATCTGCTAGCACCACTCTGTGGATTTAAACGGTGACTGCAGTTTTGAATGCCACATGACTCTCTCCCTTTAGCTTCTCCTCACTTAGAAACATTAGGCAGGGTGGGAGGATTTTGCTTTATATTTTGCTTTATAGGAGTTGAGTATACAGTATCACCTGATTTTATGGTACTCAGATTATCCTGCACTTCCTCCCTCAAAACTCAGGTGTAAATACATGTAAATGTGGAGTCTTTACAAAATAAGCCATATTTCATAAAGACACCACAGACTCCTCCATGCTAAGCAACAGGAACAAAGGATAAATATTACTGTGTACCTCATGTGGAATGCCCTCCCACCAGATGTCAAGGAGATAAAGAACTATACAACTTTTAGAAGACATCTGAAAGCACTCCTGTATTGGGAAGTTTTTGACGTTTTGAGTTTTATTATGTTTTTATATGTGCGGGAAGCAGCCCAGAGTGGCTGGGGAAACCCAGCCAGATTGAAGGGGTATAAATAACAAAATTGTTGTTGTTTGTTTGTTTATTACTATTAACTGTTGTTGTAGGAATTCCCCACCCCCACCCCACTGAATCAGACACACACATTTCCACATGACTATCGAAAGGGGGACTTGGGAGCCATAATCCTCTAAACCTTATGACAAGTAGGCAGGAGGCTCTGCCAACTGGACATTTCCCCATCAATGGTGCCAGACTGCTAGCCATCTCATTCACAATGGAAGACTCCTCCGGACAAAAGACAATGATCAACTCTTAGGAAACCGTCAGTTTCTCTTTGTGTTTAGGAATTCACACCTGGGAGGGGTGAGAATAGGAGAGATGTCAAAGGTGGTCAGATTTCTACCTTGAACCCTCCCTTTTTGTGAGGTATTGATTACGTAGCTGTGATGTAGGAATGATGTATTTTGGGGGTGTTTCTTGGTGATGGGAAAACTGATAAAAGTGGAGGTTCTCTTTTGTTCTGGGTCTCCATCTTGCTTCACCTTGTTGCAGGTGGGGGTCCTGTCGTGACAGTATTTTTCTTTAATGAAGACCAAGCTTACTGGCTGCTGTTTTGCTCTGATATTCTTGGCTGGAGTCTTGTTTTGTCCAAGGGAGCCCTCAGATTTCCGTTAACACTGTTGAGGATTATGTCTAAAGACCAGAGAATGTACAAAATATATGCACATGTGCTTTAAATGTACAGTGTACAACCTTGGCAGACACAAAAAGCAAAACTCAATTTGTTTTTGAGTTAGGCATTGCTGTTGAAACAGGAATTCAGAAGGAAACAAGTCTGACACATTCTCCACAAATGAGCTGCGACTATGGCAGTTTTCCTTTGAACGGAGGCTATAAAGAGTAATCTGCTGGCCCCACTCTGTGGATTTCAATTGCAACTGCAAGTTAAACTATGTGGGCAGATCTAGCCCAAACATTTCTATCAAGAAGTGGTAGTGGGGTTGCATTTGTGTTTTTGCTTTACTTGCGTTGATTATGCAATCCAAGGTAGCAGTTTCCCATCTGGTTTTGCTCTCAACTCTGCTATATTTAAGTTTTCTTCCATTCCGAAAACTTATGTGGTGGTAAGGGTATTTAGTGGTAAGGGTGTATGCTCTGTAACAATTTTCTTTCATGTGGGGCAGTTTACACTGTGGCACTGTGATCTAAACCACTGAGCCTCTTGAGCTTGCCGATCAGACCAGAAGGTCGGAGGTTAGAATCCACGTGATGGGGAGAGCTCCCATTGCTCTGTCCCAGCTCCTGCCAACCTACCGTAGTAGTTCAAAAGTATGCCCGTGCAAGTAGATAAATAGGTATCGCTGCAGTGGGAAGGTAAACTGCATTTCCATGGGCTCTGGTTCCCATCACGGTGTTCCATTGCACCAGAAGTGGTTACCTCATGCTGGTCACATGACTCAGAAAGCTGTCTCTAGACAAACACTGGCTCCCTTGGCCTGAAGGCGAGATCAGCGTTGCAGCCCACAGTCACCTTTGACTGAACTTAACCATCCAGGGATCTTTTACCATTTTTGTCACACTGTAGTGAAGCTGCCAGTGAAGTGTTCATTTGTCTACTCTGCTGCACACCCAGACTCCTTTTAAGCTTGGCCATGTTGGAAATCTTACACAGCTACATCCACGATGATGGACTCTCCTTCCTCGGAGATTTTTAAGAGGAGGCTGGATGATCATTTGTCATGGGTGATCTAGTTGAGGTTCCTGCATTGCAAGGGGCTGGACCCTCAGGGTTCCTTCCAAGCCTACAATTCTATGAAGGATCTAGGTGTGCGGTTATGTGGTAATCTGGTCAGGGTAGATGGAAAGCTCTCTGCATGCTCATGTCTAGTCAGCCAAACACCCCAAGTCTAAGGCTATCAGAAAAGTTTGTTAACCTAAGACACTTTGTTGAACTGTCTTCATTTCCCACCTCTTCTTCTTCTGCAGCCCATCTGTCAGGCAGCTTATAATAATGACTTCAGTGAACTGCAGCTCCTTCTGGAACAAGACAGCAATTATTTGAACATCCAGGACAGCTTTGGAGGAGACACACCATTGATTTGTGCCTGCAAAAAGGGACACAACAGAATTGTCAGTTATCTTCTGAAAATGAATGCTGATGTAAACATAAAAAATAAGGCAAGTCTCAGCAGATGTATACCCAATGAGGTCTTCTTTTATGTTACTAAAGTCATAATGGGATCTATACCTTGAAGTGGAGGGGGTATGTTTCTCACTCATTATTTGATTAGCTTAACATCCTCAAATATCCAGAAAAGATAGATGCTGTTATTCACTTTTCCCATAAATAATTTTTTTATGCTCAGACACAGCTTAGACATTTGGTTTTAAGAAGGTATATCTCAGCAAAATCTTTCCCACGTGCACAGTTCTTATTCATGTATAAAATATCAAATATAAACCCGCAAAATATATCATCAAAATAACAAAAGCAACCCAATAACACCCCCCCCCCCAAAAAGAGCTACATTTTAAAAGGGCATAGGATGTCAATTAAATCAACCAAAGGCCTGGCGCCTAAAGGTGTATAATGAAGGCACCAGGCGAACTTCCCTGGAGAGAGCATTCTGCAGATGGGGAGCCACTGCAGAGAAGGCCCATTCTTGTGTTGCCACCCTCCGGACCTCTCAAGTAGGAGGCACATGAAGAAGGGTCTCAGAAGACGATCTCAGAGTCCAGGTAGGTTCATATGGAAAGAGGCAGTCCTTGAAGTATTGCAGTCCTGTACCGTTTAAGGCAGGCACCCCCAAACTTCGGCCCTCCAGATGTTTTTGGACTACAATTCCCATCATCCCTGACCACTGGTTCTGTTTGCTAGGGATCATGGGAGTTGTAGGCCAAAACATCTGGAGGGCTGCAGTTTGGGGATGCCTGGTTTAAGGCTTTATAGGTCAAAACCAGCACAATGAATTGGGCCTGGAAACTAATTGGTAGCCAGTGCAGTCAGACCAGGATCCGTGTAATATGTTCAAACCATCTTGCTCTGGTGAGCAACGTGGCCTCTGAATTCGGCACTAGTTTCTGAACTGTCTTCAGAGGGAGTCCCACGTATAATGCATTGCAGTAATCTAACCTTGAGGTTACCAGAGCATAGACAACAGTAGTTAGGCTACCCCTGGCCAGATAGGGGCATAGCTGGGCCACCAGCCGAAGCTGATGGAAGGCAGTCCAGGCCACTGAGGCCACCTGAGCCTCGAGCGACAACAAAGGATCCAGAAGTACCCCCAAGCTATGAACCTGCTCCTTCAGAGGAAGTGTAACCCCATCAAGAGCAGGCGACCTCCCACCCACCTTGTCTAGGGGACCACCCACTAAGAGTGCCTCAGTCTTATCTGGATTGAGTTTCAGTTTGTTGGCTCTCATTCAGTCCAGTACAGAGGCAAGACACTGGTCCAGAACTTCCACTGCCTCACCTGCAGATGTAAAGGGAAAATAGAGCTGAGTGTCATCAGCATACTGCTGACAACATACTTCAAACCTCTGGATAACCCCACCCAGCGGTTTCATGAAGATGTTAAACAACATAGGGGATAGGATTGAGCCTTGTAGAACCCCACATTGAAGGTTCCATGGGGCTGAAAAGCATTCCCCAAGCAACACCCTCTGGGATTGACCATCCAAGTAGGACTGGAACCACTGCAAAGCGGTGCCACCCACCCCTAGTTTGGAGAGTTGCTCCAGAAGGATATCATGGTTGATGGTAGCGAAAGCCGCTGAGCGATTGAGAAGAATTAACAGGGACATGTTTCCCTTGTCTCTTTCTCAACAGAGGTCATCATACAGGGCAACCAAAGCAGTTTCTGTGCCAAAACTGGGCCTAAACCCCAACTGAAATGGATCTAGAAAATCAGTTACTTCCCAAAGTGTCTGCGACCACTCACTCCAGAACCTTGCTCAGGAATGGGAGATTAGCAACTGGCTGGTAGTTAGTTAGGTTTTCTGAATCCTGGGAAGGTTTCTGAAGGAGTGGTTTTACTACTGCCTCCTTCAAACAGGCAGGGACCACCCCTCTCACAAAGAGGCACTGATCACCTCCTTATCTTTACCTTGTGTTCTAAGGATATTCCAAATTGTTTGAGAAATTATGTGTCCTCTGTGTTTGGAAAAAGAAAACCGAAACTTCCTCTCTTTGTGTGCTTTCCCCCTATAACAGAAGGCGGGGTGGGTGGTGGGGACCTGGCAGATGGATGTATCTAAAGATTCATCAGAATTCTTTTTGGAGGGAAGTCTTATACAAAAATGGAGCCCAGAACTTGGGGAAGTATCTCCCTCCTCTGCCCCAGTGTTTAACAACCATGAGGCATAAGTGAACATTTGTTAAGCATCACCAACTAGGCTCCATTTGCTCACTGATTGCTGCATAATATATGAATATTGTCCTTTATTTTCACATGGAGAGTATGAGACTCTTAATCTCATAGGCAATTTCTAATAGAGAAAAAGAAGGAAAATGTGCCCCAAATATGTCTAACATGCTCTGTGTATAAAGTGGAAGGGAATTGGAGCTCTTTGCCCAATATAATACGAGTTCTTCTGTTTCTCTCTAGAAAGAACGAACATGTTTACATTACGCTGTCAAAAAACGGTTCGGCTTCCTTGACTACCTGCTCATTATCATCTTAATGCCTGTTATGCTTCTTGGGTATCTGCTCATGGTAAGTTCAGCAAAAGAATGAAAATAGCATCTTTATATACCAGCCTTCACAAAGCTTCACCAACCTGATGACATTCAAACAGCATGGCCACCCTGTCTGGGATTGATGAGAGTTGTAGTCCAAAATATCTAGAGGACAGCAGGTTGGTAAAAGCTGGAATATATTGGCAAATTTAGGGCAGCATGACTGGTTTGGTCGCACCAGGCACAGACCTTCTGGGCTGCCACAATTATGACATCCAATAGAAGGTGAGAGGCAGGACGCTGGATTGTGGCATCACACATGGTGCCACTGAAACTTGAGGTGCCAAAGTTCCTCACTGGCCCCACACCCCATTTTCTGGACATATTTTCTTTCACAACATACTTTATGGGCCCATCTATTACTTGTGCTGCCTTACTCTAAAAAGCAAATCAACTCAACTCAACTGGGTAATCCCATTGTCTCACTCTGAGAACAGAAAGTATTTTTTTTGTAGCCATTAGATATCAACCTTGGCTTGTGTGCCAAAGATACCAACCTTGATATAAGTGACCCTCATCCTTGGCATACCAGGGCCCCTTCAAATATTTCCAAAAGCCAGTATGCACCCATAGCCCTTGAGTGATTGTCACATGTGACAATAGAACTTCTTGTTTTCTATAGTTGACTATGCATACTAGAAAGCCACAAAGCCAATTACAGCTTCCTAGCAAATAGGTATGCACATGACATTAAAAAAAGAAGAAAAGAAATGTACATGCTTCTCACACAGAAGTAGTGTGTTCTTGTGATGTAGTGTGTTCTTGTAACTGCAAGTAAATTACATAGAAATGAATGGAGCCCACATGCATAGAATGGTGGCATGTGAATTTAGCATCAGACTAATTTACATTGCGCGCTACAGACTGCATTCACTAAGTAAGTGCTTATTTCAATGGTGAAGGCTAGGGGAAAACAAACATTTTGATACAATCTTGCCGATAAAATATTTAAAAAGTTCCACATCATGAATAGAAGTAAGTTTTCATTGTTGGACAACTCAGTATGAGAGTTTTCTCATTGTGAATATAAACTGTTATTCTAACAATGTCCCATTGCCCATCTGTTGAACAGGTATCCAGAAGTAAGCAGAATGAAAATCTTATCAAGATGCTACTTAGAGCTGGTGTTGATGTTAATGCTACAGATGATGTAAGTGGACATATTTATGCTTGGAAGGTTCTAGGACAATGATATAGTGGGATCCCCAGCTTTTTGCATTGGGAGTGGTCAAAAAAATCATCTTCTTTTTTGGCAATCACTTGTAGCTGAGTAAGATTGCCTTCCATGGATATGGTCTTAACAGTGTGTCCATAAGCAACTGTGGAGGCCAAAAGTATAACCATACCCAAGGAAGAGGAAGAGGGGGGATATCCAGAAAACAAACATGGGGCATCCTCTGCAAATGTGTAGTTTGGACTCACAGAGGCTGTTAATATAAATCATTTGTTTTCCATAGCACTTGTGGCACAGTACTCTGTTTCAGCAGCCCTCACTTACTAGTTGTAGGACAGCAACATCCATTCCTAATCATCACCAGCGTTCCATCAGGGTGCAAGTTGTTTTAGAAAGTGTAAGAGGACAGGCCCATGTCCTAAGAAAGCTGATGGTTAAACTTTGACACAGGGGGAAACTGCAGAGGTAGGAGTAAACTGTTTGGGGTTTATTGTGGGTGGGTGGGGGAGAGAGAGCAAATTATTAGAAGCATGACACAGCTACGAAGTTACAAGGCTCACAGCTCCCCTTTCCGCTAGAAATAAAGGATGCATTAACAGTGAAGCATTAGGACATGCCTGAAACTTCTGCTTCTATAATAATGCATATCTTTCCAAGGGAAATTGTTTGGTTCTTTTCAGTCAGGAAGGACAGCACTCCACTATGCCTGTGAAATGAAGAACCCATCCATCGTTCCTCTACTTGTAGGAGCAGGTTCTGATCTCTCTATAAAGGACAAGGTAAGAAAGTCAGAGCTTAAAACAGCTATTGTTTTGACTGACTTTGACTTGGCTTCTGGTTCATCCTCTCTTCTGGATGGTGTCAACTATTGTTGAGGGAGAACCTGTTCTACCAAGCAGTTGTCCATTTCTAGAAAGAAGGCCAGCAGTGTTTTGTCCGTCTGGAAGACCTAGGCTGTTCATCATTTGTTTCTCATCTAATTGATTGAGGGAAGCCTTGATGTTTGTATAGTTCCCCATACATCAGGTATGGGGAGCTACGGCCTATCGCTTGTTGTTGGACTCCCATCACGCCTGAGTCCTATCTATTGGCCATGCAGCTTGACGTCCAACAATATCTGGAGAGCTTTATGTTTCTCATCCCTGATTTACATCTTGCAAACAATCTCAACCCTTGGGCATTCTAATTTAATTTATACCATCTAAAAGCATTCAACTGAAACGGGCAGATATTTCCATCCCTAATCTGAAGGAATTGTATTGCACACAAGAAGCCATATTCAAAGATTAGCCCTGTTGCCCAGCAATATCTATTAACACACACACACACACACACACACACACACACAAAGAGAGAGAGAGAGAGAGAGAGAGAGAGAGAGAGTAGGGTCTTGAATTATCTTTATCATTGCTTATTTTACCTCTCTTTTTTTCAGGAAGGAGAGACTCCACTTGACATAGCAAGAAGATTAAAGTTCACCAACATAGAAAACATGTTAAGGAAGGATACTTAGGCCATAATGTGATGTTGTCAAGCCCTGGTCAGGGGAGGAATCTATGAGGGCAATAATAAGTCCCACAGCACCGACATGTTATAGTAACCTCATGTTTATAGCAGCTACCAAGTTTATACAGCATAGATGGACTGTGTTAAAATCTGCCACTCCGTATGAATAGCTAATGTGACTTGACCAGAAGCACACGGTTAACATTATGAACATTAAGAGCTATTCATTATTTTCATTCCCCTGTACCAAAGTATGTTTGTAAAGAGTATGAACAATACTATTTATTTGATGTATACTATCTGTAGCAGTTGCAACTGGAAACAGATTAATCAGTAAAGATCTGTTTTGTATTATTATTATTATTACACAAGGTGTACATTCTCAACTACATAGAATTAGAAAAGAGCTGCCAATTTATGACATGGGCATCATAAGTGGCAGAGCAAAGGGCTGTGTGGGCACGCCTTGGCAGGAGCAGAAAGCTTGGGAACCAGGGTATCCCTGTCTCTTCTACATTGTGCTGTTCCCGCTCCCAGTAGAAGCAAAGCCACACTAGGGACCCGGGAAGTAGGGTGAAAAAGGAAGAGGGAATTCAGACAGGGTGGTTGATAGGTTGAAAGTAGACAGAAGACTGAACAGCAGAGATCTACATACAAGATGATAATAGTACCTATCATTTTCTTTTCAATATTTATTAAAAGATAATCTGGGAAGTATTTGCTGCTAGCTGTGTTGACAGGGCATTCTTTTCTCCGGAAGACTGAAAGAGCCAATAAGTGAGCAATTTTAGATGCCCAGAGATTTAGATTGTGCTGTTTGGATTTTTTCCCCTCCCAGTGCATTTCAAATGTCAAACAGATACATCTTCCCATCTATAGCTGTACTACAACTCCCATTATCCCTAGCTAGCAGAACCCAGTGATCAGGGATGAGGGGAACTGTAGTCCAAAAAACAGCAGGCAACCCAAGTTTGGGAAGCACTGTGCTGTTTTGCCATATATGTAACATGTTACAACAACTTAGTTGCGCCAATGGAAAACATCTAACTAAATATCTCTCAGCTCACAGTCTTATTAAACGCTTGCCAAATTACAAAGGTATTGCAAAGAAAAGAGGTTGCGAAAGAGGCTGAATAAGAATATGAATATTTTAGCACCACCTCAATTGTCAACTCAATTACAGCAGTTCTAATTGATTTATCCATGATCTCTGTGTACATGTCCTCCTTCACTAAGACTTCCGAACATCAGTGATGAGCACTATGGATACTTCCTCATTATCTCTATGATCTCCATAAACATGCGCTCAGTTGCATCAATTTCCCAGATAAAATCTAGGTGGTTCCATTCGGGAATATGCTTTGCATAAATGATGTTACTAAATAATGAGCACAATAATTCTACACCCGATGGGTGTGCAAGCAAGTCTTGCCTTCTAGTCCATAATGTAATTGGTATTTGTATATCTTCTATCTTATAGGCAGGGAATGTTGTCTAGGGATAAAACATGTGATGATGCCAGGTTTTCAAAAGAATATAGAAATTTCTCCAAGGGAGCCAGGACAGACAGAAGACTGAACAACAGAGATTTGCAACATTATTGACAGAATAAATCGTATTTCCTGATATTTATTAGAAAGGTAACCTGAGAAATATTTGCTGCCTGGTGTGTGATCAGCCATTTTTTCCTGCAGAAGATTGAAGAAACCCAGGAAACAACTAATTAAATTTGTTTTCTCCTCTGACCGACAACACAAGAGTAAGGTAGAAAGCAGTGGGTTCCCCCCCTTGGGGGTACTCAAGGGTACGTAGTACCAGAACCTTTTAACTAGAAGAAAAGCACTAAGAAAAAGAAATCCCAAGATGATTTATGTCAGTGTTTCCCAAACTTGGGTCTCCAGCTGATTTTGGACTACAACTCCCTGTCGGGAACCAGGCGTGGGGCAGGAACGACCCCCCAGGCATCACACAGGAATGAAAACAGCCTTTCTCTCTCCCAGACGTCTTGATGACCCATGCCTTGTTGTTGACACCGGGCACATATAAATAAATCTTGCAGAGTAAACACAATGGAGTGAGACAGAGGTTTGTGCTATTAAGCTACTTTTATTACTACGTAAAAGTCAGAACAAAGGAAAGCATGTCTTCTCTCGCTGAGAGAAGTCCGAAGAAGAAAAACAAAAAATGGAAACAGAATATAGCATCACATCCGTTCCCATGATCCAACAGTCTTTTGCTAGAATGCATAACAGAATCTGCATTGTGACTGCATTGTGACTGTACAGTGGAGGAATATAAACCCAACACTCCCATCATCCCTAGCTAGCAGACAGGGGCGTAGCGAGGCATGGTGACACCCGGGGCAGCAAATTGCCATGCACCCGGGTGGGCGTGGCGTCGCATGGGTCGTTACGTGGTGGGGTATTGCCACCCCCTCGCACCCCCAAAGCCACGCGCCTCGCTCCAGCTACAAACTGCAGGTAAAAAGCCCGCTCAGCGCGGCACACCCGTCGCACTGAGCGGGCATTTTACCTGGAGTGAGGCGCGTGGCTTTGGAGGCGTCGATTGTGGGGCAGGGGCACGGCCCTGTGTGACACCCCCTCCAGGGCGGTGTCCGGGGCGTATCGCCCCCCTGCCCCCACTTGCTCCGTCCCTGCTAGCAGAACCCAGTGGTCAGGGATGAGGGGAACTGTAGTCCAAAAAAACAGCAGGCAACCCAAGTTTGGGAAGCACTGTGCTGTTTTGCTATATATGTAACATGTAGCAACAACATAGTTGCACCAAAGGAAAACATCTAACTAAATATCTCTTAGCTCCCAGCCTTATTAAACACTTGCCAAATTACAAAGGTATTGCAAAGAAAAGAGGTTGTGAGAGAGGGATCTCCAAAGCAGCATTGAGTGTGGTATATAGATTTTTCTTCATCACCATCTCAGTTATTTCTATGTACAGTTGCATCAAAGATTATGGATATCCCCTGAACAAGAATATGAATATTTTAGCACCACCTCAATTGTCAACTCAATTACAGCAGTTCTAATTGCTTTATCCATGATCTCTGTGTACATGCCCTCCTTCACTAAGACTTCCGAACATCAGTGATGCACTATGGATACTTCTTCATTATCTCTATGATCTCCATAAACATGCGCTCAGGTGCATCAATTCCCCAGATAAAATCTAGGTGGCTCCATTCGGGAATATGCTTTTCATAAATGAGGTTAGTAATCCGTGGGCGTAATAGCTTTACATCATTTGGCTGTGCAAACAAGTCTTGCCCTCCAGTCCACATTGCGATTGGTATTTGAATATCTTCTATCCTGTATACAGGAGGTGTTGCCTGGGGGATAAAACAGCAACAGTAATGACCGCTAAAGACTTCCTTTCAAGCAGATGATGTAAAAAACAAGGCAACCCATAAAACAAAGTATGACTATACACAGGTTGCTTGTAACTTCCCTCTGGCCAGGCAACTTGAAGCAATATAGTATGATATATCCAGAATCAAGATTATTGGGGTATTATATATGTAACTGAACCATTTTCACAACCAAAACTCAATTGTTAGTGGCGTATAAACTGTGTCTCAGCACACTGTATTTCTGGAAACATATATAGTTTTTCATAATCTACCTCTCAATTATTACACTTGTAAATTGCAACTCCCGCCAAACGTTATTCCACATTATGTATACGGTAGTAGTGTAAAAACTAGGGAAATAAAACCTATTTTAAACTATTTTTAAAAACATTCAGTCAACTAGCAAGCAAAATACAAAAAACTGCAAAATACCCCCAGTTGCATACAACAGAATGTTTACTAAAATAGTGTATAAATTTGAACATACCTGAGAGAAAGAAATGGACTTTAGAGAGCAGCCAAAAATACGCGAGGATGGGGGCTGAACTTAGCTCCCTGACATAGGCATGGACATAAAACTAATGTGGTCCCTCTCTAATCTGTATTAAGTGGGTGGGAAATAGTGTCAAAAAAGTTTCCACGTGCAATATACCTATCAGAGATGTTATTCTGATTTCAAACACTGCCCTACCTGATTGTACTTCTCCATATTCTTTTCCTCTGAACCATGGTCATATCCTTCAAATCGTTTTTTCAGATGCATCTAGAAATAAATTGTGCATTTCGTTAAAATGTATAATTTCCAAAGATGCAAAAAGTGTGATATGTAGGATTTTAGCAATCTTGACAACAGCCCTGTAAAACAGACTGCTGTTATTTATCCCTATTCTTTAGATAGATTGCTATAATGGTCTCATTATTAATATCCATCTATAATCATTTCATAGTTCCAGAAAACATTTCTTAAAGCAACTATGGATTAATACACTGCTTCTTTAAAATGTTGCTTTATTTCCACATGAGTACATGGATGGAATCCCATTGCATTCTTTTCTGGGAAGTACTAGATAGAGTCAGATTTCATGCCCCACATGAACCTTTCCCTGATTCCAAACATCGGAGGAAGCTGCTTCCAGCCATTCTGTAGATAATATGTGTAGATAATACACAAATAATAAACATCATGCTGTGACAGAAGAGCTAGAATGATTGGCAGCATGGATGGCAGGATGTTTGGCAGGATTGGCAGGATGTTTGGCACAGTTTAAAGCAAGTAGAAAGTGTGGGTTGGAAAATGACGGAGATAAGTGAATCTGGTTGTGTGGGGGAAAGTCAGAGCCCAAGTGAAAGTGAGATGGGAGAACTACAGAAAGTGAATGGGGAAGAGTTGGGTTGGCTGATTCAAAACATAGAATAGACAGGTTAGATAAGAAAACCAGATTTCAAAGAACTGACCTGCCAAATTAGCTACCAGGCTAAGTTCAAGGTGCTGGTTTGGTTCATAAGACCCTACACAGCCTTATCTCCAAAATGTTGCAAAAGACAACCAGATAAAGAAAATGCCATAGTGGGAAGAGTGGGAGGAGGGGAGCTGGACTTGGCTAATTCAGAGCCGCAGGGCTAGAATCTTAGCAACACTCTCCAGTTGCAGGGCTCACACTGCTTCTTAGAAAAAGTTGGGGGCATTTGTCCAGACTCTGTTTTGTCCAGCCTTTGATTTCTCTCTCTCTCCTCCCCCATTCCCAATTAATCCCAGATTCCTGTGTCTGTGTGTATATGATGTTTGATGTGCGTGTCTTAGTCTTATGGTTACATAGGTAGTAGTGTCACACTTTCCTTATGCCCATCCCTCTTATTGGTCCTACTTTTTAAGGTAAGGTTTATTTATAGCTGCATTCTGCTTCATGTACTTCTCCTTATTAGTACTTCTACCTTGTATGTATGCATGTATGTATGCATGTCATCCACCCATGAGGGTGGGGCGAGCCTCTCCACCACGTGGAGCCTCTTTGCTGCCTCCCCCTCAGCTGTAGGGCGGCTGAGGGAGAGGTGGTAGGCAGAAGCAAGTCCCACGCTGCCATTTCAGGCAACGTGGAACCTGCAGGTGCATAAGCCACCACGTCACTCCTAAAAAGTTTCGCGAGGCCATTAAAAAAAAAACCCCACCTCATTTTGTCACACACACCCCCTCAGTGATGACACCCGGGGTGGTGTCCCCCTTCCTCCGTTACTGTGCATGTGTGAGTAAGTCTTGTGAGCAAACTGCACACAGTCCAATACATATACACAACAGAACAGGGATGGAGGTGGTACTGTGTTCTAAACCACTGTGCCTTTTTGGGCTTGCCAATTGGAAGGTCGGCGGTTCAAATTTCCGCGACGGGGTGAGCTCCCGTTGCTCTTTCCCAGCTCCTGCCTACCTAGCAGTTTGAAAGCACGCCAGTGCAAGTAGATAAATGGGTACCGCTGTGGCCGGAAGCTAAACGGTCTTTCTGTGCCTTCTGGCTTCCGTCACAGTGTTCCGTTGCACCAGAAGCAGTCTTAGTCATGCTGGCCACATGACCCGGAAAGCTGTCTGTGGATAAATGCCTGCTCCCTTGGCCTGAAAGCAAGATGAGCACTGCAACCCCATAGTTGTGTGCATGTGTGAGGGCTTCAGTCATTTTAAAAAAAATTGGGGGGGGGGAATTGTAAAGCTGGCTAGCACAAAAGTCCTTGCATGGAGCTACCACCTGAAATTTCAATCACATATGGGGAGGAAATCCCCAAACAGGTGCATTTCCCCCCTGCATGCCTCCCACTTCGTCTCAAGTTGGCTCAGGGTGTGTGTGTGTGTCAAGAGAATGGAACCCATGGAACAGCTGGGGGGGGGGAGAGAATGGGGATCATTTTGTCTGGTAAGCCAAAATGCTTGTCTTGCAGATCAATTGACATAGCACTATGATGAATTCCTTCAATGAAAAATTGAATAAGCATAATATTTGAATTAGCATAATTGAACAAGCATAATATTTGAAAATTCAATTTACCTGTTTCCAATGAAACATATTTTGCACAGATGTTCCAGCAGGAGAATGGGCTGGATACATGTCCATTCGGCTCTGAAATAAAACAGTCCACATGGCTGTTCTTCTTGTTGTTTCCAATCCAACAACAGGAAGTACCTCACATGTCACATGTGCCCAAGCAAATGCATGTTTTCTCATCATAAACTCACCTAGGATTGCAGGGCTAGTTTTCAAGAGAAAGGATCACCCTGCAGGGGCAGATGGTCTTGCCATGCCCTTGCCACTTCAGGGGATTGGGTGTGTAACATATAAGCAATGACGACAGTATAGTGACTGTGCATAAAGCTCCAGGACCAGGTCCATGCTGTCTGTCCGGCATCTACCCAGCTCACTGGGAACCTATTTTAGTGGTTAGTGGGTGGTAGCACCATGTTTGAACGGGAGCCAAGCTCTGCTCCCATACCCAGTGGCCACCTGCCATTTTGATTTACCTAAATTTTAATGCCCCAGCCCATAAATCTATGAAATTAGTGTGAGTGCTTTGTGTGTGTTCTGGGGACCATCAATAACACTGAGCCAAGGGCACCCTGAAATCTGGTGCTGTCCCTGCCCACAACTCTTTTGTTGTTGCTTTTGGTATGTGTCACGGTTCCAGCTCGACTCCCAGGGTCATCAGTCTGTTATGCTTATTCCTAACCTACGTAGGCTA
Organism: Zootoca vivipara; assembly: GCF_965207765.1. NCBI lineage: Eukaryota > Metazoa > Chordata > Lepidosauria > Squamata > Lacertidae > Zootoca > Zootoca vivipara. The sequence continues at coordinate 32,569,209 of NC_142588.1, read as the reverse complement.
AACACAAGCTCCCCTAAAATTTCCATTAAGTGTTACAAAGACAAGAATATAACTTACCAGGTTTAAATTAGGGATGTTATATCCAGCCACATAGGAAAGAACATTGGCACAAAATTTAGGCTGATAAGTGCAAAACCTAGCGGCTGGCTTTCTCCATCGCATAGCGTAATGAAAAATACCTTTCTGTCCAAATATTGCCTGAAAAATAATATATTTGAAATTAGCTACCACTAAACCAAATCAAGATCAACATCCTATTCTCAGAGAGTCCCATTGTTTTGGAATGTGTATGGAGGCAGGAGGGAAAGAAGTCTATAGTGGTTCCTCAGGCTGCTGCTGCTGCAAATCTCAGCAGATCCACCTTTGCCTCCAAGCTAGCAGCAGCAGTCTGGGTGGCCAGCAGATGCCCATTTTGCAACTGGTGCTGCCAGGATGTGGAAGAGGAGCCAGCCAAGCTGCATCATTCCATAACACTTAAGTTCCTTACCCACTTCCTATGTCATTATGTAGCATAGCTCCCTTCCTATTTCTTATTAGCATCATTTCCAAATAGACAGAGGTCTGCTTAAAGTTCTGATGCCACAAGTCCAGTCCTGCTGCCAATGAGCAGAGGGAGGGAGGCAGTTCCAAAGCCCTAGAAGGAGAGCCCAGATGTGCTTCAAGCACCTCCTGCTCTTCAGCTCAGGTTCCTCTCAGGGCCGTTCCGCTGCTTCCAGATGACACCTCAGCTGGAGCTGCTTCACAATTCCCTCAGTGGTACTGTGCTTGGGAGGAAGAGCATTTGCTGTGCAAACTCTCCTGTCCACACTGGGTAGCGGAGAGCTCCAGACCTACAACACAAACCAGTCTGCATGCCTTTTCCTGCTTGCATTGCAAATGTCAATGAAACTGCAGTAGGACCAGCAAATATGGCAGGTTGGGTTGGACAGGAGAATAACTGCTGTGGGTGGGGATAGTGGCCAGAGTGCTGAAGGGGCCCCCAGAAGTCCCTCATACATGACAGTGCCACTTCCTGCTTTGCCTCCTCCCACCATAGATCTAATGGGACACTCCTTAGTAAATTATAAGAAACTGTTACAACACTCTTAGTGCCTTAGGGAAGAACAGTGGGGCACCCTGAGTTTGGCAAACAAATGAGAGCAGGGGTGATGGCGCTAGCATATACACGTGTGTGTGTGTGTGTGTGTGTGTGTGTGTGTGTACACACACACACACACACACACACACACACACACACACATATGGACTATGAATATAGATCTTTACTCAACTCTGTGCCTATATGATTGACTTATGAACTAATCTGTGCTCATATAAATAGTGCCCAGAAAGACTTACGTGCAGGATCTTATCAGGAACACGCGATAGTTTTATGACTGGGGTTGTGCAAAATGTCACTGTGGTTACAGGTGCCAAAGCAAAAAATACTTTGATTCTTTCAGCCAGTTTTGGCCAAGTAGAGAATCCTATGAAACCTGAGGAAATAAAATTTATCCTAAATCAGCAAGTTGTCAATTTCTTCAACTTTCTAGAATACGCATAGCCCTTGCAGTTGATAAAAATGTAATTGTCTTCCTTCATGTTGAGTGCCTTTAGCTTTATATTCCACTCCTGTTGGGCTTTTTAATGGCTAGTCAGTGTCTTGGGGGGGGTGTTGAATGGACATGTTAGTTTATGCTGGTTTTCGTAATATTTTGTACTGTCTAAAATGGAATGGAATGCCTGTTTTTGATCTGGTTTTTAAAATGTATTATGGTTTATTTGTGTTCATTTCTGTAAGTCACTTTGGGAAGCATTTTGACTGAAAAGCAAATTATAAATCTTTTAAATAAAGAAGGGGAGCCTTGCTAAATGCAAGGGGGTGGATAACTCAGTTCCACTTGTTGCTCTGCCCTTTTTAAGTGGGATGATGTGCATTGGTCCATGTGAGGGCTGTCTGAGATTCCTGTCCAAGACTGTGAAAAGAGACGCTCCTATCCAATGTAGATTGGGGATAGGGAACCTGTTTCCTTCCAGAACATGTTGGACCCCATCAGCCCCAGCCTGAATGACTAATGGCCAAGTATAATGGGAGTGACAGTGTAACAACAAACACTATGGGGGCCACAAGTTCTCCATCCCTGGTATGAACAGTCCTGAGCTATGTGCATCCATGGTTTGTCTCTGTATCAGGCAATTTCCTACTGAACTAGGGGTGGGAAAGTGGATCCTGCTGTCAAGTTAGAGATTCAGCATTCCCACTCCCCGATATGGCACACTTGATGTCAGTGATGTCGAGTTGAAAACTGCATCTGCAAAGGAAGAATCAGGAGCACAGATTTTCCCCTTTCTTCCTCTACATCCCTGCATTTAAATTAAGCCATGGCTGTAGAGGAAGATTCTCTCTTTGCAGCCACAATTTGAAAGCAAGTTGTGGCTCTGGCTTCAAAGGACAAACTGGGAGTGTATTCCAAGCGCAGTGGTTCTTCCATTCCAGCACTGCACTTTTTTGAATCTGGCACCTTTTTGGCCTCAGAAAAAGGCACCCAATTCAAAAAACAAACAAACACCCAAATCATAGCAGAAGTTGGCTGTATGCTGTGCTCCCCCTCTGACAGCTTTGTTTCTTTCTAGACCTGGTTTTTCTCAGTGTGTCATTAGAACAATAGCTCCACATCCCATTGTGATGCTGATGTGAAAACAGCCTGCATTCTGTAACATACCGCTTGTGGAGCCTTCAGAATGGCCTATGTAATATAGTTGTTCCTGCCCAGTTTTATTCAGAATGAAGTGTATAACAGCTGGAAGGTCATAGTATCCCATCTCATGAAAACTAGAGAGAGAAATGCACACAATAAAGCAAGCATTTGTGATGTAATTAGCATTAGCAATGGATAAACAAGAGGCAAGGATTAGCACAAACCAAAGAAAAATATCTACATGGATCATGTGATGACATAATCTACCATCTTTGTTTTCTTACCTAAACTCCCAGAATTTCTTCTCATTTCTGCTCATTGTTTTATGATTTAAAGACCAAGGATTTCCTCTGCTGTTTCCAAGCCAAACATCATACCCAGCGTCAGCCAGTATGAAACCCAAACTGTTGCTGGGCAAGTTCGAAATCCAGTGGGTAGCATCTCCAACCAAAGCATGTTGCAAAAGCACACTGGGCCGTGGACCTGTAAAATAGTAAGAGATGCTTTGTTAAGGGCCTGTTATATTCTATATAAGGGACTCCAATTTTCAGTGTGGAAAGGAAACAATTTGACGTATTCTTCTTTCTAACTTATTTATTCATACCCCACCTTCTTCCTTCATGATGGGTCTCAAGGCAACTTACAGATAAAAACAAGAACTGCTTAAAACATAGAAAAATAAATCATTACTATACAATTAAATATTGATACAATTATAAACTACAGTCATACTTCGGTTTAAGTATGCTTCAGTTTGAGTACTTTCAGTTTAAGTACTCCGCGGACCCGTCTGGAACAGATTAACCCACTTTCCATTACTTTCAATGAGAAAGTTCTCTTCAGGTTAAGTACACTTCAGGTTAAGTACAGACTTCCGGAACCAATGTGTACTTAAACTGAGGTACCACTGTATATGCATATATAAAATCTGTTTAAAACATACCAGTAATTACAAGAAAAACCTCATGGCACCAGCCCTTTCATTAAAAGCAGTCAATTCCCAATTGCCTGTTGGAACAGATTGACTTCACCATCTGGTAGAGAGACAGCAAGGATGGAGCCTCTCTAGCTTCCCTAGGGAGTTCCAGAGTCTGGGAGCAGAAACCAAGAAGGCCCTCTCCCATGTCACCACCAAACATGCCTGTGAGGGTGGTGGGATGGAGAGAAAGGCCTCCCCCCAAAATTGCAAAACCTGGGCAGGTTAATATAAGGGAATACCATTTTTTTCCCAGATAGCTTGGACCTAAGCTGTGTAGGGCTTTATTAGGTCATATACAGTACATTGCATTGCATTGCTGTCCTTCTGCCAGCATGTGTCACTGAGGCCAAATCAGATGTCTCAAGGAATGGGCACACTTGGCACACTAGCTTTAACTGTGCAAATGCACTCCTGGCCAACACAGAGACCTGAGCATCCATGCTTCCAGGAGCATTCCCGAATTGCGAATCTGTGTCTTCAAATGTTGAATCCCTATTCCCTGTTCTGCCTTCGGACTGACCAAGAGTACCCCTGTTTTGTCTGGATTAAGTTTCGGTTTGTTCACCCTCATCTATTACTGATGATAGGCACTAGTTTAGAACCAAGATTGCTTCCTTAGATTTAGGTGCAAAGTCAAAATAGAGCTGGGTGTCATCAGCATACTGGTAACACCGAGCCTCCGAATGCCGGACACCCTCTCCTGGCGGTTCATGTAAATGTTTAAATAGCGAGTCCCCAGCACCATCTCCTGGGTTTGCCCCTCCAGGAAGGAACAGAGCCATTGTTAAACATTGCCTCCCATCCTAGCAAAGCAACCCAGAAGGATATCATGGTCAATGGGATTGAAAGGCACCGAGAGGTCCAGCAGAACCAACAGGAACACACTAACTTTGTCCAGTTCCTGGCGTAAGTCATCAACTAAGATGCCCAAAGCTGTTTTTGTCCCATAACCAGGTCTGAAACCAGATTGAAATGGATCTTGATCAATCAATTAACTGTCAATAGAAGTTAGCCCAATTTGCAGCTTTACTTGTTCAGCCCAAGACACTTCATTTGAAATGAGTAGATCACAGTGTTCCAAGAGTCCTTGCTTCACATATGGCATGACAATGCATTTTTCCTGTGTTGCCCTTGCAATACAATATCAATATTGCAATACAATATTACAATACAATATCAATCAATATTGCCATACAATATCAAGTATGAACTTGTTTGCAAGCGTCAGGATTATTCCAGCATTGCAAAACAACATCAAACCTGGGGTTACATCAAATGCATTCAACAAACACACAAGACATAACCAGCTGTGCATTCACATAAATAATGCTCTTCAATATATTTCTCACAATATCAAATATTTCTCTTGTACATAATCAACACATAAAGTTCAACAAAGTAAACAGAAGTCCCAATAGATCAGTTCATTCATAAAGTCCAAATATTTGCTAGTTTGGATTCCACGAATGTCTTTGTACATTCATTAAAAAAAAATCCAAATGGGAGCTTGCTACAGTTCCACAGAATCTTGAAAAGGACTTCCAGAATAATGGCCTTGTTTCACCCTCCTGGGCTTCGTCAGTTGTACATATTCGTATGTAGCATATCAAGATTATGGATCTTATGACAAAGTGGTTGAGCTGCTAACCTTCACTTACCAGATTATCAATGAAGGGACTAATTAATGGACTCAACACTTAATTCCTATTCAATTAAATCATGCTGAATCACACACAGTTGGGATTCGGATGCAAAACCTAGGGTGGGATGGGGTGTGGCTTGTCAGTGTTATGACGTTAGCCTTTCTCATGGCATTACCTTTGTCTGCATCACGGTATCTTCCATGAGGTATTCTGTAGATTGTAAGTATATATCCGTCTTCTGTCTCAACATGATGTTCCTCACTTGGGTATCCATGATAATGGATGATCTCACTCTGGGGAGAAAACAGAAATGGGTTTGCTTGAGGGCATCTCCTTTGTAATTAAGTGCTGTCCGTCCACCCATCCGTCCTTCCTTCTGCCCACCTGTCTCTGTTAGCAAGTAGCACCATCAGTAGGGAAAGTCACCATAGCCGAGTTTCCCGCTTCACCCAAGCAGATAGAAAGCAGCTACAAGGAACTCTGCCATGAGCTAGAGGCACTGGTGGAGAACGAGGAGTGCGGGGGGGGGAGCGCACCACCTCCGGCAGCGTGATCCTGGTAGCGTGCCATCGCGGCTGCCCCCCCCGCCCGCACTGGCCGTCACGCCCCTGCAGGTGGTGTGCCCTGCCCCAGGATGCGTGCCACACACCCACATGCTCTCCACCCCCTGGTGCTGCAGCATGAAGCTCCACCACTGGCTAGAGGGAGCCCTGGCCGACAAAGCATCAAGGGAAGTTTTAGCCTCAACCATGACATACGCTCCAAAATTTCTCCAATTAAAATAGGGACATCCTATTCAATAATAATAATAATAATAATTAATAATAATAATAATAATAATAATATCCCACCCATCTGACTGGGTTTCCCCAGTCACTCTGGGCAGCTTTCAACCTATATAAAAATGTAATAAAACATTAATAGTTCATCAAATTAATAGTCAAATTCATCCTCCAGGGGATCAACTGCCAGGAACAGCCAGGAGCCCAAGGTGTGGGAGGACATGTGGGCAGAGAAGGAGAAGGAGGATCCAAGAGAAGGGGCCAGTGACTTGTGGGGTGCTGTGCCCCTCGTGGTGGAGGAAAAGGGGAGTCAGAAGGTGCTTGAGGAAGCCAGAGCAGGCAAGGTGGGAAGGGAGGGTTGCCTTGTTGTTCCAGCTGTTTGAGACAGAGCACAAGCATGCAGTAGTAGGTGCCTAAGACAGGTGCGTAGCAGGGAGCATTCTTGTATTTATTTGAAGGTTAGTAGCTGAGGTGACCGAGTGCTTTGCCAATGAAGAACTAAAGATCCTGTTGCTCATCCTCAGAGAATCTTAGAGCTGGAAGTGATCCAAGGGAAATCTAGTACAACCCCCCACAATGCAGGAATCTTGGATGACCATCCAACCTCTGCTTTCCAAGGAAGGAGAGTCCACTACTTCTCGTAAGAGTTCCACTGCTGAACAACTCTTACTGTCAGAATTTCCCCCCGAATGTTTAGTCTCGCAACTTGAAGCCATTGGTTCAAGTTCTACCCTCCAGAGCAGGAGAAAACAAGCATGTTCCCTGTTCCATATGAAAACCCTTAAGACAGGCTTCCTCAACCTTGGCCCTCCAGATGTTTTTGGCCTACACCTCCCATGATCCCTAGCTAGCAGGAGGAGGGAAGGAAAGGGAAAGAGAAGATTTAAAGGGGGGGGAGGTTAAAAAGTTGACATTCTACTAGTTCTCCAAAGTCTTTTTTATATTTTCTCACAAATGATGTGGCTTTCATTACTTCCACACATTGTTCTTTCTTTCCCTTGTATGTAAAGAGAATTTCCTCTGGATGTTCCCACCGGAATGAAAGGGCTTCTGTCAAGAATTTGCATTCACTCCTTTTTTAAAAAAGAATCTTTTTGGGATTTCATTCAAGTTGATAATTCTTTGTTCCTGAATTACCAGTCCTTTCTGAAAGTGGGCCCACACAGTACATTATTTTTGAAGCTTCTGGAACTGAATATCACTAAACAGTCACGTGGGTGGCACTGTGGGTTAAACCACAGAGCCTAGGGCTTGCCGATCAGAAGGTCGGCGGTTCGAATCCTTGCGATGGGGTGAGCTTCTGTTGCTCGGTCCCAGCTCCTGCCAACCTGCCTTCCCAGCGGGAAGATAAACGTCATTTCCATGTGCTGCTCTGGTTCGCCAGAAGTGGCTTTGTCATGCTGGCCACATGACCTGGAAGCTGTATGCCGGCTCCGTCTGCCAATAACGCGAGATGAGTGCCGCAACTCCGGAGTCGGTCACGACTGGACCTAATGGTCAGGGGTCCCTTTACCTTTACCTTTACCTTTACCTTTACAAACTGTCACCTGGTGATTTCTTACTTTTAGCATAGGGTGATTCACTGTGAAAATCATGTGGCAACTGTAGTATTGCCGATTCCACCAAACAAAGTGGTTGAGTGGGCACATCTAGTAGGTAAACTGTTCCCAAGTTCTATTGGGCTTTATATGCTAATTGTAACACCTTGAACGTGGCCCAGTAGCAAACTGGCGACTAGTGAAGATTTCTGAGCACAGGTATTATATGCTAATATGGCCTCACTCCTGCCAGCAATCGTGTTGCACTTGCAGCTTCCAGGTCAAGCGCAAGGGAAGCCCCACAAAGAGTGCATTGCAGTAATCCAGTGTTGAAGTAACCATTGCATGAACCACTGTGGCAAGGCTTTCCCAGCCTAGGAATGGCCACAACTGTCAAACCAGTTGCAGTTGGTAAAAGGCAGTTCTAGATCTAGAACTAGAAGCATCCCCAAACTGTGAACCCGCTCCCTCAGGGTGAGTGCAGCCTCATCCACGGTAGGCAACTGGTTACATTTTCAGACATGGGAGCTTCTTACCCACAGTGCCTCCTTCTTGCCAGGATTCAAGCTCAGCTGTTTTAATTCATCCATTTCACCACTGCATGCTGGACTTCTTCCAGTTCAGATATTATGGAGAAATAGAGCTGCCCTGAAATGACCTCTCCCAATGGCTTCATGTAGATAGCCACCAGATGCTACTGTCTGGACTTGGTCATGAAGGTAGGATTGGAGCCACTGTAATGCAATGCCCCAAATTTGAGTTCCTTGGAGCTGGTCCAGGAGGATACCATAGTCAATGGTATCAAGTGCCAACAAGAGATCAAAAAGGAGCAAGGTCACATTCCTCCTGTCCACACTCTGCAAAGGTCACCCATCAGGGTGACCAAGGCCAGTCCTGAACTCACCTGTGTCCTCCAAGAATGTCTTCAGTTGCTCCACCACTATTCCCCAAAAGGGTATATTGACCACTGGCTGATAGCTATTCTAATCCAAAGCATGTAGACCCTGTTTCCTTAGGAGAAGTCACACCACTACCTCTTTCAATGCAGCAAGGACTGCCCTCTCATGCAGTGTAGCATTAACCACACTCTGGACCCAACCAACCAATCAGCCCACCCCTCTGCTAGATTTAGGATGGACAGGGGTCAAGGGGGCATGTGGTTGGATGCAACTGCCCTGAGATCTAAGAATAATTTCACCTGCAATCAGGTGAGACTGATTCACAAAACAGGGGTTGCAACAAGTGCTGAGTCAACATTACTCTGGAGTTGAGAAATCTTATCCTCAAAGTGCATAAGCCAGTTTATCACAGTGGGTCTTTGAGGGCTCCAGAGGTCCCTCCCTCACACTGGGCCTCAGTAAGCCCCAGATCATCCAAAATAACTCCACCAGCTAGCTACAAGAGGATGCAATACGAGGCTGCAAAATGAGCGTTTTCGCTGCCTGTATCACCTCATAGTAGGCAGGATTATGTGTTCTTATTGGCTGCAGAGCAAGAATTGTGCTACTGTATGGCTAGTTTCATGGCCTGGAGCTCCTCAGATTACTAAGGAGCTGCTCGGGCTTTAAAGTGCTGAAGAGGACACTCAGGAGCCTAACATGTCAACTGCCTGTTTTATCTCCCTGTTCCATCAGAAGATCAGGGCTTCAAAGCTGGATCACCAGCTTTTCCCCTGGAAAGTATCCCAGAGCTGCCAGGAACATTTCAGGTTCCACTCACTCTCTAACAGCAGGTCGTCTGAGCTGAAGATCTCTGAGTATGCATGTTAAACGTTTTTTTCATGGGTTTAACTGAAAAGCAAATAAGCAACCAAGTAAATATAACTACCGGTAGGTGGCTGGGAGCTGAGTAATTTACCAAAGGGTGGTTGACAAAATTTTAAAAAGAAAGAGCAAGGTTTCCTTTTCATTGGAAAAATATGAGAATAGCAGTGTTGTGCCAGAAATTCAACTGTAACTTCTAATGATCCATTGCTGTGTTGCTAGCGATTCTGGAAGCTGTGATGGAACTGTGGGGAGTTACTGTACAGAAGCAGGAGGGAAATGGATTTTGAGATTACTGTAGATTGTGTGCATGTGTGGCAGACAAGCTGAGGATTTGGCAACCAAAAAGGCAACTTAGGCTACTCTCCCCACCCCCATTTTAAAAACTCGGACATAAGTCTATACTGCAGCAATCCAGACACTGATTGCATAATTTTGCCAGCTCCCTAAGGGGCATTATGTACCCAACAGAGGCATGGTCTTAAATCCTTGACAAATTTCCTTGTTGCTTGGCACAAAATCCTACTGCTTAAGATAGAACTAGTCATTTCCCCCCAAAGTCTCAGTATATGTATTCTCCCAGCATAGAATCATCTAATATCCAAAAACCTCTCCTTTCACATGGATTTGCTGAGAACAAAGTGTATTTAAGAGCTGAGTTTTAGACAGAAAGACCAGGTACCTATGCTTCTGATGATTCAAGTCTGGATTTAGACTACAGGACTGAAGGGGGTTTCTGTTGCTTCAGGATAAAAGCAGGTATTGCATTTCTGCTTTTTGGTCAGAGTTCCTTTACAGATGCAGCTGTATTTCTCACACCACTGTGGAAGGTCTTGTGGTCTACTGACTGAGCCATCTCTTATTTGATGCCCAATACCCTTGGAGTTGTGTCCCCAAAGTCCTGGATGATGTCTCCTCTGTTACTAAGCCTTTCCTCAAAACCTACCTAGGTTAATCCCTTAATTGCTATGCACTGCATTTGTAGGTCAGTCTGTAACCAAGCCTGTGCCAATGTGTGATGGGATCACCCTTCCCCGTTTATTGCTACCCATAGATACTTACTATGTAGAAGTAGTAGTATCTGAAATAGCCCCTAGTACTTTGGCACAAGCACTGGTGATTCCTTTTTATCTCTCTTATTTTAAGGACAAAGAAATAGCAGTCAAAAGTTCGTCTTACTTACAACATTCATAAAACACTCAGGATCCACTGTATCTGCAGTCACAGGTTTTTCTGAAGCTTTGAATTCTTCTGAACTGTAAATTCCTTGGCACAAATATGCTGCTATAATAAAGCCCCACATCTTCAACCTGCATAACAACAACAACAACAGTAGTAGTAGTAGTAGTAGTAATATCATATGTGGTTCCTGCAGATTTAAAGCAGGAATGGTGTGCCCACAGCTTTTGGTTAAATAAAATTCTGAAACCAATGTAATTCCCTGGTGGACCCTTTTTGACATAAAGAAGATGTAAGAATGTGTTGGAAATGGGAGGATGTAAAACAGATAGGAAAACTATGACCTGGTATAACATGCGATCAGAGCATCATTTAAAACATTTTCTCTCTCTCTGAGATTCATGCTGAAATATATATATATATATATATATATATAATCAGTTGGACTATTATGTTGTTTCCCAGCATTTCCTTTCCTTGCTCAAACAATGGGAACAATGGTGAAAACCACACCAGTTCCTGGTAGCTTTATCTGTGGTGAGGGGGATGTGTTGAGGGACTGGTAAAGTTTTGGATCCTTCAGATCCAAGTCTTCCTCTGGTTTGCCCTCAGCATGTCCCAGATCTCTCACCAGGCACCAGCTCCCTCTTTTTTTTAAGGTCCTTCTGATTTTACAGCTCCAAAATTAGTAGTCCAGAGGCCAGGGAAGTTTCTGTGGTGGTGTGTAGGGGAGCTACAGCATCTGATCTCGCTCTTTTAGGTCGACTCTCTCTCTCTGCTCTTGGGGAGGGAGATCCAATGGTTCCTATGGCCCCTGGGATTTCAGAGATGTAGCACTACAAGTCTCTGTTTTCAAGACCTGTGTAGTTCCACTAACAAAACTTCCAAATCATTTTCATGCATTGTATGCATATAGCGGTTCTATAAAACACACTCCCCAAAGGGGGAGAAGTCTTCTGTTCACTATTCCCAGAGCACTGCCTCATCATCAAGAATATTTCAAAAGCACCAACTATATTTTTGTTGATCAGAGTAGCTTCCTTTCTCCAAGCCTAGAACTATATTTCCCGGAGTATAGTCCCTAAAAAGGAAGGAAATGTATATATACAAAGAGACTACTCACCTAAAGCAGGATTCTCACTCTTCTTTGTTACAGTTGCAATTTTTTATTTTGGACTAGAGTTCCCAAAGCGCAATTGCTAACGTTATTTGGACACCTTAAGTTATTAGGCGAGTTTGTCGTCCTCTCTCAAAAGAAGTGCAGAGACCCGACTGAGCTTCGCAGAAGGGTTTATAGAACGGGAGTGTCCTAAAAGTTCTGGATGAATAGCAATCCTCCCAGAAGGTACATCGGAGGGTTGCTCTCCGCCGCCGGGCAGCGTCGACGCCCACTCCCCCGCTCCCGGGATTAGGCGTGACTCGGGAGCGGAGCTACAACCAGGCACGCTCCTTCTGGCGCGGAGCCAGGCACCGGTGAAGGAGCCTGCTGTGGCGCCCCCACCAAATTGCGGCCGGGGCCACTCCCCTCGGCTACCACCCAAGCCCTTTGAAGAGACCCAAAGCAGTTCTTCAAATCCCACCCAGTTAGCGACTCATTATTAGCTCCTTCATTACTGTATGTAAAGAGTTCAGTACAGCCCACAGAGACTGCGTGCGAATGTCGCTATATGGCTGAGAGAGCCTTAAGTGGATTTCATGATGCCTGTCTAAAAATACAACATGCGTTTGATCGCAGTCGGCAAGCAGGACAAAGCGAAGGCAATGGAAATGCTGCCTCTCCCCTTTGCACCTCACGATGCTAATATCACATGAAACTGTCCAATGATGTGAACTATCTCTTCCGCTTTGTGTTGGCATCCATCTGCCTTGAGAAATAATGGAGTGCGCCGCTGGGGCTGAAGTCAAGCCACTGGGTTAGCAGCACTGAACTACGGCGCAGACCACAAGACCCAACTATTAGTCTCTCGCAGATGTGGTCCAAAGGAAAGCAGAGGAACCCATTAGACACCAACTTGGCTGCAGGTGTTGCCAGAAGGAAGTGTAGAAGGTGCCATCCAACCGTCTTAGGGACTCCACTCTGGATTTGTGTAGGGCAGGCACCCCCAAAATGCAGCCCTCCAGATGTTTTGGCCTACAGCTCCCATGATCCCTAGCTAACAGGACCAGCGGTCAGGGATGATGGGAATTGTAGTCCAAAGCATCTGGAGGACCAAAGTTTGGGGATGCCTGGTGTAGAGTTTGTTTGCTCCTTAGCCTTTTCTTCTGCCAAAGAAATATTGCAAGGCAGCAGAGCTTTAGGACCAGAGTTTTCCTTCTCCTAGGTGGGTGGCAGATGGGGCTCAGGTTGATTATTTAATAATAATCAATTCTGCAGATGTATTGAGGACACCTGGTAGCAGATTTGTTTGCGATGACTAAAAAAATTGAGTCGATGCTGGCATGTTTTGGCACTGGGTTAAGCCTGTTGCTTCATCAGATCAATGATTTCATTATACATGCGTTGAGGTGCATCCAAGCCCCAGAGGAAATCCAGATGAGACCATTCCAGAATGAATTGGGTGAGAAACAAGGTTCTTAGTTTGGCTGTTGGGTCTGAGAGCTGGTCTTTTCCTCCAGACCAAACTGAAGTTGGCACAGACCTATCTTCCATTTTATATAAAGGAAGGTGGAGGAGGGTGGATGAAATAGAAAGAAACCTGTTGAATCATTGCCTGACGTTTTTCATCTTTGGGTATACAAATGATTATGAGACGGATTCTCTTCCCTCTGAATTCTCATCATTCTTAGTGATGGGTGGTGTGTTGGGTTAGAGACATGTAGCTTTCCTCCCAATACCAGTGTTACTACATGCTGCCAGGAAAAAGCTGGAGTGGGTAGTGGCAAGGTTTGGACTGACTGCTGCTGCCCTTTATCTCTTCGTCTGAATCAATTTTAGGACTCACCTCATTGTCCATACCAATAATTCATCTTTACCAAGTAATTTCTCATCACAGAGTTTCTTGTCTCTTCCTTCCTTCCAATGATGCCCAGCCTGCACTATGTGAAGCTTACTCTTTTAATGCTATGGAATTTAACTCCTTTCCCATTTCTGCACTTCAGTTTCCATTCTCTAAGCTCCTTTACCTGGCAGATCGTTCAGTTCCCAAAGTAACCATTTCTTTACCCATTACAGGCTCTCACAACTCAGGGTCTTTCTCCCACCCTACCCTAAGGGACCTACAGATTAGTAGATAAGGATTTTTTAAAAAATACCTAATACATACTGTACAGTTCTCCTTGGACCAATATTTTTGGGAAATGATTAGCAAAGCTGGGAATGCACTACGAATGGTTGGCTTCAAAATCTACCTTTGCTGAAATATTCTCCCTACTCAGGTTCACTGCTCCTGTTACTCTGCAAAAAACTGAGTCACTAGCTATTGTGCAAAACCCACCCACCCACCTCTTCTTCCTGCTAGTATCCAATGACACATCACTTCAATTTTCTAAACTTTCCTGCCAGCAGTATTTTGATTGTCCAATGTTCTTTACTGTGTTACTGCTCATGTACTTCATTTCATAAACTGGCTAATTTCACCCACTATGTACTTAACAGTCTGCTCCCTGCATGATATATATTAGTTATCATGTCAATAAGAAGCACTTGCCTGCTTCAAGTGCTTTCCAGTTTTCAGTTCTTGGAGGATGAGTTAATGGGAGGGAGTTTCCTTCGGTATTAAAAACTGGTTATATGGAATTACACCATTGTAATCCATTGTCCTTAGTGCCAAGGGGAATTCCTATTACAATTCCTGTTGACAGTTGTGTAAATAGATCCTGCCCAACCTTCTTTTCTCCTTACTTTTCTGCTCCAAAGGTTTTCCTTTTCAATAATTGTGAATTGCCCTACCTGATTGAGTTTTTCCTTATTCTTGGTCTCATCTTCCCAGTCAAAACCCTTGAATGGGAAGCCTAGTAGCAAAGACAATGAATGAAATAAAGCATTGCTAGATTAAGGGCTAAAAGAGATGCTGAATTGAGTTGTTACTTGTGTTTTATAGAATGCCAAAATTCTCTGACACTTAATTCTTGGTTTCTTCCCCTGCCAGATAAATCTTGATAGTGCTTTTTGCCAGTCTCGAAAACATGACTGTTTCTCTACGATAGGTAGTGCTTGAAATAAAAATAACATTTTTGGCAACACATTCATCTTTATCACTGAAATACGTCCTAACAAGGACAGCTTCAGTTTTGACCATGTTTCTAAGTCTCTCTTTACTTCATTCCACAATTTCTCATAATTGTTTTTAAACAATTGTATATTTCTAGCTGTCATGTTTACCCCCAGGTATTTCACCTTTTTCACAAATGTCAGACCAGTAGCTTTTTGTAAATTCTCACTTTCCTCGAAAGTTAAATTTTTACTTAATACCTTGGTTTTCATTGTATTTAATATAAACCCTGCCAGCTCACCGAACTCCTGTATTATTTCTAAGGCCTTAGGTACACTTTTTTCAGGCTCTTGCATTGTTAAGACCAAGTCATCAGCGAAGGCTTTCAATTTCCCAACTTTAATCCCTATCACCTCCTCTTCCATACTAATCCTTTCCAAAAGTACTTCTAGAACTGTGATAAATAACAAAGGGGAGAGTGGGCATCCTTGTCTTGTTCCCTTTTCAATCCTAGTCTCTTCTGAAATCACTCCATTCACCACAATCTTGGCCTTTTGTTCGGTATATATGGCTGACAAACCCTTAATAAACTCCCCCCCCCAACACCCATCCTTTCAAAATTGGTTATCATAAACCTCCAAGAAATGTTGTCAAAAGCTTTTTCAGCATCAATGAAGACCAATACTTCCAGCATCTCTAATATATCAACAATATTTCATATATTATCTTTCAGATGTCTGTTGGGTAAAAACCCTGCCTGGTCTTTATGAATATAATCCTTCAATAATCTTTTCAACCTTGATGCCATAATACTTGCAAAAATTTTGTAATCCACATTCAGGAGTGATATTGGGCGGTAATTTCTCATTTCTGTAGCGTCTGTATCCGGTTTTGGTATCAATGTTATAAAAGCCTCTTTCCATGTATCTAGTGCCTTCTCTCCTCTAAATATACTGTTGCATAGATCTTTCAATGGTTCAACTATCCAATCTTTCAAAATCTTATAGTATTTTGCCGATAGCCCATCCGGGCCTGGTGATTTACCTATTGATAATTACTTTATTGCCTCCTCCACTTCTTGTTTATTTATTTTGTGGTTCAGCGAAGCCCTTTTCTCCTTTGATAATTTCTGTAATCCGTATTTCCCCAGTAATTGATCTATTTTTTCCTGTTGTTCTTTATCTTGTTTGTATAATTTTTTATAATACTTTTGAAAGGCTTTTCTTATCTCCACTGGGTTCTCTATTGTTTTATCCTCTATCTTTATACTGGTGATGGTGCTTTGTTTCTGTCTTTTTTTCAATTGCCACGCTAATAATTTTCCACATTTGTTCGCAGATTCAAAACTTTTTTGCTTCATCATTTTTATTTTCCATTCAATCTCTGAATTTGTTATTTGCGTTAACTGTACCTGTAGCAGCTTTATTTCTTTCTGTATTTGTTTATCTTTAGGTTTTTTTCTCAGCTTTTTTTCTTTCTCTTTTAATTGTTGCAAAATATACTCTCTCTTTTCATTTCTTTGTCTCTTCTGCAATGCACTTTGTTGAATCAGGAATCCCCTCATCACCGCTTTACTTGCATCCCATGCTGTTCTTAATTCCATTCCTGTTGTCAAATTAGTCTCAAAATAGTCTTTTATTGTCTTTTGGGCCTTTGCCACTATCTCTTCATTCCTCATCAAAGCATCATCCATTCTCCATCTAAAGGAACCCTGTATATTTATTCTCAATTCCATTAACAAAGCCTTATGGTCTGAAAAAGTCCTGGGGCGGATCTCCATTTTGGTCACCTTGGTTGCCAAATTCTTTGTTATCCATATATAATCAATTCTGGACCAGGTTTGTTTTGATTCTGAGAAAAAGGTGCTGTCTTTTTCCAGTGGATTTTTCAATCTCCAAATGTCCACCAGTTCCAGGTTGTCTGTCATATCGAAGAAGGTTTTAGGTAATCTGCCTTCGTTGGTAATTTTTTGTCTTTGAGCTCTGTCCATCAATGTTGATACTACTGCATTAAAATCTCCCATCAATACCACGGTGTAGTCCATATATTCCAATAGTTCTTCATGTAGTTTCTTGAAAAAGTCTGATTTAGCATCGTTCGGTGCATAAATTCCAACAAATAGGTGTTTCTCTCCCTGCAGCTTAACCTCAACTGCCAAAAATCTTCCAATGTCATCTTTGAATGCCAATTAAGATTCAAAATTTTCTTTCAGATAGATCACCACTCCTCTTTTCTTGACTTTATCCGATGAGATATATTCCACTCCCAATCTTTTATTTTGTAAAATTTCACTATGTGCTCTAGTCACATGGGTTTCTTGCAAACATATCACATCCAATTTTTGTTTTATCAATTCGTGGTGTATTCGGTTGCATTTCGGCCTTGTATTTATCCCATTAATGTTCCAACTTAGAATCCTTTGAGACATGTTGTCTATGATGTTCCTTCAGCTCCTAGGGTGAGATCCACAAATGCCGCTGTGGCACCTTCTAGCTCTTGTCCACCAGTTGCACTCGAAGTCTCTGCTCTGCTGCTTGTTCCAGATGAAGATACAAAATCCTTGTCGTTCTTTTGCATAAATTTCCTCTTCTCCTCTGGTGTTGTGATCTTATACTTCTTGCCTTTGTATTCAAAGAAGAGGCCTTGTGGAAATTCCCAATGAAAGGATATTCCCAATCTTGTCAATGAGCTTGCCAAATCGAGATATTTGGATCTATAATTGAGAAACAGCTTAGGAATGTCTTTAAACAGCACTATCTGTTGTTGTTTTATCACCAGTTTCTTCTTAAAAGGCAGACTCAAGATGAAATCTCTCTGTGCACGGTTTTGAAATTTAATCATGCAATCTCCAGGAAATCTTGAACTTTTTCCCCTCTTGGTCCAAATCTATAGGCTTATTCCACAATCTTGTCCAGTTCCCACTGTAAAGCGAACTCTTCAATGATAGTTTCTCTCAAAGTAGCTCTGTCCACTTCCGGAAAATTCCTGATGCAAATATAGGATTCATTCTGACGTAATTGTAAGAAGGCCAAGGAAATCTGCATCGCTTCCTCCTGTCTCTCTGAAGCCACTCTTTGCTGCTCCAATTCTGATACTCTTTCAGCCACTCCTTGTATATGTGTTGTATTGGTTTGGACGTCTTTTTTCAAAGATGACAGATCCTGGTGAATTTCTTTTATAACTGAAGCATTGGATTTTACCACAGTTTCAAGACTGTCCAAGCGCTCTATCATATGCAATTTAAAGTCTCTCAATGCCTCCAGAATCTGTGAATTTTCAGATGGTGGCTGTTGCAATGATGCTGTTAATGGTTTCCTTGGCTCTAATGGTGGTGGCAGTGTCAATTTCCTTGGCTCTTGTAATGCTGGATCTAATGTTGTCTGTATTGTAGCTGCCTGTTTCGCTATTGCTCCTGGCATCTTCTTTTGTTCTTTAGGAGTTTGTGTGCTCTGTAAACTTGGTATTGAGCCTTTTCTTCCCTGGGTCCCAGCCATAACAACAGCTGGGTTTCCAAGGTCACACTTTGTCTGACTAGGCTCAGAGACTTTGTATTTTTCCCAAAGCCTCCTTGAGTAAAATTTTGCAGCAGACGTTATATTCTTGTTCAGACATCACAATGCCTGTCTGTTGGCTGGGGTCTCCGCTTTCAGGGAAAGCAAGCGGCAGAAACCAAGTCTTTTAAAAGTCTTTAGGGCTCAGTCCTTTACTTAAATTACCTCCTGCCTTTGCCCTTAATTGGCAGGGGCTTTCTTCTCAAAAGGAAAGTGGGTTTTTTTGCCAATTCGCTCACAGCTGTAGAGGCTGTAATCGTCTTCAGCGCTCTCCCACCAGCGCTTCCGGGAGGACGGACTTCCAAATTTTAACGTCCTACCCTAATTCCTAATTTAAAATACTCAGTCCAATTAAACACTCACAGTTAATGGGAGGGAGTTTCCTTCGGTATTAAAAACTGGTTATATGGAATTACACCATTGTAATCCATTGTCCTTAGTGCCAAGGGGAATTCCTATTACAATTCCTGTTGGCAGTTGTGTAAATAGATCCTGCCCAACCTTCTTTTCTCCTTACTTTTCTGCTCCAAAGGTTTTCCTTTTCAATAATTGTGAATTACCCTACCTGATTGAGTTTTTCCTTATTCTTGGTCTCATCTTCCCAGTCAAAACCCTTGAATGGGAAGCCTAGTAGCAAAGACAATGAATGAAATAAAGCATTGCTAGATTAAGGGCTAAAAGAGATGCTGAATTGAGTTGTTACTTGTGTTTTATAGAGTGCCAAAATTCTCTGACACTTTTAAAATTTGCTGTTTAGTTAAGGTGTAAATCACTAAGAGCTTTGTTTAACTATAAGTGGCATATAAGTTGTCCAGATAAATAAATAAGTATACTTAATTGACATTCACACTACTTTCAATATGACTGCAGCTCTAGATACACATGTCTGAGAATAATTCCCATTGAACTTTTGAGCAGACATGCATAGATTTGCAGTGTAAAAGTCTTACCTGGGTTTGCAAGTTGAAGCTATAAAGGAAACTTGCACAAAGGAAACTTAATTTGCTAAATATATTTTTATCTAAATCAAATAAGTAAGACTGTATCTGTCAACCCGAATTTGTTTGGAGAAGGATCCTTTGACTCTCAAGTTAGAGCTCAGAATTGCTTAGCCGTTTCTGGATATTGTTGATTGTTTTGCCATTAAGCACTTTCCTGCACTCTATTAAAAATCTGCCTGTTAAAAGACTATTAAAAATAGTCTGCAGTCCATTAAAAGTATGCAGGAAAGAACTACTAAATGTGTTTTCTGAACTACTTCACCAATTTTGGCAACAACAAAATTTTGACACAGGACAGAGTGCGGTCCACTATGAAAGGCATAGTACTTTTAGGTTCTTGACACCACTTTCTGTCAATGAAATGGGATGATAGAGGGGAGAAAGTTGGGAGTGGGGAAAGCCTCAGCTGTCCCTGCTGTTGTCCCTGTGACCTACAGAGAAAGTAAGGGAAATGGAGAATGTGACAGAGAGACCTTGGGCCACAGTTGCATAGCCATGGGGGCCATGGCCCTGAGCGCACAAACAGGGGGGGCGTGAACCAGGTGCTTCCCCCCCCCCCGATCCCCTTCATGCCCTGACAGTGGCAGGGGCTGGAGAGCACGGGGCATGAAGATCACCTTCTGCGTGTCCCGCTCCTGCCTGGCACACTCAACAGCAGCTCCCCCTTCCCAGGGCCAATCCTGACACAAGGGCAGAGAGTGGCTGTGGTGCCCAGCCGCAACTCCTCCTTCCCTGGGTCAGGAAGGACAGCGACTATAGGGTGTCCAGCTGAGGCTCCTCCCCTGGGTCAAGACTGACCTGGGGGTGGAGAGAGATTATGGCACATGAGGAAGCTCCTGATTCCTCGCAGCTGGCCCGGCAGCTCCAGCAGAGAGAGGAGAGTCCCACTCTGCTGGACTGGGGTGCGTGAGCACACCCCTGCGCTGGTGCTGCAGCGGGCTCCCTCCATGCACCTTTGGGGGGGTGCGCCCAACCTGGGTGCTATTTACCTATGCTCTGCTGGTGACCCAGAAACCAATGGAGCTGTGTGTGGAGACTTAAGAATTAGAATCTGACAGTCTGCTTCCACTGTGCTGTATTTGTACATTTGTAAATAAGCAGATACGAGAACATTTCTGGTGCTGTGTCATCCGAAGGAAACCAAAGTAGTGCCTCCCAGGACTTACCTCAGCCCAGGAAAAGGAAGAGTGAACAGCTTAACACTGTTTATATCAATGGAGAATTGTCATCTCCCCCCGGCATAAATGTGAAATCCAAGGATTTGCACAGCTTGTAGTATGTACGTATTACTGCATGCAAATCCAATGAATTGTGCAGAACTTCCTCTCAAAAATACATATTTCTAATTGCATTTTGTCTCAGAATGCTATTTAATTGCATATACTTTTCAGCCACAAACTGTGTTGAAACATCCTGGAAAAGCGAAAAACATTAGTTCTGGGCTGCACATGAGTCTTGAAGGCACAGATTTGGTTAAATTCTATTAGAATTCATAAAAATAGTTTTGCAGGTGAACAAGGAAGCAAACGGAATGACTGAGTTTTGCCTGTGTACATGATCTTTCTTAATTTCTTAAACTTCTTCATATACATGAAAAATGTATATGAAAAAATTGGCTAATTTCCCCCCTTTTCATAGGGGAAAGAATAATAAAAAGACATACCAGAACTACAGTCTTAAACCTTATTATCAACTTTTTGGATGGCACTTACCATATTTATATTTTCTGTGTTATAGCCACTGAAAAAGAAGACATTTCCATAAATGCTATTAAAGAGTCTCCAACTACAGAAGGTACTAACTATCCATTTGAGCAGTCCATTCCGGGCAAGAAATTGCCTTTTGCCAAGTATAACTTGTAAAATACATCAAGAATGGTCTGTTGAAATATTTGACTTTTAGCCTATTAATGCCTTCTCCAAATTTTGTTGCCATACTGATGAAGCAGACTTAATAATCACAGTCCTTTACATAGAGTACTTTCCCCTACATCATCTCAGTAACCTTTAAGTGTCCTGTGTCACAGCCAGCCGGATGTCTACACCAACTCTGTACAGTTCACAGAGATTAGCAAGCTTGGTTTATGATCCTGGGGATGAGCAGGTACTGGAAAGAAGAGACAGGACATACCGTGAGGAGTCTTTCTGGAAGGCGAAGCAATTTTATTGCAGGGCTTTTGGAATACTTAATTCTAGTCACAGGAGCTAAGGGAAAAAAGCATTTTGATCTTTTGAGCCGAATCTGCCATTGTTGAAAATGCTATAAAGGCTGAGAGAAATCAAAGAGACAAGGTCAATGACAAATAGAGGTTAAAGAAAGTCAGTAGTATAGAACAGAGGTCTCATCTTCCTATAAACTAGGGTGAATCCAAGATCCTGAACCAGGCATAGGCAAACCTGGCCCTCCAGCTGTTTTGGGACTACAACTCCCAACAGGAACAGTGGTCAGGGATGATGGAAGTTGTAGTCCAAAACATCTGGAGAGCCGAGTTTTCCTGTGCCTGAACTGGTTCAGATTGACCTGGGATTTAGCTGGATTGGGTGGAGTCAGCCACAGATGCACCCAGAGTGAACCCAGATTGGCAAAAGTGGGGCAGTCTGGGCAGCTTTGGCCAAGCCATGAGGTAAGTTGACCTGCTGCCTCAGATGGCAGAATCCACAGGGGCAGCAGATCCAGCTTCCAAGGATTTCTTCCTGTTCTTGCTCTACTGAGTTCAGTGTGACTTGCTCAAGCTATACTTATACACACACACATCACATCCTGTTCTAAGCTGTTGTTAAGGTTATTCTGAATCCAAAGCACATGTCATTTCTGAAAAATAAGTCATGTCAGACTAATCTGATCTCATTTTTTGACAGAATTACAAGCCTGGTAGATGAAGGGAACGCTGTGGATGTAGCCTATCTTGATTTCAGCAAGGCTTTTGACAAGGTGCCCCATGATATTCTTGTAAAGAAGCTGGTAAAATGCGGGCTAGACAATGCTACCATTCGGTGGATTTGTAACTGGCTGACTGACCGAACCCAAAGGGTGCTCATCAATGTCCCTTCCTCATCCTGGAGAGTAGTGACTAGTGGGGTGCCACAGGGTTCTGTCTTGGGCCCAGTCTTATTCAACATCTTTATCAATGACTTGGATGATGGGCTTGAGGGCATCCTGAGCAAGTTTGCAAACGACACCAAATTGGGAGGGGTGGCTAATACCTCAAAGGACAGGATCACACTTCAAAATGACCTTAACAGATTAGACAACTGGGCCAAAGCAAACAAGATGAATTTTAACAAGGAGAAATGTAAAGTACTACACTTGGGCAAAATAAAAAATAAAAAATGAAAGGCACAAATACAGGATGGGAGACACCTGGCTTGAGAGCAGTACATGTGAAAAGGATCTAGGAGTCTTGGTAGACCACAAACTTGACATGAGTCAACAATGTGATGCAGCAGCTAAAAAAGCCAATGCAATTCTGGGCTGCATCAATAGGAGTAGAGCATCTAGATCAAGGGAAGTAATAGTACCACTGTATTCTGCTCTGGTCAGACCTCATCTGGAGTACTGTGTCCAGTTCTGGGCACCACAGTTCAAGAAGGATACTGACGAGCTGGAACGTGTCCAGAAGAGGGCAACCAAAATGGTCAAAGGCCTGAAAACGATGCCTTATGAGGAACGTCTTAGGGAGCTGGGTATGTTTAGCCTGGAGAAGAGAAGGTTGCGGGGTGATATGATAGCCATGTTCAAATATATAAAAGGATGTCATATAGAGGAGGGAGAAAGATTGTTTTCTGCTGCTCCAGAGAAGCGGACACGGAGCAATGGATTCAAACTACAAGAAAGAAGATTCCACCTCAACATTAGGAAGAACTTCCTGACAGTAAGAGCTGTTCGGCAGTGGAATTTGCTACCAAGGAGTGTGGTGGAGTCTCCTTCTTTGGAGGTCTTTAAGCAGAGGCTTGACAGCCATATGTCAATAATGCTTTGATGGTGTTTCCTGCTTGGCAGAGGGTTGGAGTGGATGGTCCTTGTGGTCTCTTCCAACTCTATGATTCTATGATTCATTCTGAAGCCCTTCTCATTCTTTTCTCATATTACTTTAAAGAGGAATGAAGGGCGGAAAGGAAATAGGTTATAACGTTTTTCAATTCGTTCATCTCAGTTCATTCATCTTGAAAATTCACACAAGCATTCATCTCCATGTGTGGCTCCATGTAGCCCTAAAACAAACTCTAAAATAAAGTTAGGTCACACTAACCTTCCACAAAAGTCACTTGCTCCACTGAGAAGTTCAAACACTTTGATGATGAACATTCTTGGCTCCTCTTTTATACCAGAAACATAAGATAAAGATGATAGATAAATGACACCAGTCACATACAACATTTCCCTTGCAATCATTAGCTGCATGGGCAGTGAACATCACCTTAGCCTTTCAGCTACCACTTACCTATAACCTGAGGAATGTCTTTTGCTCGACAGTTATTTCTGCTATTGTACATTACAAGGAAAATAAGACTCGTAGCATGCAATCCAGAGATATAGGCTCATTGCTAAAAGATCTGAAAGGGCCAAAGCATTCTGTTGTTGGAAGGCATCTGAAACACATTCCCATTTATGTTTGGAGTCAAAGAAAGGCTGTATTTCAGTTTTGATAATTTGGCTAAGATGCCCTGATGAGTTTCAGGTAAATATATCAATTATCATGATTGCTTGGCTAGCATATAAGGACATAAAAAGAGCTTGCTGGACCAGGCTGCTGGAGGCTCCTGCAGACAATCAGAAGCCACATTGGACATTTGGGTTCCAAAGAACGTTTGCAAACCATAACACTCACTTCCGGGTTTGCAGCGTTCAGGAGCCAAAACGTTTGAGTCGCAAGGCGTTCGAGTTCCAATCTGTTTTGCCATCATCTTTCATACCTTATATGATGTTTTGTTTTGAAATCTTTAAGATAATACTTCAGCTTTCCTGTCAACTACATTGCTTTGAATGTGTACTTTATGTTTGACTTTCTTCAATAATGTTTTATTATGGATTGTTTTATTTGATGAAAAATGTCTGTCAGGATTGAGGCTGTGTTGTATTTTGGGGGAGAATTAGAACTGTGTGGGTTTCAATTGTTATCCCACATAGATTAACAGTTAAAAGTAGACCTGTTGTGATGGCCCATGACACAGATCAATTACTGGCTGGCCCTTGCTTGCTTGTTATACAGTGTTTGTCTTTTTCAGCTATTCCCCATTTTCACCCTCCCCCCTTTTGAAAGTAGGGTTGCCATATTTCAGAAAGTGAAAAGCCAGACATGAAAGTTGTTGAGCTTCGCCCACCCCCGACATGAGTTGCCATACCTCCAGAGTTTCCCATACATCTCAGCGATTTCCGCCCAGACACTATTTCTGATGGCTGAATCCCAGCTATGTCCAGAAAATTCTGGACATATGGCAACCCTATGAAAGTAAATATTTTATTACAATCATACCTCGGTTTAAGTACACCTCGGTTTGAGTATTTTCAGTTTAAGTACTCCACGGACCTGTCTGGAACGGATCAATCCACTTTCCATTACTTTCAATGGGAAAGTTCACTTCAGGTTAAGTACGCTTCAGGTAAAGTATGGACTTCCGGAACCATTTACACTCATACCTCGGGTTAAGTACGCTTCAGGTTGAGTACTCCGCGGACCCGTCTGGAACGGATTAATCCACTTTCCATTACTTTCAACGGGAAAGTTCGCTTCAGGTTAAGTACGCTTCAGTTTAAGTACTTCACGGACCGTCTGGAACAGATTAATCCACTTTCCATTACTTTCAATGGGAAAGTTCGCTTCAGGTTAAGTACGCTTCAGTTTAAGTACTTCACGGACCACCTGGAACGGATTAATCCACTTTCCATTACTTTCAAGTTCGCTTCAGCTTAAGTAAACTTCAGGTTAAGTACGTCTTCCGGCACCAATTGTGTTTGTAAACCGAGGTACCACTGTATTGGTCACAGAATACGCTGGAATGCCTAGAAGGTTAGAACCTTCAGTTAGACCATTCAGTTGAAGCAAACTCCCACTACGAGTCACAGTATGGCAGCTTGTATTCTTCTGGCCCATCAAGCTTCAGTGATACTTCCTCCAGCACTCATGCTTTATATGGTCGTAGCTCCAGACGTAGCTGATGACCACGTTTGCAATCATCATCCTTTCTTCACATCAATGTACTTCTTGACAAATCTATTATAGCCTCCCCAGACACTTATAACAAGCCCAACTGGGGTGTAATCTCGCATTGCTAACCAGGTTGGCAACTGTCCCACTTTTGTAACCAGCAGCCTCATATATTTTACTGGAACGGGTTGGTCTGCCATCTTGAAGTTGCCACAGTGTTTCCCTCCCTCCCCCATTTTCTTTTCAATCATATTGAGCTGAAGGTTCGTTGTGTAGTCACTTTGTGGATAGTCCTCAAAATGTGTAATATCACTCTTCAAACTCACCAAAGCACACTGAAATGTCCAGAATACTATGTTGTATTGTTGGAGCACACTAAGGAAACCGTTGTTGACCATTTGCACTAAACTAGATTTCAAACGAGTCCATCAGAGGGTGTGGGTGGGTGCACGGAGCCTTGAAAATGTAGATTTTAAATAAAAGAAAATTAAGTAAAAACCTCCAGCTATAATATTTCCCCCAGAATTGGATGCAGCTATGCTTTCCCTTTTGAGGACATGAAAGCTGCCAAATTTCAGAAAGATATATTTAATAGGAAATAGAAATCACCTTAGGTTGGGGGTTTTTGGGGGGGAGGGGGTTTGAGCTTGAAAACTGGGGACACTGGAGTGAGGTGCCCATGGGTGCCTGCCAATGTTCAGACAAATAGGTCCAGGAGCTATTGTAGTATGTAATTTTATTCTGTTATTATTTAAAAAAAATAGAAAGTCGCAGTTTTTTCTTCACTGCCCCTCTGTGCCTGGATGTTGTGGGTAATGTGACAAATTTTGTAGATATGTTTATAGATAAAACTCCCCTTGTTATCCTAGAATCAACTATCTGTAGTAGTGATTGTTAAGACAGCAGCAAGGAATTGTATTTCTCTGAAGGCTGCCCAGTGCCCACTCCCCCCCCCCCCGAAGTTCAAGGAATAAGGAGTCACTTCTGGAACAAAATTCAATGTTTATTTAATTACATTCTCTGAAGGTTTAAAGCATGATGGTTTCAACTGTGAGACACAAAACTAAAAAGTTTAAGACAGGACCTTTTTACAGATAATTTTACACTCTTTTCTAAACCAATTATCAGGGAGACTTTACCCACCTAGAATGGCTGGCACTGTTCCTAACCAGAAACACCCACTCAATATCTTCTTCCATTTAGTTTCCCCTCAGGGAATCAAAACTGAGTTGCCCTGCCTAGTTAGTCCAAGCCTTAACTGCCCCCCCCCCCCCTGGCAGCCACATTCATTCAGCACCATACATTTTAAGCACTCTGGAAGTGTAGTACTGTGTGGTGAGATGTTATCACATTTGTATCCTGGCTTTTTTCCTGGGGTCTGATGCCTCAAGGCAATTCTTATATTCATAACCATGTGATTAAAGATACACAAACCAGTGGTGAGGAAACTGATACACTTAAAAAAACAATTAAGCCCTCTTAAAACACTAAGTCATTAATTACTCCAAATAATTATGGGAACTGTAGTTTCTTAAGGATGCAGAGAGCTGCTAGAAGACCACTATTCCCTTCAGAGAGCTACAAGTAGAGGGATGAATTGGAACTGGAACTGGAAATTGTAGCTCTCTGAGTTCCCAGGAAGCCACGGGAAACCATGACTTTTAAACTGGTATAAGAGTGCTTTCAACATATGTCAATGGATTTTTAAATACTGTGGATTTCAATGGCCTACAAAGACTGTCAATGCCAGTACAGTCATACCTTGGAAGTCGAACGGAATCTGTTCCAGAAGTCCGCTAGACTTCTAAAACGTTCGGAAACCAAACAGTGGCTTCTGATTGGCTGCAGGAAGCCCTGTCAGCCGTTCGGCTTCCAGAAGAATGTTCAAAAACTGGAACACTCACTTCCAGGTTCCAATCATTTGGGAGCTGATTTGCTCGGGAGCCAAGGCGTTTGAGATCCAAGGTACGACTGTATAGTGTTTGTTGTGACTGGTGTAAAAGAAAGAAATGAAATTTATCATAGGAATGTATCAATTTACAGAGACATCCTCACAGAATCATAGAATTGTAGAGTTGGAAGGGGCCCCAAGAGTCATCTAATCCAGCCCGCTGCAATGCAGAAATCTCAGCTAAAGCATCTCATCAACTCCATGATTTTATGGTACATGAGTTTGGGGGCACTGAGGCCCCAGATGAAATCCCAGTGGTTCCAGTATGTCATATTTTTGTAGTAAACTAGGTTAGTGATACGAGGAAGTAAGACGGCTACATCTCTGGGGGTTGCAATCAGGTCATTCCCGCCAGACCACACTGCAGTTGGCACAGTCATGTCCTCTATTTTATACGAAGGGGGAAAGCTCTAGAAAGTAAAAGACAGTGACTCATTATTATTTTTTAAAATGTTGTTAGTGACAGCATCTTGACACAATTCAGACCACCTATGGACAGTCCACAGGCTTGTAAAGATGGTGGTTTTTCCTTCTTTCCACCTAGAACACTTAGTCCGCTGACATGTTTTAAATATGGTTGGGTGGATCCTCTGAGGTTCTCCACAGATTTGCTCCTGATTTTTTGAAGTTTTGCACTAAAAGCCCAGGAATTGTAGGCACTGATTTATTGCTTTCTGGAGTTTGTATTCTTCTTCTTTTTTTGTATTCTAACTTATTTCTTTTTAGTTTGTTGTACACTACTTTGATGGCCTCAGCCCATGAAGTGGCCTACACATTTACAAAACAAACAAACAAATGAACAATGGAGCAGGGGGCAGGGAGAACACAAGGCAACCCGACTGGCAGTTGAAAGCTTCCCTGAAAGAGCTACACTCTCTGTAATTCATCACACAGATAATATGATGATGTGGGAAGAAGAGGGGAGTTCTCCCCACATTTCTTTGCTGCCAGTGCCATTTTTCCTGCAAGGAAAGTGGGGAGTGGTTTGGGTGGTGGGAATGGCTTTGAGGACCCTCCAACTATTTGCTGCTTGGTCTGAGGAAACTGAGTTTGGGAGTCAGGGGATTCACCCCACATTTTAAGGAGGTGGGAAAGAACCTGCTTTGAAGGCAGAAGGTCCCATATTAAATCCCTGGCAGGGCTAGGAGAAATCCCTGGAGACAACTAGACACATCTCGGCGGCTCCTCCAGACTTTGGTCAAATGTGTGGTCTGGGGGTGGATCTAGGGTGAGGGTGGGGCTAATGTACATAGCCATGCTCCACACACAACCCACATTCTCTGAGCATGTGGAGGCAAACACCTGATGGGATCACATTCACATTCCATTAACTGTGAACTAGTGTGGTACACTGGTTAGATTGTTAATTAGTACTTGGAGATCCACGTTTACATTCCCCCTTAACCATGAAGCTCACTGACTGACCCTGGATCAGTCACAATCATTCTAGTCTACCTCACAGGGTTGTTGTGAGGATAAAATGAGGGGACAATGACCCATTCCAGGTTAAACTTCATGGATGAATGGCGGGAGGTACGGTATATAGGGCTGCCATACGTCCAGGAATTGGACTGTCAAAATGGGGTCTGGGCAAATTTTCACCAAATTGGAAAACCTAGACGTGGCAACTAGAGCATTTTTTAAAAGAAAAAAAAATGTTTTAAAAATCCACACACCCCCAGCAAAAAAACTCAACAACTTTGACAAAAAAACAAAACAAAACCCAACTTTTCCTGATTTGGGAATATGTAGATATATATAAACTTGTGTCACCAAATCACTTTTTTGATAAAAAGTATGAGATTTTGCAAGTCCATGTTAAGAACATCAGAAAACTAGGCCAAATGCTTAACTCTTATATTGACACTGATGAGAACTCCAAGCAGTTAATATCATCTGGGTTGTGCTGATAGTCAGAACCATTGCAAATATGTGCCCTTGATGCAGATTTCTATTTTCACCATATTTACTGAACAAAAATTGTTCTCTCTTACCTGGTTATATCTTGCCTGATTCTCATTCCCGTAGTCAAAGTATCTGAATAATCCTGAATCTCTTATCTATCAAAATAATAGGAAAGCCATAGCATTGGATATTAGCATTAGATATTATGTGATACATATTACAAATAATAAAATTACTATTTTTGATCTAACCTATTCTTTTCTTTAAAATCCTTGTTATGAATGTTGCCTGTTCCTTTTGGAATTTATCTCTATGGCAGTAAATATCCCTTGGGGTAAAATATATTTTATGTGAGGAATCCCTTTCTGAAATGAAGGGATTTGCAGAACACTTGGTGTTCATGTGCCCATTTTTTCATAAGACAAAAAGAGTTCCCTACTCTGCCTAAATAAACAAAACTAGGTTTTAACCATGTCAGTTCAGAAAGCTCATACTAGAACAATATAGGCTTAAAAAATTGTCCAGTGGCACCTTAGAGACCAACTAAGTTTGTTCTGGGTATAAGCTTTCATGTGCATGCACACTTCTTCAGATACACTGAAACAGAAGTCACCAGACCACTGTTTCAGATGTATCTGAAGAAGTGTGCATACACATGAAAGCTTATACCCAGAACAAACTTAGTTGGTCTCTAAGGTGCTACTGGAAAGTTTTTTTTATTTATTTTGACTGCGTCAGACCAACATGGCTACCTACCTGAATCTTAAATTGGCTTAATTATTGTAGTGGCTTCCCAGTTAAGTACATTAACAGTTGCAGGATTCTTTGGTGGAAGCTTTGTAATTTTTGAGTGTGCATATAAGCATGGAACTCTCTTGGCCACCACAGCTGCTAAAAAGTATACAGCACCCTACCTGTTTCCAGTGTACAATAGATTTAGCTGATGTTCCATCTATAAAGCGAGCTGCATACACATCCAATCGACTCTGCAGGAAAAGTTTGAAAAACAAACAGAAATCTGGAAAATCCGTGATTTTTTTTAAAAAAAACAAACCACGAAACTCCCCTACAAGTAAAGGCTTTTTTGTTTAGAAAAGGGATGAGGAAAATACTATACAATTTAAAGAGTGCATTTGTACGGGATATATATATATATATATATATATATATATATATATATATATATATATATATTATTTCTCCCTTTCGCATTAAAAGAACCTGAGGCCACCAAAGCTGGCAGATTCAAGAAATTTCAAGCAAATATTTTTGTCACACAGTGATATATAGCTCATCTGGGGAATTCACTTCTGCAATATGTGATAGTGGCTTTGAAGTGGGTTGAGACAAATTAATAGATGATAGCTCTATCAGTGGCTACTACTCATGATGGCTCTGTAGTACCTCCAGTGTCAGAGACAATATATTTCTGAAGAGCAGCTGCTGGGAGACAGGAATGGTGAGACTGAGGTTGTGCTCAGGCTGTCCTCATGTATTTCCTATAGGAATCTGGTTGGCACTATGAAAACAGGATGCTGGGCGTGATGGGCCTTTGGTTTCCAACGTTTCTCGAACGTGGGTCCCTAGCTGTTGTCGGACTACAACTCCCATCATCCCTGACCACTGGTCCTGCTATCTAGGGATGATGGGAGTTGTAGTCCAGCAACAATAGGGGACCCAAATTTGAGAAACCCAGGGCTTTTCTTATGTTGCTAAGTTCCAGCTTTTTAGTAGCAACTATTGTTAAGGCAACAAGATGCATTAAAGTGGAACCACCCTTTGAGATGAATTGGCCACATCCTGCTTATTGCTCGGCAGGCCTTAGGCAGTGGATGCCTTCTGTCTTTAAGGTCATAGGCTGGACAGAGCCAAAATTCTAATGGTCATTTTTCTTCAGGAGACATGTCTCCGGTGCCAGCTGCACCCTAACTTTAAAGCAGTATCATATCACTTAAAAGAGGCATGGCTTCCCCCAAAGAATCCTGGGGGCTGTAGTTTGATAGGGGTGCTGAAAGTTGTTTGGTGACTCCTATAATTCCCCTCACAGACCTATATTATTTCCCACACACTGATTCTTAACCACTCTGAGGGAAGCCATGACTTTTTAAAGTGTTAAGATGCTGTATAGTGCAGATGGAGACTCAATTTCTGGCACTTATACCCATTTTCCTGGGAGTAAGTCCCATTCAGGCCCGGCTCTAGGTGTAGTCCCGGTGGCACAGGGCGCCAGGGCGCTGGACCGGTAAGGGGGGCGCTGCGCGGCGAAGCCGTGCTGCACGCAGCGAGGGTGGGGGCGCCGGAGCGATCTCCGCGCCTCAGCGCCAGGGTGCCCGACCTGCTTGAGACAGCCCTGGTCCCATTCAACTCTATGAGAATTGTTTCTGACTAGACACATATAAGATTGTGCTGTAATAGTGCAATCCTAGGCATATCTACTCACAAGTATTCTGTTCAATGAGACTTATTTAAAGTTTGTACAAGATTCCTGCCTTACACTGAGTCTTCAGTTTTTCACAGGGCTTTTTGCACCCTTTGGATGCTCAGCTTTTGCTGCAAAAATGAAGCTTCGTGAAGATTCAGAGCATGTAGCAAACCAATCACCAGCTACTATGTTTTCTTTACACATCTACACACCATATTTAGATTCGTTGCATTAAATCCGCCTGCCGAGAATATGAGTTGAGCACAGAATTGCTGCATCACTGTAGCGCTGCACAATTTCCTGAAAAGGTCTGCCACGGGCTTGCGAAACAGTACAAATTCTCCTCTGACAAAAATGCTCTGGGAAGATATAAAAGGTGTTACAATTAAACCTTAAAGAAATATTTGCGGGATTAGCTATGTTCCTCTAGAATTCTTTTGTGGCTGGTTGCAGCTTCTTAAAGCAGGCTTCCTCAAACTCGGCCCTCCAGATGTTTTTGGCCTACAACTCCCATGATCCCTAGCTAGCAGGACCAGTGGTCAGGGATGATGGAAATTGTAGTCTCAAAACATCTGGAGGGCCGAGTTTGAGGAAGCCTGTTTTAAAGGTTTCAGTTAGAGAGTGGGAACAGGGACCCATATGCTGATCGTATCCTCATTGCAGTTGCCAGGTGAACCTGGTCCACCTTCCTGTGGGAAGGCCTGAAAGAGATTTAGAAGGGCATCCAAAGGGAGGCTTGTAACCATGTTCCACCAAATCTATTTACAAGACCCCTTCAGATCTTCCAATTCAGGTGGAATCTCGGCACATATAAAAAAGGCTCTGAAAATGCTTTAAAAAGAAAAAGCTTTGAAAAATATGTTTAATCTGCCATAAGCTCAACATCACCATCTAGTGTCACATTTGTATAATGCACTTTATATTTGCAGCTGTATAGCTCAGTCCTCAGTGCAGGAAGGTTGAAATGCAAATTGGTGAATCTGTTGACTCTATTTCTCTCAGTTTTTTCATATCCCACTCTTAAGTTCAATTCTCTACATTTCTAAATCAGTTTTCTTTCTTTCTTTAAGCACGAGTCCACTTGAAATTTCTTCAGTGTGATTTTTTTCTAATATATACATTTTTGGTGCATTTTTGCCTATCACACACATTTTTGCAAATAAATTTCCCCTAATATAACCATTTTTGTCTGCTATTTTTGCTAACATGTGGATTGATATGCACATTCTACCTGAGTATATGCATTTTTGTATTCATAACCTGCCTGGAGAACCAAATTTTAGAGTTGAGTAAATTTTGAATGGCAGCTAAGCTTTTTTTTTGCATATTGTGCAAATTAAGTAGGTTCTCCTATAATACAAACTGATTTTTTTATTTTTTTATAAAAAAAAACCCATTCCTAGTTGGTTGTGGACCAGAAACATAAAGCACACATGCACCTCTCCCCTAGATTAAAATATTTAATCCTTAGGCTTTTGTTTTTTGTTTATTCTCTTTATGTTGATCAGCACTGTAAGAGCAATCCACAGCTCACTGAAATGTATACGGTAGTAAAGCCTGTGTTGGTTCTTCAAAACTTTTTTTTTTAAATGAAATTTCTAAACAGCCCTTCATCCTGTACACTCTCAGAGCAACATTACAGTTATGTAAACTGTGAACCTGTTATATAGAATCATACACTTTATAGACTTTTTCTTTTATAGCATAGAGCAGGCACCCCCAAACTTCGGCCCTCCAGATGTTTTGGACTACAATTCTCATCATCCCTGACCACTGGTCCTGTTGGCTAGGGATCATGGGAGGTGTAGGCCAAAACATCTGGAGGGCCGCAGTTTGGGGATGCCTGGCATAGAGTAATTTCAATGAGGGTGGCAGGTACAATTGTCTATCTTAGTTAAGGAGTTAAGAGAAAGGTTACTCTTAAATTCCTGCTGGCCCAGTATTTTTTGATTTCCCGGTAATAAAATAGAGGTTGATGTGTACCTTGGATGAGTAGTCAGGAAGTAGGAAGGAAAATTTGGAAGCAGGGCTTGTCACATGCTTAAGAGAAATCACAGGAGCCAAGGCGGTGAATAGTTTGATTTTTTGAGACAGCTCTGGTATGGCTGAAAATGCTATGAAGCCTAAGGGGTAGGGGAGAAAAACACAGTGAGCATTTAGGACTGCTCATGGTACGAAATTCATTCGCCAATTTACCAAAGGGGTACTCTAAAGCAGAGATGGGGATTCTGTGGCCCTCCTGATATGGCTGGACCACAACTCCCACTATCACTGTTCATTTGCCACACTGGCTGGGGCCGATGGGAATTGGAGTCCAAGCGCATTTGTAGGGCCACAGGTTCCCTATATCTGCCCTATGCGATGAATGGATGGCAAATTGAGGACTAGCAATAGATCTGCCATGGGTGGCAAAACCTGACAATCTCCCCTCTCTATTCATCAAGCTGAAACCAGTTGCCAGTAAAGTAAGGCAATGGAGATTATTCTGTTATCCTTGTAATGATTTTCTCTTTTAAATATAAGCTGTAAAAGTCTAAAATGAATCTAAATAGGGGAAACCCTGGGTCACAGCTGTGTGTAAAGCAAGGCTGAACTCTTATGATAGATCATGGGCCACATGGTAAGGTTTTATTCTGTAATGTCAAAGCTTCTTTTTCTCCCCAATGAGCAGCTGCTGATTGGAGGTGGGCAGAGGACATAGCTGCCAAGTTTTCCCTTTTCTCGCGAGGAAGCCTATTCAGCATAAGGGAAAATCCCTTTAAAAAAGGGATAACTTGGCAGCTATGGCAGAGGACCAGTTCGTGGGGTTCATCTGGCCCAAGGGCTGGAGATTTCTGGCCTATGGGCTGGTCAACAGCACACCTTACAACTTTCTCCACCCTTATAGCTATCTTCTCATCCCCCCCCCTGAAAACTCCTGTGTACCCTCACAGGGACAAAGGGAATGCAGGCCCATAGATGCTGATTGGTTCACAATTCAGCACCAGTGTTGGGGCAAGGCTAACTCTCAACACAAAGGGATGAGCAGTATAAGGTGAAACTGGAATCATTACAGGTGGCTCTAGGATCCAGAAGGGCAGAACATAAGAGAATAAGAGAGTCAAAAAACTTTAGCATACCAATGGTTGTGCCTTGAGAGTAGCCTACATAATACAGTTGCTTCTGCCCAGTTTTCTTCAGAATGAAGTTGATCATTGCTGGAAGGTCATACAAAGCCATTTCATGGAAACTGAAGAAAAGATTCAAATGTTACAGCAAAATTAGTGACACCTCTTCATCTGAAATCCTAGATGCTCATCCGGTGTTACTTTCTGGAAGGTTTTGATTAAAATGTGGGTGCAGAACCAGGTGATGGAGCCACCATCTCTACTCTCCACATTAATTTTGCAACGGTGGCTTCTAGCAACAGAACATCACTAAAGATCACACACACTTTTTCACTTCACACATGAATCTCATGAAGAACCATCACACATAAAAGCAAGCTGTAGGATGTGAAGATGCTCAGTGTGTAGCCCTCTACTTCTTTCCACACATTCTGGAATCGTGCAGGTCACAGTACTTATGTGGAAAGCCAACTTGCATAGAGATCTATAGCTTTTAGTTACTGTCCTGCTCAGTGTAACCCTATTGAAATTAAGGTTATGATGAGGGAAGGCGGGGGGGGGATTTGATTCAGTTTGCATTGAAACCTGAATTTTTCAAATTTGCACTTTCTAAAACGAAATGACAAGTGAAACGTAGCCATCCTTCGAAATTCATATTACTCCATATGTTGTGATGCCATTCTCCAACCAATCAAGAGTTTACAAAAAATACATATATTATGCAAAACTGTGAATAAAATTGGTGAAAATGACATGATAAAATCTGCACACCAAAATATATCAAGAGAAATTTGCAAATGAAGACTTGTTAAACAGAAAATTTTCAAATTGCTACAGATATGTGGAGAACCAAATTTAGGACTGGGGGAAAAAAAGACAAACTGAGAGAACCAAAACCAGATTCTTCCATCCCTAACTAGGAGTAACAGGTTCACCCAGTCACAATGCTCCCCTCACATACAAATCATGGCATGGGAAGGGGCATTGTGAGGAATAAAAATGTTGCCTTTTCAAAAGGCCACAAGGCTGCAATGGCTAGATGACCGCAGACAGCAGAAACCTGCTTACATGTATCTTTAGAACAGCTTATGGTTAGGATAGAACAACTTGTGGTTAGGAGGCTTATAGATAGGGCCGTTTGCAACCGTTTGCGGTTTAGTTTATCTGTACATTTCAACTACGGTAATATGGGACTTGGTTACACCCAATAGTGGTTGGGATATGGCTTTATTGCTTGAGTCAATGTGTAAATACATAAGAAACATGGACCAAATAAGGAGAAAGGTAAACAGGAGTAGTGGTTGTCGAAACTAGAGTAATGGGAGATGTCGACAAAGGCGGGGATTTTAGTATTGTAACTAGGCGGTCCTGCAAGAACATATTGTACTGAATAAACGCTTTGCTGCTTCACCAATTTTGTTCAGAATTTATTTTGAGGGTCTTGGGACCCACATTTTACTTCTAACAGGCATCACACATAGAAAATCACACATAGGCCTGTAGGATGTGAAAAAAACCCTGTGTGTAGACTTCTACTCTTTCCCACACATTCTGGAATTGTGCAGAGCTCCCAAATTTTATAGTCCCCATTTCAAAGGGTTATGTTTCTACAGTTCATTTCTTAGGATAGCAACATGCATAGAAGCCTATAGGTTGTAGACATAGTCCTGCTCAGTGCAAATCTATTGACATAAAGGAATATGAATAGGGATAGGGAGAAATTCAATTCAGTCTACATTTAAAGCTGAATTTATCAAATTTGTTGATATGAGAACTAAAACTCAGCCATCCTTAAAATTTTTGAGTGATTAAGTTCTGCAACCAATCAGTTTTTACAAAAATGCGTATATTTGGTAAAAGTGTGCATAAAATGTATATTATTCGTGAAAATAACATTTAAAATGTACCATATTGGGAGATACTACTTGCAAAAATGTGTACATTAGTCAAAACTGCATACAAAAATGTTCTAATCTAGAGAAATTTGCACTGAAATGGGGAAGATCAGCAGAGTGAATGTGTGAAATAATATTGTACTATTTTAGTACTATTGTACTAAATATTGCTATTTATTTAACAGTTCAAAATACCTGAAATCCCAAAATTCATCTTGGTCAGTTGACAAATTCTGGTGTCTCCGAGACCAACTTGATCCTCTGCTGTTCCCCAGCCAAACATCATAGCCAGCATCCGCTAATATGAATCCAAAACTATTGTTCGCCAGATTTTCGACCCAGAAGCTAGCTTCCGCAACTATCCCATGCTGCAGCAACACAACAGGCCTGGGACCTGGTTTAAAAAACAAACCTTTATAACAAAGCAGATGAGTATCTCTGTGCCATGATAACAAAGATGTTTTCCCCTTGTTTATATTATTAGATTATAGTTTATATTACAGTGCATTATGTCAGTATGTTTTCTCGTCTCTAGTCTCATTCAGTGGCATGGATCTGAATTTTGCCTGTAGAGGAGGCTTGTCAACAAAGCCCTATTCAAGAATTCAGAAATATCTGTGGGCACTGAAACTGGGGAAGGGGAATAGGCAGGTGCATGCCAAACCATGCTCCCAAGGCCCTGATATGAAGTGGACTTGCCCATCCCATCATTAACCTTCCTGGGAGGTCTGAAGGGAATTTATAGGGATGCTTTCTCAAGGCACTTCCATGTGCTTCCATGAGGATGCCTCTATGTGATCCTGATAAGGCAGGGCTTTCATTTGAGGAGAGGCTTTTTAGGGTGTTCAGTCCCAGGGCCGTCTTAAGCATATCGGGTGCCCTGGCGCCATGGTGCGAAGATTGCTCCGACGCCCCCCCCGCCCCGTTTCCCATCGCAGCTGTCTGGCAGGCACAGCCGCACGGCACCCCCCCCCCCGGCGCCCTGGCGCCCTGCGCCACCCAGCCTTGCCTTAGAGCCGACCCTGTTCAGTCCCTTTCTGACCTTCCTGCTCAATACAAGACAGTTGAGGAGTGAAGCTGGTGTACCTGCCCCTTCACCCATCCAGTTTAAGACCGCATATGCTCCTCTGAACACTTCAATGGGGCTCCAGAGGGTCATGCAATGGCCTTCTGGGCCCAGTCGCTTTGGGTCTTGACTGAGGTTCTGATAGCTTCATGTAAAGCTCTGGTATTTACATAATTCTGCACTGTATTAAGGCTTTTAATATGCCACTGTGATAGGCCAGCAATTTGTTTTGGTTGGACTGTGAATAAGGAAAAAAATATTCTCAGATACCTTCGGCGGTAAGATTTTCTCTTCCAAAGGGAATTCGGTTTACTGTCAAATAGTAGCCATCATCTGTTAAGACTTCATGCTCTTCGCTGGGGTATCCTTTGTAGCGAATCACTTCGCTCTAAAAGAAGAAGAAATCAACTCCTCAGAAGTTTTAATTCAGAATGTTTTAATCTGTCACAAAGGGGACCTTTAGCTAACAGCTGTACACATTGATAGTGTCAGTACATAGGTCAGTCACTAGATGGCAATGGAGGCAGTTGTTTCTTCGTGAAGTCAGGCCTTTCCTGTGTCTGCTCTGTGTTTGTTTAAAAGACACCATAAACAGATGTCACCACAAGTGTACATTCCCTATATCTGCATACAACAATAGTTGAGCAGCACAATCATAGTGTTATTCACATGTAATGCTCAACAAGTTTACAACCTGCGTACAAAGCAGTTGAGCTGTGTCGACTCTTTCGACAAGTGTAGACTCTTTCACACAAGACCCTTTCACTCTTTCCTTTAAAAATCAGTTTGCAATAAGCTCCTGTTCAGTATGAAATGAAGCTGCACCAACACATCACCACCACCACCACCACCACCACCAGATTTCATTGCATTTGTATACTGTCTTTCTGCAAAGGCGCCTGAAATATACTCGGAGTCGAGAGTGAATTTCATGCTCTTTATTCAGCTCATAGTCATCAAGGAGGAGAAGAGAAGACGAAAATGGCTCTTTTCCCAAAACCATCTGCTTATATACATTATTTACACAATGGGCCTTGCGTGATTGGCTACTTCAGGGCTACACCTGTGGGCCAATTATATTGTGGATTGACTTCTGCCTGCAGCCTGATTGGCTGCTCCTACAGGCCAATCAGGTAGCAGATTCACTTCTGCCAGCCGCCTGATTGGCTGCTCCAGCAGGCCAATCAGGTTGCGGATTCACTTCCACCTGGAGTTGGATTGGGTAGCTCCCGCTGATTCTGAATCCTATTGTTCTAGGATTCAGCTCAGTACATAACAGCGCCCAAAGCAGTTCACTGTTTTAAAGTACTAAGACAAATGATAAAACATCTCAAAGTGGGGAGGAAGTCTGACTGGAGAAGGTTGTGATGTTGTCTGTGCCTGCCTCCTTCATACTCACTTACTCAACCTACACTCGGAATTGAGAAATGTTCCTGAACTGCTTTCAGTACAGTGGTACCTCTGGTTAAGAACTTAATTAGTTCCAGAGGTCCATTCTTAACCTGAAACTGTTCTTAATCTGAGGTACCACTTTAGCTAATGGGGCATCCCTCTGCCGCCGCACCATTTCTGTTCTCATCCTGAGGTAAAGTTCTTAACCTGAGGTACTACTTCTGGGTTAGCGGAGTCTGTAACCTGGGGTGTCTGTAATCCGAGGTGCCACTGTATTATGGAGTAGAATTCCTGGCTCTCACTCTTGGACACCGTACTCAGATTTTCAACCAGATTGTTACCAAACATTCAATCCCACAATTCACCACATAGAATATGTTACAATGAGTCCATTTAGCAGATTAATGCTGTTCTCAAAGATGTAAGCAGGGCTTTCTTTCAGCCAGAAGTCACCAGAACTCAGTTCCTGCACCTCTTAGGTGGGCTCCCTTGCCATTCTAAGGGAGGTGTTCATGCTGGTGCTACCAAAGTTGCATCCTTAGAGAGGGAGGCTTACTGTCTGATTCAGACTCAGGCACATCCCCAGAGGTGGGGAGCATTTTGCTGGCAGGAGGAGACACCTGGGTCAAATCAGGCAGCCCTCCCTTGGTGCTTGGGACATCCAATAGTACTGAGGTGTGACTTTCTCCCGACAACTAGCATCCAGCACAGCACCGCACAGGCCACTGGGTCCCTCCCCAGGACCAAATTCCCCACTCTCGTCCCATTCCTCCTCCCCGCTCTGGCCAGCTCTGCCAAGAAGTCTTTTTTGGGCTCATGACACTAAGAGGCAGTGTTTTTGGGGGGAGGGGCGCAGGGGGACACATACACCTAAACTTTCTGTGAATCTAAGTTTGGCCTCATTGAGGGGCAGTATTTCAATATGAGTAGGAAAAGGAAAGTACCCCTAAACATTTTTTAAAGAAAAAAGCACTGCTGAGAAGGAAAGAAAAGCACTGTTCCTTTTTCCTTGCTGTTCTACATACTCCTCTGTATCACCAGAAATAAGTTTTGCATTTCCCCATGGCTTGTTTCTTATCACTCCCAATTGCATATCCCCACCCTATTAACCAATAGTTATGCTTTTGATGTTCCAGACCTGGGATTGCCAACACAGTGCCCCTGTGGATCTTGTTGGGCTAGAACTCCCATTAGGCCCTGATAAATGGTCATGCAGTCTGGGGCTCTTGGGAACTGGAGTGCCACAACAGGGCACCTCGTTGGCTACTCCTGTTCTAGAAGGAAGGAAGGAAGGAAGGAAGGAAGGAAGGAAGGAAGGAAGGAAGGAAGGAAGGAAGAAGGAAGAAGCACTGCTCTTCAGCTCCCTCAGATCTGCATTCCAGGCCCATCTCAGGCCTGCCACTGCCATAAGATTTATAAAGTACATAGCTTTACAAAGTACATAGCTTACAACATTCATGTGAACTTCAGGATTTGAACCTCTGCTCCCACTCAGTTCTTCTGAGCTCCCAGTTGCTTGTATTAGGCAAGCGATGGCAAGAAACCACCACATCTTCTTTCTATATATGAATTTTTTTTAAAAAAAGAAAAAAGTGGGGGGGAGGGGGGAAAGGTGGGGTATCCTACATCAATTACTTCATAAGTATTGCAGACAAAATATAGACATTTTAATAAAATATTCCAGAATGTCTGAAATTCAAATTAAATACATGAGTAGCATACAAAAATAAACTATCAAACCTAATAGAAAACATAAAATTGTGTTACATGCATGAAGTCCAAGCTGCATAAACCAAGTAAACTAATTTGGGAAGAAAAGAAGAGTTTTCGACCAATGTGCATGCTATAACAACAACAGGGCTTGCTTTCCTTTTAGGAGATGAGAATATCAGGGAATTGGGGCTGAATGCTAAAAACACATGCTTGAGTCACAGCATGTTGTACCCACAGGGGCACATGAAAAAAACCTTTCTCTACAAATCTTTATTCCATTCTGTTTTAAGACATTCTTTCAAAAAATCTAGGCTACACTGTACCTTGCCGTCCCCCTTATTTTTTGCTTAGCAATACTCCATACCCCTCAAAATACAGACAAATATATACAAAAAACCTCAGAGTAAATGAAAATATTACCACTCAGAGTCCTCTTGCTGTGTTTAGGCAGGAACAGAATTTCCAAATGATGCCTCCTCCAACATTGCCAGCATTATCTATTACCAGAGAAATTCCTTTTCCATGTTTCACAAGAGCTTTGTTTTACAATTGCCATCAGTTCTCTTTCTTCTTGATATCAAAGTATCCGCAGCATAGCAGTAATATTGTGGGCGGCTTCCTTAGTTATATGACTTGAATGGCACAACATTCTTGGTTAGTTCCACTGGGAGCGCCTAATTAATACTTGTGTCCAGTGTAAAGGAAATAAATGCACATGACTGATGATCTGTAGCAGTGCACTTGACCTGGCCACTCACAACACAGCAGAACACATGTGCAGCTCTGTGCATTTTTGGCCCTGTAAATCTATGCTCCCCTAAATTACTAACGAGGGGTATGATGCACAAATATGCAGAAAGCGTGGAGTCAAGGTTATGGAAATGAATCCCGAATAGGCGACCCATGACTTTAAAGTGATGTACTTAATAAACCTTTTATTTTAATGCCTATGCCATTCATTTAAAAGCCATCCTGCATTTTAGTGCACAGTTCCTTTTGCATTCCTGCACGTAGGCATGTTTCCACCTAGGCTCCTATTTAATGTAATAGGTTTATGGTACATTCATAGAGACAGCATCAATTAAATCAATTTCATCCTACCTGTATGATGACAGCACCACTGGCAGCACCACTGTCATATGCACGAGTGCCCAGGTCTCCACCACTGCAGAGGCAACAAGGCCATTTTTTCACCATTGTAAATACATAGCCTGCAACATTCTACAATTATATCCAGGGGCACCCCCATGCCACACTTTCCACACTGTGTTCTTCTGACTCCTCCTATGTGTAAAAACACCCACCACTCTCTATGTTCCCCTTCTCACCTCTTTACTGTCATTACATATCACTGGAGGCTTTGCTTCATTTATACACTCTTGCAAAAACTGTCCTAACTGGTTTCTGAACAAGATGTTTTAGTAGATTGACAAGATCCATGTGTGCGAGGGTGTCTGTGTGTGAGTGCCATTCGAAAGAAACTCATCCTAGATTCGGTTTAATCTCACTTATTTGTAAGCAATGCAATCGCTTTTGGATGGGGTCCCTCAGGGACTCAAGCCTCTTCTATTTCTACCTAGATCATTCATCAAGTCCATTGGTTTTCATTTCAACACCAGCCGTATCCTGGTGACACCCAGCTTTACCTTTCTACCCTGGAGATCTTTATCTCTAGCCAGTCTTGCAGCTCCCGCTGCCTGCAGCAACATTCCTGCTCGGCACAACAGAGAGAAAACTTTTCATCTATCCTTCCAAATCTTTGCCTCCTCGGAGATGATGTGCTAACACAAAGATGGACTTTTTCACTGCTGGTGCCAGTGTTGTGGAATGCCCTCCCTGCTAAAATACAAGAGGTCCAGTCTGTGTTGGGTTTCTGCTGGCTTCCGAAAACACACCTGTTTAGGCAAGCATTCTCCTGCGCTGAACTCCTGGTGTGTTATTGTTTTAGTTTGTGTGCTTTTAATTATATATTTATTACTGTGCGTTATACTTAAGGGTCCCTCAATGCCCCAATGGATTTCCTATTGTTTGTTTTAATTATGCATTGATTTTACAATTGCAAACCACCTAGGAGCCACTTGCTAAATAAATAAATAAACGGTTGCCCATTTTCACTCATAGACAAGAGTCCCAATATAACTTGTTGTTAAGGCTCGAGAGCTGAATATTTTGATGGATCTTGCCTTCTTCTTCTTTTGTTTCCATATTTCATCCATCACCAAATTGTGTGGCGACTCTGCTTCACATGTTTGTGTGCATGTGAGCCCAATCATTTATTTCTGACTACAGTAACCTCTTCCTCCTCTGCCCCCGTTCTCATTCCTTAGGCCTCTTTCTTGAATGTTACGACTAAAACCATGTGTGTCACATGACTCAGAGACTGTGACAGCCATTCTTTGTTCCTTACATGAACTTCCTGTTTGCTCATGTGCCCTTTCCAGGCATTCCTATGACACATGAGACAGAGGTACCCCCAACATTGCCACAAGAGCAGATGCTACAGGGCAAGAGGGCAGATAATATAGGAGCAAGAGTGAGGCAGCTGGAAGCTCACAAGGGAGAGGGAACAAATCACATCCCAATCCTAGCTGGGCACATATCAGGATCCATTTTGCCTCAGAAAAAAATCCTGAGCCATAAAGGATTCTTTTATACCCCTATAGATTTGCTATAGTTTGAGCACATGCCAGGGGTCAAATTGAATAAGATAGAACAAACCTGAGCCGAAAAAGTGGACC
Organism: Zootoca vivipara; assembly: GCF_965207765.1. NCBI lineage: Eukaryota > Metazoa > Chordata > Lepidosauria > Squamata > Lacertidae > Zootoca > Zootoca vivipara. The sequence goes on along the minus strand of NC_142588.1, from coordinate 32,525,610 downwards.
TTACTGCCCAGCTACAAATATCCCCTTTGGGCGCAAAGTGCTTGAAGCAGGGATGGCTGTGTAGCTTCAGCTGTACAGTGGAACCTTGGTTCTCAGACGTAATCCATTCTGGAAGTCCGTTCAATTCCTGAAACCATTCGAAAATCAAGGCACGGCTTCTGATTGACTGCAGGAGCTTCTTGAACTCAAGCGGAAGCCGCGTCAGACGTTCGGCTTCCGAAAAACATGCGAAAAACGGAACACTTACTTCCGGGTTTTCTGTGTTCAGGAGCCGATTTGTTCGTCAACTAAGCTGTTCTAAACCAAGGTTCCACTGTACTTGCATGAAACAGACTACAGTGGCGGACTCGTGCTCGTGCTCATCGGGAGAAATGGCTGACCCGTAACATCTCTCCCGACCCCCATGGGGAATTTGGCGGCTGCTAGGGGAGTAAAGCAGTCTCCCCACCCTCCCGGGTTGACGGAAGGGGCCGCTGGCCTGCGAATGCCCCTTAACCCCCCAAATCCTTCAAGGGATGGGGGTGGGGCTTGGGTCGAGCACCCAAGGGGGCCAGAACTCCTAGAGGCCATCTTGTTTGAGCGCGAGTTCCATGATTTAAGAGGAGTAATTGGATTTAAATTTATGGACATGCTTCAAAAGACGGGGAGGAAGACATTGCCAGAAATTCCAGCCTCTGAGTGATGAGAGAGTCGAGGAAATACCATATTAAATAAAGAAAATGCTACAGACTGAACAAAAAGGGAAGTGAACTTTTTATTTTTTATATCTTAAGACGCACTCAACACCGTTCCTGGACGGACAGTCTAATGAATTTAGAACAAACGAGATGTTAGGAAAAAACTGTGTGGATGTTGGAGTATATATAATAGAGGATTTTTAATTTTTTATTCTTTGGAAGTTGTTCTGCTAAGCCATAAATCTGTCACAAGAAGAGTGTTAATATTTGTATCTGGCTGATCCTCGCCTGAAAAAACTGCAACCCTGCAATCGGTGGATTTATTGAGCAGAAGCCGGGACATGACCTATTGGGATCTTTAAGATGGCGTCTGCCTATGTTTTGATTGTTGGAGCGGCCTGGGAAACATCTCAGTTTGGAAAAGAAGGCAAGGATTTATGGGGAGGCTGGACTGGACAGAAAATCCACACAGGAAGAATGACTTTGTGTAAAATCTCGCTTGATATTTATCTCAGAGGCTGTGACAAGAGGAAGAGAACAACAAGAAAGAACTGTTGGGAAAGATCGGGACTATAATGGACTATAATGATTGGAAAGAATTTGGAATTTGGATTAGGATGGCAGCAAGTATTGTTATTCAGAACGCCCAGACTTTGAAGCGTGGGAAGTCAAAATTTTTATGATTTGGTATAATATTTGGTTTAATAGATATGTATTTGTATAATTGGGAATAATTGATGTGATATGATTGGTTTGCAATTGAAAATTTAATAAAAATTGATTAAAAAAAAGAAAAGAAACAGACTACAGTGGCACCTCAGTTTACGAACTTCATCTGTTCCTGAAGTCCATTCTTAAACCAAATCCATTCTTAAACCCAGGCGCACTTTCCCTAATGAGGCCTCCCACAGCCGATACCCTTCCACTGTTAGGCTTCTGTTTGTACACCAAGGTAAAGTTCACAAACCGGAACACTACTTCCGGTTTTGAGGAGTTCATAAACTGAACAGTTCATTAACAGGGCTGTTCGTAAACCGAGGTACCACTGTATTAGGCCCCTTTCTATTTGACTTCAGATCTGATTTTGGTGTGAAAGCAGATTTGGCGTAATGAAAAAAAAGCATCAATAAATTTAATGAACTCAAATCCATCATGGCAAAATATTGATTTATAGAGAATTCCCCATCAACTCCACAATTTTTTAGTACATGAGTTTTGGGGCATTGAGGCCCCACATGAAATTCCAGTGGTTCCCGTATGATATATTTTTGTAGTAAACTATGTTAGAGATGTAAGGAACTAAGATGTCTCCTGGGCTTGCAATCAAGTCATTTCCACCAGACCACACTGCAGTTGGTACACTCATGTCTTCTATTTTATATGAAGGCGGCACACTCTAGAAAGTAAAAGACAGTAAAAGACATGTGGTGGGGGTGTACTAAGATTAAAATATTTTTGGAATTGGTGTATAATGAATCTGACTTAATTGATTTTCTACACCCCCCGCTTGGTACCCTGGTCTCTACGTGCAACGAGCCTGACAGTGGACTACCTAAGCAAGACCAGTCTGAAATGCTCTCGTCCTCATATGCCTCGATGCCAGAATTGGAGGCTTCCATCATTCTAAGCCCAATACGCAATCAAGATTCACAGCATTTGTCAAATTCTGACCCGTTAGCAACATCGACACAAGATACAGCTGTTGACCTGTTACCTTTGCAACCTATACGGGTCGGCAAAGCCCTTGCTCTGGAAAAACCAGCTGAACATCTTGATATTTGTAATAGTGTCATCGAAGATCCTCTGGGCCATATCAACTTATTGGCCCCTCAGTTAAAGTTATCACACCCACCTAGGGACCAGCGACCTCAAACCTGGAAACACCAAGCAGAGCAGAAAGAGGATGAGCCTAACCCAGGAGCCTCAACCCATCGGAAAAGAGATTGACTGCCACTAATTCCACCATCACCCTATTTCCACATTCTATCTTGGAATGTGGTGGGATGGTTATCTAAGCAGGGTGACGTCGACCTTCTGGATTTTCTTACAAAATTTCAGGTTATATGTCTACAGGAGACATGGTGTCTAGATCCCCATGTCCCTTCTTTACAGGGATACGAAGCCTTTGTTACCCCTGCGATAAAACCAAATATCCGGGGCCGACCTAGTGGCGGTTTAGTCACTTTTGTTTCAACCAAGCTAAAGTGCAAGGTCCAGCAACAGCAGTGGGTGAAGAGTAACAATTTACAAATCTTACTCATTTCTAGCAGTGAAGGAGGAGATTTCCTTTGCTTTAACATATATATCCCTCCCATAGGCACCCCTCCCCAGTCGTCACAAACCTGGGAAGATCTAGAGCTATGCTTGGAGAAGGCCGAACTAGAACTCCCTGGCATGGATATCCTGCTGGCCGGTGATTTCAACGCCAGGATAGGAAATGACATTAACATGTACTGCTCCAAATCTCAGTTCCTGCCAGAGGCAGATTGGTTTATTCCCTGGTCCTCTGACGATAAGGTCTTGAATAAGGCAGGCATTACACTAATGGAGACTGCCTTCAAATACAATTTGTATAGTCTGCATGGTACCTATATGGATAGGTCAGGGGGTTTCTTTTCTTTCCTTGGGCCTAGGGGTGCGAGTGTTATTGATTATATCCTGGTCTCCCCAAAACTTTTGGAGAGGTCACAGGGCTTCAGCACTTTCAATAGAACTGAGAGTGATCATCTCCCTATAGCAATCTCCTTAATTCCCCTTGGTTTGGAGGAACCGCAACTCCATCACTGCACAGACCTACCTCCAATTCTGCCCCCCCGTAGGCGTAAATGGAACAGCGATCTGGAATCTAAAATCAAACAATGCTTACACTCATCAGATTTATTGGCCTTGAGAGACCAGTGTATTTTATTTAATTCTGACCCCTTCTCAACATTCCAGCGGGTCTCAGAGTCGCTCTTCCCACTACTCACGAACTCCAATCCTCCCAAACAACAAAACAATTCGAGGGCCTGGTTCGACAAAGACTGTAGGAACTTAAGATCCTTGCTCAGGAAACTACAAAATAAGGTAAAACAGGAAGGGACTCTGAACTCCATGGTGAACCTTCACAGGTGCCGTTCTCATTATAAAAATACTCTAAAACTTAAGAAATCCCTCTACAGGAAGGAACAATGGGAGGCACTTGACAAAGCGATTAAATTGCGGGACGACAAAAAATTCTGGGAAATAATTGCTCAGGGAGTTTCACCCAAAGGGAAAATTGTAACCAACAGTATCTCATCTAACTTATGGTACCAACATTTTCCCCAGCTCTATACAGCTCCATACAGTGTTAAGCCGAGTCAGTTTCCTCCTCTTAAAACCGATCTGTTAATGGACTGGGATCTTGTTACCGAATTAGAATGTTTACAGCTAATTAAAACACTCAAGAATGGTAAAGCTCCCGGTGAGGATATGATTCCCCCGGAGGTGTTTAAACTAAATGCCCAGTGGTGGGCCGCTACTTTGGCCCAACTTTTTACTGTAATAAATAATCATGCAGAATCCCGGCAAACTGGAAACTGAGTCTGGTAGCCCCCATTTATAAGAAGGGAGACACCCAAGACCCGTCAAACTATCGCCCCATAAGTCTCCTGGACATCGCATACAAACTCTATACTCGCTACCTGCTAAACAAACTGGTTGACTGGGCTGACCACTCTAACTTGTTTAATCCGGAACAGGCAGGGTTTAGAAAGGGCCACAGCACAACAGGTCATTGTATGGTACTACAGACAATGATAGACAAGTATACAAAGGTACATAAGAGCAAGCTTTTCGTGGCTTTTGTAGATCTTACATCTGCCTTTGATTCAATCTGTAGGGACAAACTATGGCAAAAACTATATGAAACAGACATTGACAGACGACTTCTCAAAATACTTAGAGAGTTACATACAGATACCACAGTCAAAATCAGAACCGGGATGTCAGGCAACTATACTGACCCACTGCCACTGGGGAAAGGGGTTAAACAGGGTTGTTTGTTAGCACCGTTCCTATTTAATTTTTATATAAACGACATTGTTCAACATATGGCGAAGTACAAGTCATCAGCTCCTGCCCTGGAAGGCAAACATCTGAATATATTGCTATATGCTGACGACATGGCTGTCATGGCACTTACTCGAAGGGGCCTACACAGCATGCTGGAGGGGCTCGCAGTTTATTGTTCCCAAAACTCTCTAAAGATAAATTATGACAAAACAAAAATCGTGGTGTTTACTAGAGCTTGCCACACATTTAGATGGTCTTTAGATGAACACATAATTGAACAGTGTCCTTTTTAAAAATATCTTGGTATTACTTTCCAAGCTACATCTAGCTGGCATGCCCATGTCAAGGCTGTAACCCTTCTAACACGTAGGACAATTGGTGCTTTGCTCAGCTTCTTTTATACGAGGGGAGGGCAACTGGTGATCCCGGCACTAAAAGCTTTTGTTGGAAAAGTGATTCCCCAGATGCTATATGGGGTAGAACTCTGGGGATGGAATCAGAAGCTGCTAGAACGGCTTGAAATCTTCCAAATTTTTTATCTCAGAAGAATTCTAGGCCTCCCTCAGACTACTCCGGCAGCTTTCCTAAGAGTGGAAGTAGGATTACCTTCTGTGTCTGCCAGGGCCCACTTAAGATTTCTGCGTTTTTTCACCAACCTCGCAGATGCCTCAAACACCTTATTGGCTAAGCAAGCCTTTGTATCTTTACAACATAATACTACTTGGCGTCAAAACCTATTAGATATTCTATCCAGATACAATCTACCTGAGTTTAATACTCTCAAACTGTGGAGCCCTGATAAAGTTCGGGAATGGATTTTTGAAAAAGACGCCTTTTTGGACACCACGAAGATAAAAAAACTCTGGGTTTTTCTACTGGTTTCCCCGAGTAAAAGCAGTCAAAATCTGTGCCAACTACTTGGTGGAGATCACTGATCCCACCCTTCGGAGAGCTTTTACTATGGCACAGTTTCAAACATTGCCAACTGCATATCTGACCAGTAGATTCACAAAAACCCCAGTAGAACATTGTTTATGCCCTTGCCTTATGAAAATTAAAGAGGATCTTACACATTACCTCCTCTATTGCCCCATTTACTCAGGCTTTAGAGATGCAATGCTGCAAATTATACCCAACTCTATAATCAATCCTGAAGATAGAGTAAAATTTTTGTTAGTTGATGCAAACCCACATATTACCCATGCGGTAGCGGTTTTTGTGATGAAGGCCATGAAAGCCAGGGAAAGATTTATGGATGACAATGTAAAGACCCCTTCATCATCTGTTTAACTCGTTGCTTGTCTTCCTTCTCTTCCTGTTTTGTGGGATGAAGGTTTTGTTGGGATAGCATGCAATGAATTTTAATATTTTTAATTATTTTTCTTAATCATTTAATATTTTTAATTATTGTTGTGTTGTTATTTGTGTACAGGCATGGTCCTCACAATAAACGGATTTGTTGTTGTTGTTGTTGTTGTTGAATTAAAAAGGATATTTAGGTACACTTTCCCCCAAAAATCTGAAGCCTTCTTATTGGGGCTGATGGATAAAGAGATTGCAAAATCAGACCAAAGGTTCTTCATGTATGCCACTGTGGTGGCCAGAACACTAATTGCCCCAAAGTGGAAATCACAAGAGATAATAAATAGTAGTAGTAGTAGTAGTAGTAGTAGTAATATATTATTTATACCCCGCCCATCTGACCAGGTTCCCCCAGCCACTCTGGGCGGCTTCCAACAAAATATTAAAATACAGAAATCCAGATACAGATACCTTCAATATCAGAGTGGCGAACGAAGTTGCTTGATTTTATGGAAATGGCCAAACTGAACCACAGAATCCAGGACCAGGATGATGAGAAATTTCATAAAGAGTGGAGTAAATTTGTAGACTATGCTAAAGAGAATTATAAAGGAACGAAAACGCTGGCAGTTATGAGATAAATCCTATATCTTTGTTTTTAAGTAAAATTGAACAATACACGAGAAGATTGAATTAATTTACCTGCTGCGGGGAGGAGGGAAGTCAGAGCTGGGGAAAGCTATATAGTGTATAGTTGTCAATTATGTGTTGTATATATTGTTAAAATTTGAAAAAAGAAATCAATAAAAAAATATTGGTCAAAAGAAAGAAAGAAAGAAAACAAGTAAATTAGTATACATTAAATGTTCTAAGAGCTTGTAGGAAGGTTTTAACTGTTTTTAGAATTTGTATTTTCTGCATTCCCTCTTGTTCTAGAGCAAGTAATCAATGAATGGGGGGAACCCTGAGGCAGTTGCAACTAATGGCAATTGAAAGCTTCCATGAAAGAGCTACACTTCCTGTTTATATTATTATCTATTTTATTTATTAAATTTGTATACCTTCCTTCATTGGAAGATCTCAGGGAAGTTTGCAGCATAAAAAATACAAAAATCTGGACGTTCCGGTTTGGAGCTTTTCCTCTTTATGAGTTTGCCTAACATTTAAAAAGTCATCATAAGGTCAGAGCCCACAGATTTCTAAACATCTGGTCCTGTGAGAGAAGGGATATACACAGAAGTGTACATGCCCAGGCTTTCCCTTCAGGCTTTGGTCAAGTGTGTATAAGTCTGAAACTGGATCCAGTGTTACAATGAGGTTGGGGCTACAAATGTGAAAGAGACAGCTTCTACCTGTGTTCATTGTGTGAAGAAGCCTATGAATGATCTTCTGTAGTTTCATCACTGGTGTACCATCTAAGCCATTTATGAAAAATGGCTCTTATCTTGTCATTTCTTTCCTTTAATATTTGGTTTGTAGTAAGATCCTAGTTAATATGGAACAGAGAAATGCCAGCATTTACCCCACTGATCCTTAGAATTTAGGAAAGTTTTGGAAACTTCCGGTCCACTGCGGAGGAATGGTGACGTGTTTCGTGCCGGGTCTCTGAGAAGACGGCATGGGTAAAGCTGTTAGAGCTTCGAGGGTGGTGCTAGGGCTAAGCGCACCCCAGAACCCCCACCACACGGAGGAGTGGGGACCCCAGGGGTCCAGTTGAGCATTGGAACTCACCCCTCCGATCTCTCTGCGATTGTTTTTGTGGGGAAGGAAGGGAAGGGGCTTGAGTCCGCTCTCGGCTCCATCACACTCAATAGCTGGAAGCCTTTTTGTTGCCACTGCAAGCAGCGGATTTCCTATTAGAAATTAAAGCCAAATGAAGCAAGGTAAGAGGAAAAAGATTTAAATTTTAAAATAACTAATTTGGCAAAACAGAAGCAAAACAGGAAGTCAGCTTCCGTTTCTGCAAGGACTCCTTTTTTGTGAATGGGAGTGGAGTAACAGTGACAGCCAGTGGAAACTTTTTATCAGCTTAAGGACTCCAAAGATTCCCTTTCTTTTGGATACTTTTTAGGAACAATATAGCCTGTTTGCCCTGTTAGGGGAATTTAAGAGATACAATTTGACAGTTGGAAAAAGACTGAGCTGTGCAGTGAAGTACTGGCAAGATTTGGCAGAGTGAAAGATAAAAGCATTGGAAAAAGAGATATGAACATTAAAATTAAGAAACCCTGGAACTTGGTGGCATAAAACCGAAGCTAAGCAGGAGAACTTTCTGTCTGCACTGGGGGAGAAATCTCTCAGATTTTCCTGCCTGCCAGGAAATAAGTTGACTACCTTCGTCGTATGGAAGTATATTACATATCAGTTTGAAGTTGGACAATTTGGATTATAATAATTTGGATTAAAGCAATTTGGATTATAAATTAGTTTGGATTATAATTAATGGGTTATTCAGTGTGCCTGTTATTTGTTTATTTCAAAATGATAAACTGTTGTACATTCTACAACACAGAACTAAAGAATATAGAACCTCACACAAATCTTAAAAACAATGTTAAGGACATGTAGACCAACAGGACTGGCCTGGGACATTTTGCCAGTTGAGGCAAAACTGAAGATGCCAACCCACCCTCACCTGCAATTGCCGCACCCTCCTCTGTAGGCACGGTCACATGTAGGCAGCCCAGGGAGTAAAAGGAGGCTGGGCAGCAGGCAAGCAGGCAGGTCACGGGACTAGCAGGAGTGGCATTCTCGGATCATGCCCCCACCAACATCCCTCACAGCTATCTGGAGTCTGCTGCCCTGAAGCGACTGCCTCTCTGCAGCTCATGTGTGGATTGTTCCTGATGTAAGAGCAGGGGGGGGAAACACATTGACTAATTTGGGAGAAAAGAAAACTTTTCAACCAATGTCAAAATATAAAGCAGTGCTGCGAATTGGAGCCACAGTGCTAAAAACATGCTCAAGTCACAGCATACTGTCCTAACAGGGACCGATAGTACCATGAAGATAGAAATCTTCTATCACAGATTTACTACGTGCAGCCTGTTAGTAGGAAAAAGAACTTCTCAGATGCCCTAGTCCAGAACCATATAGGGATTTGTACAGAAATACTGTATTAAACGCTTGAATCTAGCTTGGGAGAAAATTGGCAGCCAATGCAATGCTTTCCGTTGCTGATAGGTTGCCAAAAAGAGCAACCATGCGCCTTGACTCTTTGGCACTAGCTGAAGCTTCAAGGGCGGTCCCACATAAAGCAGGTTACAGAAATCAAGCCTAGAAGTTATCAATGTGTGATTCGCTGTTGCCAAGCTATCTTGATCCTGGATAATTTACAGCTGGCATATCAGTTAAAGGTAGGGAAAGGATCTCATGGTCGCTGGAGACAGCTGAACAGTGGATTATTTACACTAGTACAAATTGGAACTGGCTTTCTGTAGAAGGTTCTGAATGAGTAGGTCATGGGTTTATAAAGACCACAACACAAGGTGAAAATTCTCCCATGGAGGAAAACAGCAGGCCGTCTTTTACGTGTTTGTAATCTGCCTGGGAACCATATGGTGATAACTAGGCTATAAATGCATATAAATATAGTAATAGTCATTTCCCTCAAGATCACATGTCAAACCACTTAGACCTTGTTAGTATATGCATAGTATTAATTATGTTGCAAACTATACGGTATAAACAATGCCTGCATCTATTTTGTACATTGCTAAAAACAACCCTGAAAATTCCAGTCCTCCACAGGATTCTCATCCTCATAGTTCCTTACAAAACATAAAGATATATGGAAGCCTGTGGAAGCAGACAAGAAGTGTGAATAGACGAAGCGCAACTCACACTATCTGCATTGTTTATAGTTTCTAGAGCTATCTTCACCTTAAGTCAGAGATGGTTAAGTGTTAGCTCTCCACTGCTGGTTCCCGCTACCCCTGACCATTGGCCATGCTGGCTGGGGTTGATGGGAGCTGTGAAGGACCACGAGTCTCTAACCCCCAGACAGTGGTTCCCACTGTGCTTTCAGCAAAAACGGATTAAACCCCCAGTTTCACAAAAGATAGGGCTTGGCTCTAGGTTACCTCAGGGCACTTTATCCAAAGCCTCTCACCACCTTACTACCAGTGGGGTTTTCCCTCTCATGGATCCCTACTGCTCTGGTTAGCCTCTCCCTTGGGCCACTTTGTGATTTTCTTGGCTTCACTGACCAGCCCTTAGTTTGTCAGAAGTACTTTGAACTAGCTTCCTTTCCTGACCCCAGGGAAGCTTGGTTCTCTTCTTAGTCACACAACTAGAGGAACTGACACACTGCTGGAGTAATTAATGTTTAAGCACATTTAACTTTATTTATTAACTTGAGAACATGGATTTCACTGGTAACTTATAGTGCATTCCTTTCATTATTGGACACAGTCTTATTAGAGCATTTCATCCTTCCAAAACCTAACCTCCCACTCCCCACTATCTCACTCTCCACCTTCCCCAACCAACTCCTCTCCCACCAACTGACTCCTACTAACCGTTATCCCTCTTTTGTTTTCAAACACAGACTAGTACCGCCTCCTGGAGAACTGCCTATCATTGGAGGGATAGTTTAACTCCCAACGCACCGGAATCCTCAGCAGGCACTAATCTGCCACAGGAGCCAGAGTCCAACAACATCCAGATGGCCACAGGTTGCCCACTGCTTTAAGATATATATGTACTAGTGTATTTCAGCCCGTTCAATAACGGGCTCTAGAACATCCTGGGGTTCGGAGAAGCGCTTGCGCAGCGCTTCTCCGAACCCTGGGACCTGTCATTGCTGTCGGCGGCAAGGGGACAGGAACGGAGGAGGAGAAAGCGCTGCTTTCTCCTCCTCCGTTCCTCTCCCGCAGCCGCCGACAGCAAGGACACCTCCCAGGGTTCGGAGAAGCGCTTGCACAGCGCTTCTCCGAACCCTGGGACCTGTCATTGTTGTCGGCGGCAGGGGGACAGGAACGGAGGAGGAGAAAGCGCTGCTTTCTCCTCCTCCGTTCCTCTCCCGCAGCCGCCGACAGGAAGCAGAACTCCCAGGGTTCGGAGAAGCGCTTGCGCAGCGCTTCTTCGAACCCTGGGACCTGTCCTTGCTGTCAGCGGCAGGGGGACAGGAACGAAGGAGGAGAAAGCGCTGCTTTCTCCTCCTCCGTTCCTCTCCTGCAGCCACCGACAGGAAGCAGACATCCCAGAGTTCGGAGAAGCGCTTGCACAGCGCTTCTCTGAACCCTGGGACCTGTCCTTGCTATCGGCGGCAGGGGGACAGGAACGAAGGAGGAGAAAGCGCTGCTTTCTCCTCCTCCGTTCCTCTCCCGCAGCCGCCGACAGGAAGCAGACATCCCATGGTTCGGAGAAGCGCTTGCGCAGCGCTTCTCCGAACCCTGGGACCCGTCCTTGCTGTCGGCGGCAGGGGGACAGGAACGGAGGAGGAGAAAGCGCTGCTTTCTCCTTCTCCGTTCCTCTCCCGCAGCCGCCGACAGGAAGCAGACATCCCAGGGTTCGGAGAAGCGCTTGCGCAGCGCTTCTCCGAACCCTGGGACCCGTCCTTGCTGTCGGCGGCAGGGGGACAGGAACGGAGGAGGAGAAAGCGGCGCTTTCTCCTCCTTCCTTCCTCTCCCCCAGCCGCCGACAGGAAGGACGCGCGCACTCTCCCCCCCCCGCCTCCTCCAACCGCCGCTCCTCACGGCCAGGGAGGGTTGTGAGGAGGCCTTCGCCGGCCTCCACCCCGGCGGGAGCGGCGGTTGGAGGAGGCAGAGTGGGGGGAGAGTGCGCGCGCGCAGTCTCTGCTGTCCAATCCCTGTATCCCTGGGGCACATGCGCAGTGACCCAGGGACACACGGGACATCTGGACGCAGGGACAACATGGACATTATTATATAGGATTTTAATGCTAGCCGCAGCGTATTTTACTTGTCTTCCTTTACCTTCTGAGCTCTGAGCTCACTACTGAGCCAAATCAACATAGCTTTCCTGCATTCCATTTAATTCCATCTCCTTTGGGAATAGCAAGGAAAGACCAAGATCAAACATATTAACTGTTTCTTGGAACTGATGAATAATTCCTTTACTGTCAAGGCTATGAACATCTTTGATGAGAGCCTAATATATTGAAGACAATTGTACACCTATTTGAATGGTTTTTAATAGCTTTTAGGGTTTGTAGGTATAGTTTTCATTTTAAAAATAATTTGTATTTTTTTATATAGCTTATTTTTTATATAACGTGAACCAGAGTTGTCAAACAATTTGTTTCAGGATCAAATATGGCAAGAAAAAGAAAAGGAAGGATGCATCACAATGCTCCTACTTCAATAAGGTGAATGGAGACACTGTCCATGAATGAAAATGAGCAATATTTTATTTGTGTATTTAGCAAATAGCTTCAAAGTGGTTTGCAACTGCAAAATCAATGCATAATTAAATGAAACAATGGAAAATCCATTGGGGCATTAAGGCACCCTTAATTATATATCTATATATATAAAAATGTAAAAATCTTGAAATTGACGGCCGCTATGTTCTCCGTAACCGCTTGACCGATCGTCCTGAAATTTTGACACAGCGATCCAGGCCACTCCCCGAGGGTTGTAGGGGACATGAAAAACCTCAAATCACACACCTTGGCAGGATTTGAGCCGCTTTTCCACCAAGTCAAACAGCGCCCTCAAGTGGAATTCCTCCCACAGTACACTCCCTCCCTTCCTGTGAAATCTAAGCCACACCCACAAATCAAATGACATCATCAACCAAGCAACTGAAAGTCGGCCATTATCAAACCCCTAGGCCCTGCCAGGCTGCTAGGCCTCCACTAGGCCCGGGGGGGGGGGGTTAAGATAACCCACAAACCCCGCCTCCGCCACGAGATCCTGTAAAACAGGAGGCCTTGGCTCCATTTTACAGACTAGGCCTCAGCTCTACAGCCCTTTAAATACTATCCCAAATGGAGCCCTGGGTGGGAGGTAGGGGGGAGGAGAAGCCCAAATGGGACATGGGCTGACGTAGGGTAGGGGGAGCAACTGTCCAACAACCACCGAAACAGCCATTCCACCCCAAGCCCAAAGCCTCTCCCGGCAGCTGCATTAATAAACGCCTGGCAGGGGGCACAGCGAGGGGTTTTCGCTTTATAATTTAGTGGGAATTGTGTAATGCTTAGAAATCCTGCTATGGCTTATTTTATGGGTATGTCTTATTTTAGGAGAAACAACTGATTGTAAGCCTCTGTGTCTTTTTTTTATTATTAAAAAAACCAACCATGTACTTTCTCTCCCCAGTTTAAGTCCTCAGATATTTGCAGTGGCCACCCCCCACCCCATTTACAATATCTCCCCTCGGCTTTGCAGACTAGGCCGCTTTCCAGACTAGGCCAAGTGGAGGTGGGGGGGGGCAATAGAGGGCAGGGATACGTAATGGGTCAGAACGGGGGGGGGGGAGACACAGGGATGAAACCTGCCCTCTCCACAGTGTCTCGCCTTGACTCAGGGGGACTCTGAGGCTCAGGGGGATCCATTTCACAGACTAACGCACAGCAACGTGTGCAGGGCCAGCTAGTATATATATAAACTAATAGCACAAAACTAAAACAATAAAATCAGGAGTTCAATTCAGGAGAATGCCTGCCTTAACAGGTGTGTTTACATGATCCAATGGAATACCAACACAGATTGGGCCTCTTTTATTTTAGCCAGGAGGGAATTCCACAACACCGGCATCAGCAGTGAGAAAGCCCATTTCTGTGACAGATGAGAAGTTTGCTCTGTATTGTGCTGAGTTTTAAATGGCGATGAAACATCCAAGCCGAATGTTGCTGCAGGCAGCATGATCTGCAAGACTGGATGCAGATGAAGATTTCTGAAGAAAAGAGAGCTGGGTGCCACCAGGACATTAAACTTTAAAAAAAACTTCCCTATACAGGGCTGCCTTCAGATGTCTTCTAAAGGTTATATAGTTACTTATCTCCTTTGTTCAGGGTTGCATAATGCCATACCGTCCAACATTTCTCTTATCAAAATAGGGATGTCCTAAGGAAAGGCAAATTCCAGAATCAAATCAGATACCAGGATGGCTTCTGTAAATCCAGGACTGGCCCTAGAAAATAGGGACACTTGGAGGGTATGCCTTAAGTGATATGCAATGGCAGTTAGTAGGTCAGAAGGAGAACACAGAATGATGTTTGTTGTACTGTGAATGGTTCTACACCACATAGTTCACTCTCAGTTAAATAATAACCACCACAGGACAGGCCTCAGTTCCTATGTGCCTCACAGCTACAGTCCCCTGGGAAGAGGGATTGATTGTTAAACTACTCTGAGAACTGTAGCTCTGTGAGAGGAACAGGGGTCTCTTAGCAACTCTCAGCATCCTTAACAAACTACACTTCCCAGCATTCTTTGGGGAAATGATAACTGTTAAAACGGTATCGTAGTGCTTCAAATGTATGGGGCAAATGTGACCAAAACAATGGACATGATCCAGGAAAAAATGAAGCACCTTTAAATGCTGGAAAGGTTTTCCACATCGGTGTAGCTTACTGCACAGGGTTTGTTGTGACAGGTGTTAAAGAAAGATGTGTCAATCAAGGAAATGAAGTTAAATCCATTTTAGCAAAGTATTTATTTACAGAGACTTCCCCATCAACTCTATGATTTTGCTGTACATGAGTCTGGGGGCACTGAGGCCCCAGAGAAAATCCCAGTGGTTCCAGTGTGATATATTTTCATAGTAAATCAGGTTAGTGATACGAGGAAGTAAAAAGTCTATATCTCCTGGGGTTGCAATTATGTCATTCCCACCAAACCACACTGCAGTTGGCACAGTCATGTCCTCTATTTTATATTCGGGAGGAAAGCTCTGGAAAGTAAAAGACAGAGGATCATTAAACACCAATAAACACACAAGTGTTCTTAGTGACAGCACTGCCTATAGGGTGTTCACAGGCTTATATGAAGGGTGGGTTTTTCTTCATTCTAACTGGAACACTCGTAGTCTGCTAATATGCTTTGAATAGGGTTGGAGCTCACATACAGTCATACCTTGGTTTAAGTACACCTTGGTTTGAGTATTTTCAATTTAAGTACTCCGCGGACCCGTCTGGAATGGATTAATCCACTTTCCATTACTTTCAGTGGGAAAGTTCGCTTCAGGTTAAGTACGCTTCAGGTTAAGTACGGACTTCCGGAACCAATTACACTAATACCTCGGGTTAAGTATGCTTCAAGTTGAGTACTCCGTGGACCCGTCTGGAACAGATTAATCCACTTTCCATTACTTTCAATGGGAAAGTTCGCTTCAGGTTAAGTATGCTTCAGGTTAAGTACAGACTTCCGGAACCAATTGTGTTTGTAAACTGAAGTACCACTGTGTTTCCAAGCTTCTAGTCATGTGAGAGAAACCACAAGCACACAACTACACACGTCCAGGCCCTCCCTTCAGACTTTGGCCAAATGTGTGGAGGTCTGAGGTTGGATCCAGCAGAAGGGTGGGGTTGAAGGAGGAGCTAATACACACATCCCTGTGCCCACCATGCTCTCAGCTTGTGGAGGAAAACACCTTTAGGGATCATATTCACATTAAGTCAGCGCTATTGCATGATTGTGGTTAGATTGTTGAACTAGACTTGGAGACCAAAGTTTACATCCCCACTCATTCATGAAGTTCATGGAGTGACCCTGGGTCAGCCACAATCACGCTAGGCTTCCCCATAGGGTGGTTATCAGGAAATCATGTGAGGGGAGGAGAACCATGTGTGCGCCTTGAGCTCTGCCAAGAAAAGGTGGGGTGTATATAAATAAATGAATAAAATAATTGAGCTTTCATCTTTTAAAAAAAATTAAGATTTTTGCATTATCAAGCCCACATTAAGAATTTGAGCAACTTAGGCCTATGCTTAACTTTCATAATGAAATTGGGAAGAAATCTAAATGGTTAATATTATCTGGGTTGTGCTGGTACATGAAAAGTCTCATTTCAGACCCATTCTAAATAATTGTCCTTGATGTAGAGTTCTATTTTCACTGTAAATAATAATAATAATAATAATAATAATAATAATAATAATAATAATAATATAATGGTGCTGATAGTCAGAACCATTGCAAATATGTGCCCTTGATGCAGATTTCTATTTTCACCATATTTACTGAACAAAAATTGTTCTCTCTTACCTGGTTATATATTGCCTGATTCTCATTCCCGTAGTCAAACCACCTGAATATTCCCGTTTCTCTTAGCTATCAAAATAATAGGGAAACCATAAATATTATATGATACACATTACTGAGGATTGTGAAAACTCTACCGTTGAGAAAACTAAATCTACAATATTGTGGAAGGCAGCTTACAAAGTGGTTTACAGGGAATAATTGTACATGGCTCACTTTTTGGATTGTCAGGACAAATATTTCCGCTCACCAGGTCGGCCCAGCCTTCCTCTCTTCCCCATGCACTGTTCTGGGAGTTCCCCCAACCCCTGAGCAGATGTGGGGGAGATGTGGAATGTGCATTGGAGGAGAATAAGAAGGGGGGGGAGCCCAATTGCACTAGCAGGAGCCATTGCCCTGACTTTGGCCTGAGTGTCAGGTTAATTGAATACAGCCCCTATAACTCATACTTAGAAGCTTAATGCGAGGCATTAACAGCCTCTTATAAAGGAAGAACATACACCAGTGCTTAACACAGAATTAATGCACAGGTAAACTTACCTAATTTATTAAAAAGCAATAGTGAATGTCATGGTGGGGCTGAGCTGCTCACCTGGCCCCCCACTAGCAGAATTGCTGCAGCATCCCAGGATGGAGAGGCAGAAGGATGAGTGCAGTGCAAATGCGTTGCCAGGAGCACCAGGTTGGTACGCCACTGCATTTGCACTGCACCAACCTCACCACTGCTTCATCCCTCCCACCCCTATGGCTTGGTATGCAGCAGCAACTCAGCCAAAGGGAGGTCAGGTGTGTGGTTTAGTGTGGTGTAAAAACCATGACAGGATTGAAAGGGGTTACTGGCAGCATCCCATGAATGTGGGCTTGCCCAGTGCAATTCTTCAAAGTTTTGTTCAGTTAGAAATTGTTACTTTTAGGGGACATCTGAAGGCAGCTCTGTTTAGGGAAGCTTTTAATATTTAATAGATTGTTGTATTTTAATTACAGGTAGGTAGCCGTGTTGGTCTGAGTTGAAACAAAATAAAATAAAAAATCCTTCAGTAGCACCTTAAAGACCAACTAAGTTTTTATTTTGGTATGAGCTTTCATGTGCATGCACACTTCTTCAGATACACTGAAACTTCATACCAAAACTCATACCAAAATAAAAACTTAGTTGGTCTTTAAGGTGCTACTGAAGGAATTTTTGTATTTTGTATTTTAATGTTTTGTTAGAAGCTGCCCAAAGTGGCTGGGGAAACCCAGCCAGATGGGTGGGGTATAAATAATAAATTATTATTATATTATTATTACTATTGCCAAAAAGCCCCACACAAATTCTGCTAGAAAATAGAAAGCGCTCACGAATCGTATAATTTTTCTTGTAATTGGTGAGATTAAACGAGATCTTTCATTTTTGTTTACTGTTGTTAATCTAATTTCAGAGGCTAATTTTCCACACATCAGCATTGGTTCTCATGATGGGAAACACTAGCTTAATTTCAACTTCAGGGTTTGCTCCCCAGGGTGGAAGTTTTAGACATGAGCAGGGTAATATTTTTACACTGGGGTTTTGTAGGCACACCAGAAGGCACAGAGGACTCTTAGAGAAGAGCGGTTGCAATGACTGTCACTTGCATAGTAGAAAAGGGCAATTGCCTGAATTAAAATCCATCATACGTAGTCTCTATAAGGGCTGCGCACCAGATTTCGACAAGTCCCAAGCCAAACTGGGCCTACTCAGATGGATTCATGGATTGATTGAGTTGGCTTGGCACAGCCACAGTTCTCTATGGATTACACTGGGTGGCCTAACAGTGAGTGAAAGCTGTGGTTCTGTGGGGTGAGGAGCACTCAATGAGAAGTAGAGCAGGGGTGTTGAAGGTATTCTTCCCCTGCCTCCCTCAAGGCCATATGTCTAATAAGGGATTTTGAACTAATTAAACATTAGTCCCACTGTTGAACTAAATATGAGGTGGGCCAGTTGGTCCGTGGATTAGCCCAGCATGAGTCAGCCTGACAGAGAACCTGGATCGAGGTTGTGAACTCTGTAGAGCCATACTGCTAAAACAAGAGTGCAGAGTCTTGTGTTCCTCCTGATGTTGCTAGACTGCATATCCCATCATCCCTTATCATTGGCTGTAATACCTGAAAAAAACTGATGGGAGTTAGAGTCCAACAACACCTAGAGGACACAAAGCTGCACATCCCTGCCTGATAAGACCATTCAGTTCAAGTACTTCTATTACAAACGCCGGCTTGGATTCAAAGGTGTCCAGGAAGGTCTTATTTTGCTTGTCTTTCCCTAGCTCTAACTCTTTTCTGTAAAATCTTCATTTTCCTAATAAGGAATGGTGGCTGTCCCTCTTGCAATTTATCTCTACGGTAGTAAATATCCATGGGGGGTGAAATTTCTTTTTATGTGAAGAATGCCATTCTGAAATGAAGGCATTTGCAGAACAATCGGTGTAAACCTGTGATATACCGGTGTGTGTGTGTGTGGTAATGAGGATATATATATATATATATATATATATATATATATATATATATATATATATATATATATTCTCATTAGCAAAGACCTGTTAGCTCTGCCTACATAAAGAAAACCAGGATTTAAACTCCTATTAGAACAACAGTACAAACATAAAATGGCTTAATTTTTGTAGCGGCTTCCCAGGGAATGTTAAGCATACTAACTCTTCCATAATTCTTAGGTGGGAGCTTTGACAGTTTAGTGTTATATACAACCTATATGAATTTGTGATTTTTGAGTGTACATGCAAGCATAGAACTCTATTCTTCAAAGTGTATAACTCTCTACCTGTTTCCAGTGTACAATGTTTTTAGCTGATGTTCGATCTGGAAAGTGAGCTGCATATACATTCAGTCGGCTCTGCAAGTAAAGTTTGAAAAACAACACATTTTTTAAAAAAGAAGAAAAGGAAACAGAAAAGCTAGTGGGAAGAAGAAGAAAAACATCAGTTACCCTACAAATTAGTGCTACAATAATTGCTGGGGCAACTTAGTTGAGGAAAAAAGGGTGGGCTAGAAAGTATACAATTGTGCAGTTTGCAAAGAATGAAGAGAAGAGGGACATATTGGTCCCCCTTGCATTACAAGAACAAGATTGGCTTTAAAAGGGGTTAATACAAATTCATGGATGACAAAACTGCATGGCTATGTAATGTCTCTAGTGACAGAGGCAATATACCCCTGAGTAGCAGCTGCTGGAGAAAAGGATTGGGGAGACTGAGGCCCTGCTTGTGGATTTCCTATAGGAATCAGGTTGGCCACTATGAAAACAGGATGCTAGACTAGATGCAGGCATGCCAACTCCATGAGGAATCCCAAAGCAATTGATAATATAGTCTTGGGAGTTTGTAATAAGTAGAACAAAATTGGGGTGAAACACACCAGGCGTGCATGGCTTCAAATGTATGCGATCACTCCATGTTTGTTTTCTTTGCAGATGTTGGCATCTGTTTGTCTTGAGAAGCGGGTAGAGTGCACCTCTGCAGTGCGTTAGCTACTGCTAAAGTGACCTCCCTTGGGTGCAAGTCTGGGCAACGTGCATAGAGGCTGATGTACATAACAAGACCCCTCTCTCGGCCTCGCTGATGGGATTCAAAGGAAAGCAGATCAATACGTTTGGCACCAGCTTGGCTGCAGGAGTTGCTGGAAGGAGGCACACAAGGCACCATCCAAACTGTCTTAGGATTTGCTCAGCCTTTTCTTCTTCTGAAGATATCCCACATGGCAGCAGAGGTTTAGGATCAGTCTTTCTTTTCCTAGAGGGGCTACTTTCCCAGGTTGATGAGCCCCATCTGCCCCTCATTTCTCTCTACAGCATGTGCAAAAAATACCTTCTTGACTGTTGGACCCACTATGTTCCGCTCAATCTGCCGGAGCCTGTCTTCACATGCAGGGGAAGCCCCTAACACACTGAGGGTTTGAGACCCATCAACTACCCTCACCTGGTTTAACCAGCCAGTTGAAGCTGTTCCTGGAGTGTGGCCACTGCCAAAGCTGACAGTTTCTAGGAGCCACAAGTAAGAGATGAGTGCAGGGTGGGGACCAAAGGTGGACAAACTACCCCAGAAGGAACATGACATGTCACACCCCATCAGAGGTACTACCCCTCAGCGTACACCCCACACACCCCTCTTTGCAGTACAGAACATGTCTAGTTTTATTTATGCTAATTTTCCGGGTCTTGTTTCACAGGAAATATCAGTCGGCAGCTGCTCCATCTACTTCTCTCGCATGCCAAAGACAGAAATAAGCAGCTGGGATAGTACCACCTTATGGTGGTAATAGGGAACTAGGGAGATATATATCATTGAAAAAGGGACCAGAATAGGAACTTGAGCCATTTTACAAAGTGAAATTTGGGGAAGTGATTCCAGAAAACATTGGAAGTATAGTAGAAATGAAGGCATATTTGTTTGGGTTTGCTTGCTTGTTTGTTTGCTTGTTTGTTTTTTAAAAAACACTTTCTGGTCTGAAATTGGATCATATCAGGGCTCCAGACATGTGCAACCCCAACCCCCAAACCAGTAAAAGTCAGTGGGTGCAATGCTACACCCATTTCCATGACAATAAGTCCCATTGAACTGAATGAGACTTGCCTCTGAATAGACATGGTAGGAGTAAGCTGTGATAGGGCAATGCTAGGCACATGTACTCAGAAGTAAGTTCTCTTCTGCTCAGTGAGACTTACTTTCAATGCATATCTGATTTCAGTCTTCCTCTAAGTGAGCTTTCAATTTTTCATGGGGCTTTTCACCCTTGAAAAATGGAACCTCATGAAAATTCAGCAAACCAGTAATGACTTACAGTACTGTGATTTCTTCACACGTCTACATACCATATTTATATTTGTTAAATTGACTCCACCTGGAAGGAAAACGGTATATGCACAGCCCGTCTCCAGGAGCGCAACACTGCATAATGTGTTGATCAAGTATTTCAGAGCCTTTCGAACCACGTAAAATTCTCCTCTGACAAGCAGCCCCTGCAAAGATATGAAAGTTGTTACTTATACAGTATTGAACTTTAATTGTTTTTGTCTGACTGCCTTGCGCATCCTCAGCCCCTGTCAGGTATGAGAGGGATCCCTTCCAAGGCCTAAGCCAAGGTTCCTACACCTGAAATTCAACAAAGTTGTGGCCTAATTTCAAACCCATGCATTGTTGTTATGTCTCATTTCTGGGGGGTAGGCTCCAGGGACAGGGTTTAGCACGTGGACTCGCAAAAGGTGTTACTCATCTTGAACTTCCATTGTTTTTGTTTGCAGAATTAGCTGTGTCTCTAGAGATTTCCTTGTTGCTGTTTGCACCTCTTAAAAGGTTAAAATTGGAGAGTGGGAGGGGGCACCTCTATGGTGACCCCAATGTCCCTGCATGCCGGACCGGGGCACCTATTCCATCTCCAACCCTTCTACATTCAGTGAGAAAGCTGAAAGGGGATTGTAAGAGCATTCAGCTGAACATGTCTGGTTCTAATTGCAGGGAAGCTTGCAAGGATAATCTGCCTGGTCTACTTAACAAAGGAAGGTTGGGAGTGTGGATGGATGAATCTGACAATTACATTTCTCATTTCCCCACTCTAAAGTTCAGTTCTTCATATTTCCACATTAGTTTGCCAAAAAAATAATTGTTTTTTTTTTTAAAAAAGTCCACGTGAAAATGGTCATTGTCCATTTCCCAGATAAACACTAATTTCTACGTAATTCTGCCTAGCACACACAATTTTTATATAGCATTTCTCCAGAAGCTATTTTAATTAATGTACACATTTATTTGCACATTCTACTTCGGATTGGGGATTTTTGAGAAATGAGCAATTGTGTGCCAAGGCACCTGAGCCACAAAGTTCCCAGGAGAACAATATATGAAATATATGAGTTCAAATAGGTCACAACTTACCGCAATTGGTTACGGATGTTAGTGGTTTGGCTTAGGCACTGGGGTGAAACCGGGCTATATCTTGACTCCTGCCCGCCTGCAGGAAGTCCACTATTAGCACTATTAGGTTAACCACTATTAGCATTAAGGGCCCCGCGAGGGCAGGGGTGTCACAAGGTGGGTGCCCTGGGTGTCACCACTGGGGGGGGGTGACAAACTGGCATGTGGGGTCTCTGATATGCGTGGCTCGGTGCGCTGCAGGCCCCTCAGTGAGTGCCGCCCGCCAGTTTGTCACCTCCCTCAGTGGAGAAAGACTGGGAGAGATGCTGTGGCTTGGGATGCCTGCAGGCTCCGCACTGCCCCAAACCGTTTGCCTGCCACCTCCCCTCTCAGCTGTAGGTTGGCTGAGGGGGAGGAGGCAGGCAGACTCCTTGGAGGCCCGCAGAGCATCCTGCCCCTGCTGGCCCCGCCCCCACGCGAGCCACCCCAGGCACTCAATTGGCTTCCTCCGCTGCTGCCTGAGGGGTCCTCGTAGGGGCTGTGACATGGCCCTAGCCCATGCACAGACTTTGGACAGGATTGACACTCTGGATCCCTTTAACAGGAAAACCTTACTGAGGAGGGACAGGTAGTACCTCCCTCCCATCCAAACAAAGGCTCACCCAGTGCCTAACCTCAGAAAAGTTGTGACGATTGCCACTAGGTGGGCGAAAACCAATTGGCTGGTGCCAACTTGCCAAGTGGAAAAATTCCTACCCAGCCCCAACAATATAGCAATCGACAATTGTCCATCGCAAGGTCATATCTGAGCATAGCATGAAAAGAGGGTGGGTGGGTTGGGTGATCCAGCGATGGGGCAAGAGAGAGGGTAACGGCTGGCTGCGTCGTGGTTAAATCAGCCAAGGCCACACTCATATTGAGAGCTGATTGGCTGGTTGTCCCACGAGGGCAGAACCCCAGCAACAACAATGTGGCTGGCATGACGCAGGTAAGAGGTGGCAACCTTCCACCCCCTAAGCCGGCATCCTGTTGTGACCCAGCTGTCTGGGCCCAACGCCTCCCACTAGGAAAAGGTGAGCAGACTTTTTGCAGGGATGCTGAATTTGTTTGTATATTGTTTTCGAAAGTGAATATTTGGTACATTTGCTTATAAATGATATTAAAATTCTCCCCCATCCCTTTCTGGGTGTGCAGCAGACACACCTGACACATGCACATCCCCCCCCCCAAGAACTGATCTATTTAATCTTTAGTTTCTTTGTCTTTCAGTTTATTTTCTTTGTTTCGTTGACAGTGCAATCCACAGCTCAGAGTAAAGCCAATTGATGTGATTGGTTATCAAACACATTTTTAGTAGATGAAATTTTGCTGTGCATGAATTGCATGTGAATCAAATTTACCTTTAACTAGCATATTTCTAACTTGCCCTGCATTCCAAAAGATCTCGGGGGAACACAACATTTCTGCAAAAAAATATAGCCTGTTTAATTCTTCTGTAGATATATGCAGTTTATAGAATCTTTCTTTTCTTACACACAGTGCAAAAAAGGTGAGTAACTAGAAATAATTGCCATGAATTTGTGGGAGAAGTGATTTTTAGAGTCCCATTAGCTTTGCATTTCTTGATGAAATTTCAGTCATGAAATAGTGATTGACCAGTACCTTGGATGAGTATTCAGGAAGTAGGACATCAAATTTGAAAGGAAGGCTTGTTGCATATCT
The DNA here is from genome assembly GCF_965207765.1 of Zootoca vivipara. Classification (NCBI taxonomy): domain Eukaryota; kingdom Metazoa; phylum Chordata; class Lepidosauria; order Squamata; family Lacertidae; genus Zootoca; species Zootoca vivipara. The sequence goes on along the minus strand of NC_142588.1, from coordinate 32,501,814 downwards.
AAGAGAAATCACAGGAGCCAGGGCAAAGAATGTTTTGATTTTTTGAGACAGCTCTGGTATGGCTGAAAATGCTATGAGGCCTAAGGAGGAAGAGGGAGGGAGAAAAACCACAGTGAACATTTAAAATCATGTTAAGTGATTCTCCAGTTTACCAAAAGGGTATTTCCTGATCTGAAAGCAGAGATGCAGAGCCTGTGGCTGGCCTGATATTATTGACTGGGGCTGATAGAAGTTGGAGTCTGACAGCAATCTGGAGGGTTACAGATTCCCCATATGTACCCTAAATGATCACTGCAGCTGCTGGGAGGAAATTGAAGGATAGCAATAGATCTAGCAAGGATGGAGAAACCTGAGTGCCACCTCTACCACTGCAACTTTGAAGCCACTTGCCAGGAAAGGAAGGCAGTGGATGTGATTATTCTGTCCTCAAAATAAGTTTTCCCCTTAATTATATGCTCATCAGGTGAATGAGCAGATGAACTCTGCCCCTAGAGCTACCAAAAACTAAATATCCGTAGCTGTTCTAGACTCTGCACTCAGATCCTGTAGGTCTTTCTTGATTTAAGAACTGGCATCACTGTACCGCAATGGAAAGATAGTCTAAGGTAAATGGTGCAAGCACATTTTCTTGTTACTGAAAAGCCTTTAAATCAATCTCACTCTGAGAAATTGTGATCTCTAGGCGTACGTATGCAGCACGGCCAGAGTTCTTATGGTAGATGATGGGGCACATTTTAAGGTTCCGTCACCTAACTTCAGAACTTCTTTCCTTCCCTCTTTTGAAGCTGATGGGTGGTGGAGACAAGAGGACTAGTTGAAGACAGGCCATTGGGTGTATCTTACATTCAGGCTGGTGATTTCTGACCCCTATCTATCATCTATCTATCTATCTATCTATCTATCTATTTTCATAATCATTTATTTAAATATCCTACCTTTTCTTTGATGGGACTCAATGTGCTTGACACCCTACAACTTTCTCTACCTAAAAAACTGTCTTCCCGCTTTTCCTGAAAATCCCTATGTACTCTATAGTGGAGTCAAGCAAGGTCACAAAGGGAATACAGACACAACAGTGCCAGGGTTGGAGCAAGATTGACCCCCAACACAGAAAAGGGGGGTGAGCAGCTTATAGTGGAACAGCTGCCTCTAGAATCCAAAACAGCAGAACACAGGACAAAGTGAGCAACAGAGACTGCGGGGAGAGGAGGGAGAAAGAGAGAGGATTGTTCCATTTTAACATACCAATGGTAGCGCCTTCAGAGTAGCCTATATAATACAGTTGCTTCTGCCCAGTTTTCTTCAAAATAAAGTTGATCACTGCTGGAAGGTCATACATGCCGAATTCATGGAAACTGAAATAGCAATTGGGAAATAGGATTGGGCTTTTTAAATTTTATTGCAAAATTAGTGACTCCTATGAGCTCACAAATATTTCACCTTTGCGCCGGTCTGCTCATGAAGTGGGGTGAAGCAACTGCCTCAGGTGGTGGAAGCCCCTGAGGCAGCAGCCTTGCAGGTACCCCTCACACCTTGCCACCTTCACCACTGGGGGAGAAGTTGTGCCAGCACTGGCATCCATTTATGGTGAGATCTCACGGAGCATGAGGGATCAGGTGAGATTTCAGTGAGATCTAGCGAGATTGCACCATAAACCAGTGCCAATGCAGCTTCTCCTCCAGTGGCGAAGAGAGCGTGGAGGGTGGGCGGAGGTGGTACCAGTGGAAGTGGGCACGTAGTGGAGGTGCCAGTGGAGGTGGGTACACAGGGGCAGTGCTGGCAGTAGGGGGGTGCTGCACAGGAAGAACGGGGCACCACTTCCCATTTCAAGTGGCGAAATGGGATGCAGCACCCCTGTTTTCCCCAGAGTTTTGTTTGATATGTGTGTGTGGAATGAGATGATGGAGCCACCATCTCTACTCCTCACTTTATTTTTTTTTAGCTGTGGGTACCAGCAACAGAACATCACTAAAAATCACACACACACACACAGAGAGAGAGAGAGAGAGAGAGAGAGAGAGAGAGAGAGAGAGAGAGAGAGCAAAAGAGTTGCCTTCCCACCTGAATCTCATGAAAGGGAATCACACATAGAAAAAGGCTGAGTGTGAAGATCCCCAGTGACTGCCAGTCTGTGGGAATGTTCAGGAATGTGGATGAGGAGATATTGTTTAATATATCCTATCCCCGCTTGCGCTAGCAAGCACAAAACTTTAGCAGAGTAAAAACATTCCCCTTTTGCAAAATACACAGCAGAAGAACGTTTGCGCAGGCTTGATTTAAGCCACTAAAATAAAGTGTATTTTCCTGGTATTTCCCCTTTTTCCCTCTTAAAAGAAAAGACACAACACAATGCTCTTAAAAGTATAAAAGATGTTTACTTACAAGCATCTCGAGGTACAGCACACTCAAGAGGTAGACTTGCTTAGTTAAAAGGTAATATATACATTGTGAAGTTCACTTATAAGAAGTGAGACTCCATCTCATCTCTCTCTCTAGGCTGGAGGCCTTGAGGGAGAGACTCACTAAGATGTGTGTAGTCCAAGAGGTCTGGTCCAAGAGAGAGAAAATGGCTGTTTCCTTCAGGATTTATCTGCCACTTCCTCAACTCATTTGCATGTGAAGGAAGAGGAAACTACGTTTAGTCATATCCTCCTCCTCAGTCCTCCAAGTGGACTATCTAGGGATTGTTGTGACTTGACTGCACTTAACCCTTTGCATCCCACAAACCCCTTCTCAGGCAATTCACAACATACACAAAAACATACATAAACAACTTTAATCAACCACCCAAGAGTCCCAGCTTGCCACGAAGATCCTGGAACTTCTCTTTTGGCAGGGGCTTTGTTAGGACATCTGCAGTCATCTGGTCAGTGTTGCAGTAACACATTTCAACAAGTCCATCCTCGATCACCTGGCGTATGTAGTGGTACCTGACCCCAATGTGTTTGGTGCGTGCAAGGAACTTTTCACTTTGTGTCAGCTTCATACTGCTCTGATTGTCCTCCATCAAGCTGACAGGTCCCTTCCTTGGCACGCCAAAGTCCTTCAGGAGTTGATCCAGCCAGGCGATCTCTCTGCAAGCTTCCGAAGCCGCAATGTATTGGGATTCTGAGGACGATAAAACTATACATTTCTGTTTATAACTTCCCCATGCAATAGCTCCGTCCCCATACATAAAAACATAACCACTGGTGGACTTATAATCCTTATTATCCCCAGCCCAATCCGCGTCAGTATACCCAAGCAGTTTAGGGTCTCTGACGGCTGGCAGTTTTAATTTACAGTCCATGGTTCCCTTTAGATAACGAACAACCCTCTTAACACCAGCCCAATCATGCTCAGTGGGACAACTTACTTTCCTACTTAGGATCCCCACTGCACTTGCCAGGTCAGGTCTGCATGTGGTAACCAAATACAAAAGTTTGCCGATCGCTGACCTGTATTGCGTGTTGTTTGGCAGCAACTTCGAACCTTGTTGATTCTTCAAGAAGTCTGTGGCCATCGGTGTCGCAACTGGGTGTGCGTCCTGCATCTGCATGCTTTCAATCAGTTCAGTTATCTTTTGCCTTTGGCTGAGTAAGAACGATCCATCCTCTTCTCTCTCAACTTGAATTCCCAAGTAGTATTTCACTTTTCCAAGTTCCTTGACCTCTACTTCCCTGTTGAGGTGTTTGACTATGTCTTTATAGTCCTTCTCATTTGACGTAGAAATTAAAAGGTCGTCAACAAAGGCTAAAATGTACGAAAACTGTCCATCCCTTTGTTTGGTGTACAAGCACTTATCAGCAGTCCCTTGCTTGTACCCAAGCTGCACCAGCATCTCATGAAGTTTCTGGTTCCAAGCCCTCGCTGCTTGCTTCAAACCATAAAGTCCCTTCTGCAGCTTGCACACTAGATGTGCCTCATTTGGTTTAATGAAACCTTTGGGCTGCTTCATATAAATCTGCTCAGAAATTTCGCCATGAAGAAAGGCTGTCGCAATGTCAATATGGTAAACCGACATTTGCTTAGATGCTGCAATACTTAAAAGTAGTCTGACACTGCTGTATCGAACTGTCGGTGCAAACACTTGATCGTAATCCTCACCATACTTCTGGGAAAAACCTTGTGCCACAAGCCTAGCTTTGTAGCGTTGCACCTCCCCTTCTGAACCCTTTTTAACTTTGAACACCCATTTACTTCCAATTGCTTCCTTACCAGGAGGTAGTTCTGTGAGTGTCCAGGTCCTGTTCCGATGAAGTGCATCTATCTCCTCCCGAGCAGCTTTCCTCCAGAGACTGGCTTCATCCGGTGGCATCCTCTCTATCTCTTCCCATTTGGAAGGTTCCTGTGGAGACGCCGACCTTGAAAGGTAGGACAGCCGTAATGGTGGAACACCTCTGTTGGTTCTGGATGAGTGTCTGACCTCTGGTCTTTCGACCGCATCAGCTTCCTCATCCTCCTCCAGCAGTGGCATATCCCCATACAGCTGCTCCTCATCCTCTTCGTCTCTGGTGCTGCCAGGGGCCTGAACCTCCGCGTCTTCTCGGGTGTCACCTATAGGGGGTGCTACGACACTAGAAGGTGGATTAGTGCTTTGTATTGGTTCAAGAGGATAAAATACAAACTCCTCACTTGTTGGTTCCAGACTTGCTTGATCCCTTTTGCTTGGTTGGGCCATCCTTGTCGACTGGTT